>NW_026694895.1:1407500-1787500 GCF_021218885.2 Marmota monax | reverse complement strand
ATTGGAGGTTGAATCCATCCTAAACTATAACATGACATGTTTAGGGTAAGCCTAATATCTTCATGGTTTTCTTCTTGATAGGAATAGTTTTGGTATGATATTTTAAATGTATGGACATTTCATGGGTAGTGTTTAGGGGTGATGCTTAAAACATTTAATTTGCCTGGTCATGGGACAACTGAAACAAATATCATGGAGTGGTGGTGGTGGGGCACTAGTATGATCATATGGATGTTTGCTGGCTGAACATCAGTGGCATTTTATGCAAATATTGCAATTGTTGGAACTAGAGATGACCTTGATTGTCTCCTTCAGTACTCAGATTGTGGGAATTTTGAACTTCAGGCACAACAGTGGTTCTCAAAATAGTGGTTCACAACCAGCAGCTCCGGCGTCACCTGAGGGCTGGATAAAAAGGCAGTTCGCAGGCTCACCCTAGACCCACTGTATCTGAAATTCTGAGTGTGGGGCCAGAAAGCTGTGTTCACCAGGAGATTCTGATGCATGTACAAATTTGACAGCTAGGGTTTTAGATGACAATTCTTTAACTTCCTGCTTTATTATAGAGCATTCTCTCCTATTGGAGAAAGAGGGCACAAAACAAACGGAAAATAAGTGAATAAAATAAGAAGGGAAAGGAAAAGATTGGAGGTTAAATAAAAGAACACTTGCTCTCACAGGGTGCTGCATCGCTAAGAACAATGGGTGTGAAGGGACATTGATTGGTAGGAAAGCCACAAATCAGCTTTGAATTCACCAAATCCAGAAGGGGAGCAATTGGCAGTGAAAAGTTCTTTTCAGGCCAATTTTCCAAGTTTTTCCTGACCTAAATTTCTGCTGTAGATCTGGCTGATTATAGAGATAAGTTGATCATCACCTCTATGTAAGGACTGCTCAAAGTCTTACCCTTCCACACTGTGTACCTATTCATCAGTTGCTCAGCTTGGACACTAACCCACTCAGGTGGATTCAGCTAGCCCCATAATCATTTTGCTTTATACAACAGATATTTCTTTAATCCTGCTCAGAGAGAAGAGTCCTCAATTTGTCTGCCCTTATATTCAGAAGGAACCTTTGTGATTTGTGGTTCAATTGTTCACCTGACTCTCAGAGACCTTTGTATTCCTTGTCTTTAGCAATTTCCCTTCTGTCTTCCTTAGCACCTGGATTTTAAAAGACAGTGCTTCTTTCTGAAATGGGACCAAATCATTTAACCTAAGCAGCCTTTCCTCACTGATCCTGTTACATCTCTCATTAGCTATACTGACCATCCACATTTGTGTTTGAAGGGAGGGTTGCTTTGTGACTCTTGTGTGATGGAATTTTATGTTGGGATCATGCTGGATTCAGAAAACTTAAACCAAGGGATTATGATCATATCCTTATTAACTACATCTCCTTGATGTCCTTGAATACCTCTGTGACTTTATACAGTTTTGTTTTTCACTAGTTTTGAGTAATGGAAGTATTCCCCAAAAGCCTTATTAGGTTGGACGCAATTTTGGACACTTAGTTAGTGTCTATTGTCAATTTAACAAGCCTACCTACATGTCTATCCCTCAGTTAGTTGATAAAGATGTTTAGGTAGTTGAATCATTCATTGCCTGGCACAGCCTTCCATGTTTCTGCACTATACCTGGCATTGTAGGATCAGGGTCACATTGTTAAGGTAATTTTTTGAGAATGTGATGAAGTTTAGTAGGTTTGTCCCACAGAATCATTGAAGACAGTTCAGTCTGTTATTTGTTGCTTTTTATGGCATTTTATTGTTCTTATGAGGGTTTAATAGAGGCCTTTAAACTTTGTGGCTATGTCTTAGACATTTAGAAAGGTCCTCTTTTCTCTACATGTTACTATTTAGAAATTTTTTCTCAGTTTCAGTGGTTCTCAATCTAGTCAAAGACAGAAACTTGGGTAAAACTTTTGTCTGTTTTTAGAGGTGCTGGATAAAATCCAGTTAACAATATAGTTAATGTACTCAGCTAATTTTAATAGACTACTTCTTTCCTATCTCGTCCTGAAATTTGCATTCATTGTATTTGTAAAGATAGAGGTGAAAGAAGCATTATAGGTCTTTTTGATGCCGTCTATTATCAGCCTCTTTTACCCATTCAATAAAGGAGTCACGTTCTCTTTCATTTTTCTCATTCACCTCTTGAAATCCCCAACTTCAGTTGACCCTGCCATAAAGTCCTAGAAAAAGTATATAGGAGTTTAAAAGGCAAGCAGTTCCTACAGCATTTTAATACATTTCAATTCTGCAGCACAATGAATACTGACAGTATAATAGAGACTTTAAAAACAAAGGTAAAGCAAACTATGAATGCTGTAAGAATTTTTAATTTCACTAAACTCAGCAGGTGTAAGGAAGCATTTTCTTGCATATTAGGCCTATCAAATCATTATAAAATTGAAGAATTTAATCTACTTGCATAACACTTTGAATCTGCATCCGATTTTTAAAATGTTATTTAAAAAGTCCAACTTTTAAAATAAAATGCTTTTGAAGACCTGTTCCTTATAGATACCTACATATTTAGAAAACGTTTTAGATTAGTAAGATTCATTTAAAAATCTGTCTGCAACTTACAAAGTTCATTTTTTTTTCTTAGATGGTTATAATAAACTTACCAGATCAAGAATTGCATCCTTTTATTTTAATGTCTGTCACCTGGATTAAGAATTATGCTTAGTTTAAAAACTGCAAACAATACTACTACTTCTAAATTTATTTTGTTAATGAAGCCACTACATAAATTTAGCACTTTTTTAAAATTAATTGCTCACACTGAAAAGGGCTAAATTCAGAATAACTCCCTGTTTCAAAGACCTAATTGCCAAGGACCTAGCCTTAATATTAACTAGGATAATTATTATGCAAAGCATACCCACCCAGAATGTTTGCATAGCTATCACAAGCGCTTTCATAAATGATGCTTTAATTAGTCTTAATTAGAATTTGTTTAAGTCAGCAGGGAATGCAGGGCCCGTGAAATGATGTATGTAATAAGCATCAGGCTCACTTTTTACTTGGGGAATAGAGCTGACAAAATCACATCACGTTAAATTGATTCAGTCAGAATTAAAATTCTTATGGTATTAATTAAATGGGGGATCTCATTAGCAGGCTGCAGGGTGACGGAACGACTCTTTGGCGACCAGATGTGAAGGAAGAAGACCGAAAGAGTACCATTAGACCAAAAGTCATCTCATCTTATATAGAGACACGATGACATTCAGCATGGTACAATACCGTCCTCCTACCTAACTACTATTAAGATTGTAGGAATTTTTTTTCCCCCTCATTTGACATCTTTAATCTTCTTGGACCTCAGTGAAAGTTCTGAATATTCAGAAACATTCTTTTTATTTGAGAAAACAACTTAGTCAACTTTGGAACCAATAAATAATTAAAACAGATAAACATGGCTCTTATGATTATGATTTGAAGATCTGTTTTCTTTTATGGCATAGAATTCATTGAGGAAATATATCTAAGATCCTTGCTTCATTTCTTACTTATATTTCTTCTTATTGATTCAATGAAAACAGAAAAAAACATAACTTCTGTTTAGTAAAAAAAAAAAAATAATAGGGTATCGATTAATGAATTCACAGAGCCACTGGTGATTTTTCTCCTTTCTGCCATGTGATGAGGAAAGAGGGCATGATACTTGTTATTTATAAAACAGTTCAGAGTTTGCAAGTCTAGTCATGGATGGATGATATTTACTTCCAATTAGCATATGTTTTGTGAATGGCAAGGGGCATATGCTGTGGCTGTGCATATTTTTGGTCAATATTAACAATTTAAGGCTTTGGCTTCATTCCTTACAGCATTTGTAAAAATGAATATTTTTCTTATAAATGCTGAATGAGTAGAAAAATTCTGAGGCTAAACTTTCCTATTAAGAGACACTGAGTTAGAGAGCTGATATTTAACCAGAGAGGAAGCAAGTTTTATTATTCCTAGGAAAACACAAGCTCTTTGGACACATAGCCAAATCTTTAAAAAATAAATTAAGAAAGTTAACTTAATTGTTGGTAGAACTTAAAAGTTGTAAAAAATCCATTATCTACTTATAGTAGGCTACCATTTATTTGGGGATATGTCCTTGAATTTTGATTTCTTTTATCTTGAAAGTAGCTAGTAGATTTCTACCATATTTTAATTGTGGAAAATATCATTAAGTGGGATTGTAGACTAGGGATAAATTATTTTTCAGGAAGAGATACAAGTTTCCTTCCTATTAATACTCTTTAAGTTTCAGTCTCAAACATCAGTTTAGTTTCTCTGGTATTTTTAGTTTTACTGGAAGTAATTTCATGTTGTGGCATTTTCTGCTCCATTTAAGCATTTTATCTTCAAAATGGAGGTATGGGGATTTGAAGGCACAATATATGTTGCTAAAAAGAATAGTTTAAGACTGTCTCACTCAACTTTCAAATGTATGTTTTATATTTTGACTAACCCTTTCACCTTTTTCTGACCAATTGCTGAGAGTTTCAGTAAGACTTAACAACAATGACCAGCCACACACATCTCAAGAGCATAAAAAAAAAGTCAAAACACACTATACTGATGCCTTTTCAGCTGACTATAACATGAAAATACACTTCTACAGCCATCCACTTTTTAAAAATCTCATTCTTGAATTGGTTTAATGAGGACAAAACTTGATATAACTTTGGGCCATTTCCTTGACAACCTGAAGAAAGAAAACCCAAGTTCATTCTGGGTTGATCCTGTTTGCAAAGATGCTGTTTTTGCAGAATAAACATTATGGAGCTTAGCATTTTCAAACACAAAGTCAAGGGACTTGTTCTCCAACGGTGTTATATAGCATATGCCATATAAACCAACAACTGTCCTGGTGACAGGGCCTTTTGCATATCAGTAACTGAGTAAACACACATATTAAGATGATCTGCAAATGGTCAGCCCTGAAATGAATTCTATGTTGGATCCTAGGAATTTATATGAGGCCTATTTGCTTCAATGTTCTTCTATAGACTATTTTGGGCTTTAAGTTTTCAAAAAGATGTCCAAAATGATAATCCTGGTTTGGTGCCACAATCAGTCATGAGTGGAAAAAGCCCCAACACATCCTATTTAGGAAACTGGCTTTCTCATGGCTATTTTTCTTCTTGGGAAAAAAACATATTTATTTTATAACTATGCCTGGAGCCAACTCCTGTTTTCCTTGCCTTTAGCAACAGACAAACCTCTACTGAGGCTTTTTTTTTCAGCCTAAAGGAATACAGTAAAAAGGTTACATAAACATTGAGAAAAATAAATTAATAACCCCAAGCCTTCAAAATATGATGAAGCAGGACAGGCTATGTGGAATGCAATGGTTTTGATTTTGGGTAAGGCCTGCTGTTCAATAGTAATTAATAACTCCTTCATGAATTGAATGAATTTCAGCTTGGAAACATCTTGCTAACTAATAAGGATAGGGTACACAGAGGCATATTTTGCATATTGCTTTCTCCACTTACAGCTCTGAGACATTTGGGAGATCACAAAAATTGTACATGAAGAATGGATGCTTGAATTTCCCCCATGTTGTACTCTAGCAGGGCAGGGACCATATATCTGGCTTTGCCAAAGTCTAAAATATATCAATACATTTTTGTTGAATGAATAAATATAAATTGAATCACCTTAGGTACTATAAGAATACAAGAGAAACAAAGTTTTATATTTATCAGCTATCAGCTCCATTTTTTGAGAGTAGTCTGTGACACAGGAGGAAAGAGGAAATGCCAGGTTCTCATACCTAAAACATATTTTTTTTTCAGTGATAGAAGAATTAAAAAAAAAAAAAGTATACTATGAGTGGCTCCTAAGACCTGGAGAGACAGTTTGCTCACTGTATGATTTTTGTCTATCTTGAGCTCAGAAACAGAATCTGAGCTCCTGCTACAAAATGAAAAACATTAGAAAATTTGGAAAACTGAGAAATTTGTTTAGTTCTTATACTGCCTATTGGGAGTAATTAATTCATTAAAACAGTATCTTCAAAACTTTTCTTAATATAAAATTAATCTTTTAAGATGACATGGCTAAACTCCCTTTCTACAGTAAATTAAATCATGAGACCAAACAAGGAATAGGTAAAAAGATTCTTAAGACAGTTAGTCATGCAAATTAAAATTATTCCTGAAATTCCTGAAATGATTCCTGATATTATGGCAAATAAGACTGGGAAAAATCCATTTTGTTTGAGAAAATCATGCTGCACCAGAAACCATGACATTGTGTGTGACCTGAGGTTAAGTCCCTGATTTGCCACCACTTTCACTTTTGTTAAGTGGTCAGAAACAGCCCTTGTCCCTTAGCTCCTGGGCCTGTCATAAGAGTAATATGGAGATGCTTTATATTGCACTGATGTTCTTAGGAATAAGAGCCAAATAAGAAGGCAGCAACACCTGTAGGCCCAGCTACTCAAGAGGCAGAGGCAGAAGAAGTACCAGACAAGGAAGGGCAACATAGGACAACCCCATCTCAAAAAAAAAAAAAAAAGGTATTTTTATTTCCTAATACCACAAACCCTATTAGCTATTGCATTCTGTGTTTCTTGTATCCTAGCTAAAATTTTCAGGTACTTTGCATTATTTATTTGTCTCAGACCTCCCTTAACATATCCTTCTTTCATGCAGTGTTATTAAAAAATAATCTTAATGTGGCCTAGGAACTTTGTGAGGAATGTCGATTATAATAACAAGTGACTTAATTTTTGTCTGCTGATGACTTTCAGACCCCACCCCTCTTTCTTTCCCTTCTGCCTATAGCTGTTTTCTCCATGCCTGTCATCTCTGCTTTCTCCTTTGGCATTCATGGGAAGTTCCAACCACACAAGCTGCAAATGGTGCACGTGGGCTCCTCACACAACTCACCCCTCCAACTACCTTCAGTAAATCCCCACATCAGACTCCTTTCCCTGCTCTCTTCCAGCCATATTCAGACTCTTATGAGAGCCAGACCTGCTCTCCCCAGAGAGGTTCATTAAGAAAATAAACCTTGCATTCCCTTTTGGAGTGTGAGTGGTATCATCAGTTTTCACATCTGAACCAAATCTTGGGGATGGGAACAGATCCAGACCCCTCGGCAGGATGATCACACTGCCAATTAAATATGTGTCCTTGCCACAGATGGAAGTTCACACTAAACCGTGGAGGATCAGGATGTGTTTGTTTGTTTGTTTTAAACACAATGTGCTTTTCATTTGTGATTTCTTTTGGAACCCGGATGCCCTGTGGATCAACAGCTTTCTAATAGACCAAAAAAGAACTAGATATTGATATGACTAAGAATATCAACAGCAGGGACAGAGGTTAGGATGAAAACCTGAAGGGCTATCAAGTTCCATTTCTTCAGGGCACAAGTTGATCTCCAGCTGGGATCAGAAATTTTCCCTAGTGGTGTAGTGCTGCCTAATTAGCTGCATTAGGGAAGACTCAGCCTTCTCTGAGCTCTGGCCACAGTTGGAGGCAGGAAACTCACCTACTTCACTAGTAAGGCTGTAACACTTAATTAATTAATAGTTGCAGCATATTTATGATCTTGGCATAAAAGGACTATAGGAGAGAAAGTATTTCTATATTCCTTCTATTACCACAGGGAAATGTGTCACATGGGCAAATTAACAAATGCAGATTGAAATCTATACCCTGCCAAATTGATGGACTGCAGATGACTTCAGATTTTTTTTTTCTACTAATTCTAAAAACTTGGGTCAGTTTTGTAAAATTTACTTATTTTTACTTTAAGATTTGATGGGTATGGAAAAAGCTTCAAGGTATAATTGCATATCCATATTATAGCACAAACTGTAATTTTCTATAGCAAGTGGAGGTAGAGAGAAAAATGGATATTCTTAATCCAGTAATGAAAATACATACTGTCGACATAGATGAGGGCTCAAAGTATTGTTGATAGGCCTGAAGGAAATTAGAGGACAGATCTATCTGAAATTTAATTCAAAACAACTTTCTCTGGATTTTTCATGAAGTAGGTGCATTGGATAGGAACATAGAGATAACTCTACTGGAGAAACAAAGAGGAATAGAGATAGGTCCCAGTTCTAGATTAGTATCAAAGGCAAGTAGAGAAATCATATCACTAGGAACCACAAAAGGGAGAAATTAGGCAGTGGTTTCTGCTACATAAAGTATTCGTAAGGTGGCAATTAGAAATCTAACTAGAATGATATAATAACTTTGAAAAGGTGGACAACTAATATAGTCATTATTTTATGCGAGTTTAGACACTACTGAAGTTTTTCCTTCTTTTGAGTTCTCCCTGAAATGTCTCCTCTCCTATATAAATCCATCCTGAAATTGCAACTGCCCCGTGACTGTAGTAAATACAGAAAGAGTCTATTGTCTTCCACTCACTTTCTTCTCACTTCTCACCAGGAATACAGCATGGAAAAGATATTTATTTTGGGATACTTTAATGAGTTCAAACTCACTAATACTCAAAAGTGACTGGACAGGCAACTATGTTAATTTACAGTAGAAGCACAATGAATAAAGGCTCAGCAGAAAATGGCTTTAGACAAAATGATGGGTATGGAAGCACCAAGAGTAATTACTGCTTGCACTTTGACCTTCTCCATTTTAGTAAGTAATAGTAGTAGTAGGAAGGAAATGCCTAAACAAAAGCTTTGCAGAAAGAAGACTTGAGTCCAGTAAGAAATTCAGCTAGGGCATAACCATGGTCTCAGGATAATCACTGCCACAGGTAGTTTAGGGAGCAGTTAAAGCCTATGTAAGACAATGCTGTCTATTATTATTATTATTATTATTATTATTATTATTATTAGGTACTGGGGATTAAACTCAGGGGCACTCAACCACTGAACTACATCTCCAGCCCTATTTTGTATTTCACTTAGAGACAGGGTCTCACTGAGTTGCTTAGTACCTTGCTTTTGCTGAGGATGGCTTTGAAATTGTGATCCTCTTGCCTCAGCCTCCTGAGCTGCTGGGGTTACAGGCATGTGCCACTGCGCCCAGCTTGTCCGTTTTTTAAAAAGAAGGTTTCTTGTTCCCTTTTGCATTTTTATGATTCTAGCTTCATCAAAAAAGGATGTAGGTGATGTAATAATCTGGCTCATCCAGTAAAAAACTCTCTTTTAACTTTACAGGAAAAGTTCCAATGTAAAGTTTCAGTTACCAAGAGAAGTACTGACCCCCTGAGAGCCCTGTCCATTTTCTCCATATATTTGATTTAGAATCCTTTCCTATTTATGTTTGCACTTGTCTTAGTCTCTGTGTTTGTCTACATATTGTTCATTATGAAAAAAGTATAAAACATTTGTATATGTAACATATTATGTATTTATGAGGATATCATGGATATGCATACACATATGTCTCTTTGGCCCAGTTAAAATTCAGGAAATGGTTCCCACATCTTGAACAAAGTATGTATGTTGGAGGTCATTTTTGAAGTTTAGATTGAGAAGACTCTGTATAGTGAGAATTTTCTATATTTGGGGAAAGAAAGCAAGAAAATAAAGTGAAATATCCAACCAACCTAGAGTATTATGGATAATCCAACAAATTTCTCTCAGACTTATTGGATAACCTGACCTCTTATTCTTCATACTTATGGTTTGAAACTACTTGGGACTGTACCAAATAAAGTCTTATCAGTATTCAGCTTTGTTGCCAAAAAATACAGGGAAAACAGAAATCCAAGAGCATAAGGCATGAAGATGAAAAGTAGCATAGACCAGCACCTATATTTTACTCAGTTTCTTGTCTGTGTTTCAAACCTATTAAATTTGTGTCACCAGCATTTGAGAACTCAATGAAACCCCATGCCATGTAGGTTTTAGTGGTAGAATGGGTCAACACCAAAGTGATGTAATGGTTAGTGTTGGTAAGAAGTCAAGACAGGAACATGAGATATTTAGAAGATGACAGTGGTAATGGGACTCAATAAAAGAAAGAAAGCTAGCAGGGAAAGTCACTAATCATGGGGTGGTAACTAATTGAGAAAACACCACTTTGTTTCTAAACTTAGTTATGCAAATGAGAATTGGGGAAATAATAAATAACATCCTTCAAAGGCCTTAAGAGACCCACAGCTATTAATCTATGGATTAAGCATTAAATATTTGTGAAGGAAAGACATGGCCCCTACCTACAGGGAATTATAAGCTAGTTGGGGAGTGAAGATACACAGAGGAACAATTAAAGTCTCTAAGGCATTAAATGATAACTTTTAGATAAATCTGAAGTTTCCAAATTAGCTTACAATAAAATCCATGCATGAATTTTAGTAGCTGGGCAATTCTACTCCCCACCCACTACTCCACGTATCAGGCCATCAAACCAGCCACCTTTCCAGCGGAAGATAAAAGCGACACATGAAAGTCCCAGAGAATTGCTCAACTGTGCTTATGAATTGTCCATTTACAGGAAAAGTTCCAATGTAAAACTCTTGAAGACTAATCCTTGGAAACTTCACTTCTTTACTGGCCGCCAGTGTCTTCCATGAGATTATAGCCTTTTGGATGCCATCATCATTTTTTTACTTAGAGTACAAGAACTGTGTAAAGTTTGCAGAACAGTTGGAGACCAGACATGCTCCCTAAATTATATCACTCAGTGCTGCTTCAGATCCAGAATGGCACTACTTCAATTTCAAGTAACCAAAAAACCGTTCTTGAACATGTCTCTTTAAACTTTTCCTTCAAAGTGATGTAAAGACGAGGAAATTTACCCAACCATGTGAGAACACTCTCAAGACCATTATTTTTATTTGGTGTTTTTTTAAATTTGTTTTAATTAGTTATACATGACAGTAGGAGGCATTTATGCACTTTGATATATCATACATAGATGGGATATAATTTCTCATTTTTCTGAGTGTACATGTTGCAGAATTATATTGGTCATGTAGTCACATATATACATACAGTAGTAATGTCTGTTTCATTCTACTATCTTTCCTATCCCCACATCTCCTCCCCTCCCATCATTTCCCTCTACCTAACATAAGGTAATGCTATTCTTCACTAGTTCCCCCACCCCACCCCCGCCTTATTGTGAATTAGCATTCACTTATTAGAGAAAACATTCGGCCTTAGGTTTTGTGGGATTGGCTTATTTCTCTTAACATGATATTCTCCAACTCCAACCTTTTACTGGCAAATGCCATAATTTTACTCTTCTTTAAAGCTGAGTGATATTCCATTGAGTATTTATACCACAGTTTCTTTATCCATTCATCTATTGAGGGACACCTAAGTTGGTTCCATAGTCTTGTTAATTGAGCTGCTATAAACATTGATGTGGCTGCATCTCTATAGTATGCTGATTTTGAGTCCTTTGGGTATAAACCAAGGAGTGGGATAGCTGGGTCAAATGGTAGTTTGATTCCCAATTTTTCTGAGGAATCTCCATACTGATTTCCATAGTGGTTGCACCAATTTGCACTCTACCAGCAATGAATGAGTGAACCTTTTCCACCATATCCTTGCCAGTATTTATTGTTGCCTGTATTCTTTTTTTATACGTGTACTATTTTTTTTTGCATTACAATTCTTATTACACATATAAACCACAATTTTTCATATCTCTGTTTGTATATAAAGTAGGTTGACACGCAATTCGTGTCTTCATACATGTACTTTGGATAATGTTGTCCATCACATTCCACCATCCTTGCTAATCCCCTGCCTCCTTCCTTTCTCTCCCTCCCCTCTTCCCTATCTAGAATTTATCTATTCTTCTCATGTTCCCCTTCCTACCCTACTATGAGTCAGCCTCCTTATATCAGAGAAAACATTTGGCATTTGTTGTTTGGGGATTGGCTAACTTCACTTAGCATTATCTTCCCCAATGCCATCCATTTACCTGCAAATGCCATGATTTTATTCTCTTTTATTGCTGAGTAAAATTCCATTGTGTGTGTATGTATGTGTGTATATATATATATATATATATATATATATATATCTCACTTTTTTTAATCCATTCATCCACTGAAGCACATCTAGGTTGGTCCCACAGTTTAGCTATTTTGAACTGTGCTGCTATAAACATTGATGTGGCTGTGTCCCTGTAGTATGCTGTTTTTAAGTCCTTTGGGTATAGTCCCAGGAGAGAGATAGCTGTGTCAAATGGTGGTTCCATTCCCAGATTTCCAAGGAATCTCCATACTGCTTTCCATATTGGCTGTACCAATTTGCAGTCCCACCAGCAATGTATGACTGTACCTTTTTCCCCACATCCTCGCCAACACTTATTGTTGTTTGTCTTCATAATAGCTGCCATTCTGACTGCAGTGAGATGATATCTTTGAGTAGTTTTGACTTACATTTCTCTGATTGCTAGAGATGATGAGCATTTTTTCATATATTTGTTGATTGATTGTATATCCTCTTCTGAGAAGTGTCTGTTCAGGTCCTTGGCCCATTTGTTGATGGGGTTATTTGTTTTTTCAGTGCTTAACTTTTTGATTTCTTTATATACCCTAGAGATTAGTGCTTTATCTGATGTGTGAGGGGTAAAGATTTGCTCCCAGGATGTAGGCTCTCTGTTCACCTCACGGGTTGTTTCTTTTTGCTGAGAAAAACATCACCATGCACAAAACTTAACTCAAAACGGATCAAGGACCTAGGAATTAAACCAGAGACTCTGCATCTAGTAGAAGAAAAAGTAGACCCTAAACTTCATCATGTGGGATTAGGCCCCAGCTTCCTCAATAAGACTCCTATAGTGCAAGAATTAAAACCAGGAATCAAGAAATGGGATGGAATCAAACTAAAATGTTTTTCTCAGCAAACTCTGCTTCTACTGTGCTTGGGATCAGCTCTTTGCTGAGCTCTTCTGATGTGGCAAAGGAGTTCAGAAGGGTGGAAACTTTCTCTAGCCCCATTTGACAGAACCAGAAAAGGGTTAACAGCTGGCACTTCACCTTTGCCATAAAGACAGTAGAATAAATCTAACATAATTTTCCTATAAACAGACATGAAAATAACTAAGTGAATCTCACCATTGTGCCCACCTACAAGAATGGGGTCCTCATTAGAATAAGATATATCCACTGCTTTTATAATTTTATCAAAATTGGTTCTACTGTCAGGTATAACTAAGAAAAACCAATAAAATAAAATCAAAACCAAGATCATTAGTATCCTATAGGAGGAAGAAAAAGGAAGATCAAAATGGTTTTTCAGGTAAGAGGGGTATAGTGAATGCTGTTGTGTCCCCAATATTCCTGCTTCAGGACCCAGGCACTGACTTCCTTGGCTGCCAGGAGAGTTGGCTGCTAAAATTCATAGCTGAGTTCTTGTCCAGGAACTGCTCTCCACAGGGGATTTGTATCACCCAACACAGCATTGTAACCTGTGCCTGAACACTGGTTAATATGAAAGGCTAACCCCCTGGATTCAGTTGCGACAACTCTGTAGGCCAGCCCAGCTACTGAGCTGCCAGTGGTTTGGGTTGAGTTCTCTGCTGCAACCACATCATGCTTCAACTTCTCCCTATACCTAACCCCACTTCATTGCTTTCTTTCCGGTGCTTCCTGGAGATCTTTCCATCAAATGTCCTGCCTACAGATCTCAGTCTTACAGTCTTTTCCAAAGAAAATCTACATAAGGAAAATAAGTTTTTTTTTTTCAGAGGACAATGAATTTAGTTTAATTGGGGATGGTTTGATATAGAGCTTGAGAAGCAGGTTCATAGGGAAGCCCTTGAAGGCCAAGCTATCATGTGAGGACTTTGTCTAACAGGCCAAAGTCAGTAAACTGGTGGCACAAAAGCATCCCCATTCTATACCTGGAGTAGATTTCAGTCAACAACTGCTCTCTTCCCTGAAGAATCCCAGCTTGGGTAGAATCATTGTCCAGGCTGAGAATTTGAATATCTACATTCAAATCAGTCAGACAGTTCTAAGAATAATCCAATATCATTCTAATTTCTAATAAGGAGTTCTTAAACCCTGAGCGTTTATTAATCAAATGGATATATTTAATGGTTCTTTGATATACAAACTTAAATTTTAACCTGAGGTGAAATTTACAGGCATGGCAAAGAGAAGGAATATATGTAATTTATCCGTTGTTAGGGACAGAGATCTCTTTTTGAGGATGTTTCCTTTAAGAGTATATCAAATAGGAACTTTTTCTTGGGTTCCTATTTTTTTATAATCTCATCAGATAGGATAACATAAATGTAAGTGAATAAATAATGGATTTTTTTTAAGAGAGAGAGAAGAGTGAGAGAATTTTTAATATTTATTTTTCAGTTTTCAGTGGACACAACATCTTTATTTTATTTTTATGTGGTGCTGAGGATCGAACCCAGTGCCCTGGGCATGCCAGGTGAGCACATTACTGCTTGAGCCACATCCCCAGCCCATATAATAATAGATTTTTAATGTACCAAATAATGCTATATAATTAGATATCAAATATCACTGTTTCAGTTTTTATTCTTCTCCCACATCACTGACACATTTAATTCTGACATTTTTGAATCACAAATGCCTGGGTGACCTTACTGAACACATGCTCAGCCTAGTCAGTGAGGGCATGAGCTTTGGTTTACAGTGTGTAGGGTGACTGTGTACCCTTTTGTCAAGGATAACTGTAGACTGCTTGTTACACACTTTTATTGTTAATATCCCCCTTTCCTTCTTAGAAGGCCTAGAATCAGTCCATCCTTAAATAACTTTATATTAATATTTCTGGCACAAATTGAGTTTCAAACAAAGAAAGGGAACAAAAATAATAATCACATTCAGTTTTCTATGGCCTAAAAGAGATTTTGTACATGGTAAATTTTATTTATTTATTTATTTATTTTTTACACACATGAAAATATTTGTATGAAGTTTTGAATTTGGTGTCAACATACCTTATATATAAACAGAGATATGAAAAATTGTACATGGTAAATTTTTATCTTTTCTCTTTTGAGAAACTGCAGTTGAAAGAAGAGAAGGGCCAGGAGCTTGTTGTCCTCATGACATGTCTTGGATTTTACCTCTGTTGCTTCAAGTTGTACATGTAGCATGATTCAGAAGGAACCCTGGATCAACCTTCAATAGAAGTCATCATTTTAAACAAAAACAAACAAACAAAAAAAACATGGCTAGAGCACTGTTCCTTATCCATAAAGGCTCAAGAAGTGTGTGTGTGTGTGAGTGTGTGTGTGTGTGTGTTGCTAGTGTGGCTCTGTGCACATGGGGAAGGGGGATCATTTTTCTCAGATTAAAGTACAGTCTCTAAGAAGTATTTGCCTGTCTTCCAACCATGTCAGTTGACAGAAGGGATGAATAGCATCCCCAGTGAACCTTGAGTCACTCTTTCTCTTTGAGTCAGAATTTTATTTTTAGAGACCCTCCATGATTTGCTATCCTATTTTTTTCAATTGTGAGTATTGCAAATACCTTGTTTATTTTAATCATAACCAAGAAACTATAAATGAATCCAAATCTGGGTACAGAAATGTACTATTAGTATTTTTATTTTTATTTATTATTATTATTTTAAATTTTATAGTTGCAGATGGACAGAATGTCTTTATTTTATTTGTTTATTTTTATGTGGTGTTGAGGTTCGAACCCAGTGCCTCACAAATGCTAGGCAAGCCACTGAGCTACAGCCCCAGCCCTATTAGTATTTTTAAACTGGAAATCTACTTTGCATTTTAATGTACACCATTTTGATAAACATTATGGCTCAATTTCAGGCTTTATTAGAGAATAATTAAGGCACTATTACTATTGACTGACTTAATTATAGCAATATAATTGTTAGTAAACAACGCAAGATAGGCAGTATTTTAGGAAATTCTTTTTAGTGTAGAGTCATAAGTCTCAAGGTTACAAAGTTGGCCTTGAAGGACATGTATGTATGGCAACTTCAATGATACTGATGGTGAATCCAATGAAGTTTCACTTGTATTAAACCTACTCTGCTCAAGAAAGCAATAATTGTAAGATTTTTGGTTAATCTAAACATTAAAGAAAAGCATTTTAGTAGTCAAAACCACATATACTTAGTACCTGGAAAACTCAGTAAACAAAGATACAGTCTCCAAAATTCTAAATAATATAGGCAATATCATCCAAAATAAGAGTTACATGTATTTTCCATGTCTTATTTATCTAACAACACAGATAATACATTTATCAAGAAACATGTGCACATAGGCACAGCAACCCCTCAAATGTAGCAGTCACCCACTAGAGAAAAAAAAATGTATGTTTTCTTCTGAATTTGATTTCAGGAGTGTTCATTAAATCTCAGTGTTTGTAGTTTCAGACCACTACCTTCTCAACGCTTGAAAAACAATGTTAGAGAATACTGTACTGAAACTGATGCTTTCATACAAAAAAAAAAAAAAAATTCCTTCTTGTCCAAAATATTCTTAAGTGAGGAGAACATCTATTGTTAAAGTTATAAAACCTATCTTTATTTAAATCAGAGGCTCCATCCCACTTTACTTAATAAAAAGCACACATTTATTTACTAGGATTTCATTACCTGGATATACTATGACTCTCCTGAAGAAACCAAATCTGCTTAGCTAGTATCTAGGTTCAGTACCTGAGAAATGGCAATAATATGCTGTTATTCTTTTATCTGTAGTTAAAGGTCAGTATGTTTTTGTAAGTAATATTTTATGGAAATAGAAAATAAAAACAATAATGGCCTTTACATGATTATACATGCTAAGGAGGAAATGGGGGTAATTGTAAAAAATAGAAAAAAAATGAACATGAGTTCTTATTTTCCCCCTAAATGTGCAAGATACCATAGAGAAGTTTGGATTCTAGTTAGTTTTCTTCCTGAACATATGTGCTTTGCTAGCAATGCTTCTTCCTCAACTTTCTTTCCTTATTCCCTGTTACCTCACTCCAAACTTGTCATATTCTCTCTCTCTCTCTCTCTCTCTCTCTCTTTCCAGAAGAGAAGAATGATAAGGACTTGCACTTAGTCTTTGAAAAGCTAGTAGCAGTAAAAAGAAGGAGATAAACTTTTTTGCTCCAGGCAATTCTTACACTTGGCAAATATTTTTAAAACTTCATAGAAACTGAGTAGTTTTTCCCCCCTTTGTTCAAAAACCCAGTTCAAAACTACTAAAACATTCACCATCTCTGCTGCCTAATGTGTTTATTCACATCCTTTATATATTCTCTTCTATAACGTCTACCTTCATGTCTTCATTTAAATAGTATTGCTTATGTGAAAATTTCTGGATTAATTATTCATTTTTCCCTAATATCCAGTATATCTGCAATAAAACTGAGAGCCTATCTCTGTAAATGCTTTTATACTGATTTAAGCTAGTTTTCTCTGCTTATTTGCCTGCCTGACTGCCTTTTTAAAAATCTATCTCTGTATACCCCATTCTCAAGCCTTTGGCTAGGATGGACTTGAAGCACTTTCTGTTTGTTATATAACGAAGACAAGCTGTTAAGTAGATGCAAATGCTAATTCTGTAGTTACTTTTCATTTCACGTGAAATTTCATTAGTGTTGTTAAGTATGGAAAATTAATTACTCCTTAATCACAAGTCCAAGAACTTAATCACCAACTACAAATAACTATGTTAAAGGGTAATGTTATGGATTAACTTTAAATCAACAAGGCAGGCAAATTCTGCACTAGGGCCAAAATGGAGTTAGAAAGTCATGACCTCTGGTTGTAAATATAGAAATACAGTCTCCTGTGCTGAAACAGTATTTTACAAGTATTTATCTATCTATTCAACAACAACAAAATTGTACACTCTGGGCTAGACTTATAAAACCATGTCTGTCCTCAAAAAGTTTATAGTCAACTGTGGGAGCTGGGCAAGTGAAGAGAGAGAGAGAGAGAGAGAGAGAGAGAGAGAGAGAGAGAGAGAGAGAGAGAGGTTAATGCTCTGATGTGGGTAAGGGTAAGAAAAAGAGCAGCTAGACAAGCCTTGGTATGAATTGGGAAAGTTCATCAGACCAGGATGTTCAGCAGCAGACACCCTAAAGTCAGAGCCAACCTGTATTTTTCCTGACTCATCCTTTATGGACTCTCTTTAGTGAGACTTGACATTTTTTTGAGTATCCAACACAGTGATGTGCTGGAGTCTTCATACTGGCAGTTAGCCATCTCTTCCTAACTCTGTGTTCAATGTCATTTTGTTAATTAGTAGTTTGAAACTGGTGAAAGTAATAGCCTTTACACCAAGGAGATTGACAAATGCTACATTGTAAGGATTAAAAATATTCCTCCAAAGAGCAGGTTATGCACTTACCAGCACACTGGCTGCCCAAGGAATGTAAAAGTGCCTGACTCAAATTGGAGAATTGGGGAGAGGAGGATGAGACAGGATAATTTCCCCAATATCTGTAAGGCATGGGCCCTAATGAAACAGGGATTAGAACAATGAATAAGACATTATCACTGTCCTCTTAGAATTTGCGATAGGAAAGAAAAGTCAAGTAGTAGAACACCAAACCTCAAGACTGAAATCAGCTTAACAAGTACTCAGGCTAAGGGTTCAGCTCTCTATGTACATTTTGGTGATTAGGCTACTAATGTTGGATCATTACTGCCCTACGTCTATTTTCATGTGATGTCTGTGGGTCACTCAAAAAGGAGAGTTGTTGTTTTAGAAGATGGAGTTTCTATCAACCTGCCATCCTTCCGTGGGGACGCTATTCAATGTCAGCAATAGAGAGAAATAATATAATGCAGGGGTTAAGACTGTTGGCCCTGGCAGCTGAATACTTTCCTCCAAGTACTCCATTATCATGCAATGTGGGGGGAGTTACATAGACTCTTTGTGCTTCAGATTTCTCTTTTTTTTAAATTAGATTTGTAGCAATACTTAAATCACAGTTTTTTGAAGATTAATGAGTTCAAGATGGGAAAGCACTCTATCTCTGCTTGTTCATGGTGTGCACTGAGATGTTACATATTGTCATTATTAGTTCACTGTCACAGGACTCCCAGCTTCCACAAAATGGGTTTGATATGATCTGATCCTATCATTTCAAACACTATTAAGACCTTCCAGAAGCTATTGCTAATTCTTGAGCTTAACTAATGTGACAAATATAAAGATTAACCATATCATTTGGGGAATTTTTCCAATTTCTCCATAATTTACCTTTAACATTTATGTTACAATCTTAATCTTCTTGTATTATAAACATATGTAGCAGATATTATTTATCTTGTTTTACTTTATATTTTTAGATTTCCCTAATCAGTGAGAAAGAATCTGAAAATACAGTGAAGTTAGTCTGATAAAATAATGTTTTCAAGAATTTTTAAAAACATGTATTGGTACATTATGATTATACATAACAATGGGGTTCATTTTTACAAATTCTTGCATACACACAATAATTTCCCCCCACATTGTATGATAATTTGGTCAGTTTCATTCCCCAGGGCCCCTTCCTCTATTCTAATGGTCTTCCTTTTATAAAATGTTTTAAGAAAAGATAAGGTTGAAATGTGTTTGGAAAGACCTAAGCACTTTAAAAAAAGACATCGGACTACCTCTTTCCCTTGCTGAATATGAGGTTATTCACCTCTGGTCAGTTTCTTTGAGCTTTTTACTTAAAAACAATGAAAAAAAGGTAACCTTTAATACAGAACCCTTACTTCACTAACAGATCTATTTCTGGTGTTCCAGAGATCCCTTTGTAAGGCCTTGCTTATGGCCACAAATGTAATAAGGACTGCAATTATTTCTGAGACATAATATAGGTATTTGTGGTGATAATTAATTACTCATAAAATTCCTTGAAAATAAAAACCTACTATACAAGGCCTAAATACATAAGACACAAAGACTAGTAATCACTGTAAAAAGAACACAACTCTGTAGTCATTCATAGAGTGACAGTGATGGAGTGTTGCTTGATCAGAAGATAGGAAGAAGATAAAGTGAACAGGACTCTTCATGAGGGTTCTAAAAATCCTGTAACTGTTTTAGCAAACACATGTTGTCCCCAATAATATACCCAGTGTCACAGCACAGGTACTGGTGTGAAAAGGAGTGTCCTGGATTATGATTTCAGCACCAACCTTAATTTTTCAAGATACTATGCAAATTACTGACAATCTTGGATCTCCTTTTGTTTTTTGGAGGATGTTTTGTTAGACATCATCCTTTTCAACTGTGCTGCATGGAGTTTTGATTATCGCAATAGAAGAGTCTCAGTGATAGCATGGAAAGCGTGGCTGTTCAGCAACAAAGAATCCCTCCTCCTCTCAATCAATCAAGCAGTACCATTTTAATGGATTTTATAGGTAAACACTTACTAGTTTTATATGTTTTCTATCAGCAAATTTTGTTTGAAAAAGATCACTGGATAAAAGTTGAAAACCATTAAACTGATTCAGCCTTAAGGATTGAAGACTAGAGTATTATTTCACGTAATACTCAACACTGCTCAAACTACATAGATTATTTGACTCATGCAGATTACTACATACCACCTTGATGAACTACAAAAAGTAGGTGGTGACTGTTCTGTGAGGCCAGGTTTCTCTGAATAACTATAAATATTACAAGTTAATAAAGGAAAAATATGATCTCCTATTAATTATAAGGCATTTTTCTCTTTGATATCTTTTGACATCTGAGGTGGCATTTTAGTCAGCTTTTACATTCCTATGACCAAAATACCCAACAAGTACAATTTTAGAAGTTTATTTGGTGCTGAAGTCTCAGTCCATTGATTATGGCCAACTCCATTGCTCTGCACCGGAGGTGAGGGGCTGAAGGGTATGGAGGAGGGAAGCAGCTCAGGATATGATAAATAGGAAGCAGAGAAATACTGCTCTGCTCACCAGGGACAAGATACATATCCCCAAAGCACACTCCTAATGACCTACCTTCTTCAGCTCTCTCCCCTACTATAATTACCACCTGATAATCCTGTTAGCAGATGAATACATGGATTAGGTGAAGGCTCTCATTACCCAATCCTCTCACCTCTAAACTTCCTTGCATTGTCTCACACATGAACTTTTGGAGGACACCTCTTATCTAAAGCATACTGAAAATAACTTTAAACTGGAAAGTTTGTACTGAAAAGAACTTTATCCTGGAAAGTACCTTGGGAGACTTGTTTTACAGATAAGGGTATACAAAGTTACTCAGAATTGCACAAGGAGGTAGTCCTTGTCCAGAGTTCTTCACCCTGTATCATATGGTTTGCCAAAGAATGAAGTTATAAGCTATCTGAAACAACCACCTGAGGATCCTTAATCCCATTTTTTTTCTTTTCTATCTCCATCTCTCTCTTTTCCTCCCTTATTTCCTCTTTCTTTCCTTGCTTATATTTCTTCCCCACTTTCATATTCATTCATTGATTTTTTTTTTTGCTACATTAGGGATTAAACCTAGGCCTCTCACACACAAGTGTCTATTTAAGCTATACCCACAGCTTCATCAAACAATTTTTTAATTTCTATAAGGATCCTTGGACCCAACCAGGACTGAGAATATGCAGTCAAATAAGAAGACCTGGTATTATTTTCATTAAATATACCATACAGCAGAAGATAGACAGGCAAACACTTATTTAAGTATATAGTGTTAGATGCCAGCTATATTCAAGGGTGTGGTTAAAGCAAAAGTCAAGGCCATTAGTCAGAAGAGTTATGGTCACAGAGGGAGTAGCTCTTGGAATGAATTTTGAAGAATGAGTAGGACATAAAAGGTGTGTGTCAGCCTGTGTATGTGTGGGTATTCAGGAGGGAGACTTGCTGGTAGAGGGAAAAGTCCTAGATGCTAGAGAAAGAGAATTCATTTGGGGATCCATAAGAATTTCAGTAAGGCTGATGGAATGATGCATTTTAGAAAGGAGTGTTAGGATGTGAGAGCTATAGGGAGTAGAAAGATTATAAGGCATATTTTAAGATAAAGTTTACAAGTATGAATTTTATCCTAAAAGTTATGAAGCTACAGATAGCTATTGATGAAGGGGATGTTGGCATCGGGTCTACATTGTAAAATATAACAGGCAGGACTATGGGGACACTGGCAGCAAGCAGTCCAGAGATGAAAGACCAGATAAGATGTTCTTGCAGTAACCTTGGAGAAAGGGATAAAGGCTAGAGTGCTTGGAAGACAGAACTCACATCAGAGGATTAATATGTGACAAATTAACTAGCAATTGATTCTGACTTTCCCTAAGCAGATTCTAAGAAAAAAATGCATTGTAGTATGAGCTGACTCTTAAGAGTAGATAGGAACAAGGTCAGTTTTGACCAACTTGGTCTTTAACACTTAGCAGGGGAATATAGCCTAAGCACAGTCCTACCTGAACATTTAAAAGGGAAAGCAATTTTTTTTTAAATGTAACTTAAGATGTACACTGTGTCAGCCCACCAAAATAAGTAAAGCTGGAGGCTATAAAGGAAGGGTTCTTGTGTGGGAATACCTAATAATGATGATCATAAAGGACTCTAGAGTCACACAATCGTCTTGAGCTAATCTGAACCTGATCTCATTGACCTGCATATCTTCCTAACCTCCTACATTGATAAACTGGATCTATTTTTCACTGATAAGATTATGAATTACTCTCTCCATGGTTTTCAGAGAATGGCTGAAATACTAATTGCTTTTGTGCTAATTGTTTACAAAAAAATAAGATTATGAGTTACTCTCTCCATGGTTTTCAGAGAATGGCTGATATACTAATTGCTTTTGCGTTAATTGTTTACAAAAAAGTAATGATTTTCTGTCTTGTTTATTGTTGGCTTAGCATGGTACCTGCCCTATATATGCCTTGTCCAGTCACCTGCTATCTGTAACTGTGGACCTCTGGACTGCTCTAACGCTGAATATCCTTGACTGTCCAGGCCTCACCTGATAGAGAACAAGGATTTTGGGTTACTTCCCCCTACTTTGCCCTCTTTTAGCAGCAAGAAGCTTGGAGATGTCATTGCCCATTTTTCCATAGAAATGGAATGTAGAAATTGACAGTTGGGGGTCTGGAGTTATGGCTCAGAAGTAGAGCACTTGCCTCTCACGTGTGAAATGCTGAGTTTGATTCTCAGCACCACATAAAAATAAATAAACAAAACAAAGTTAAAAAAATAAAAAAAAAGAAATTGACAGTGGGGAAATATAACAGTGGTGTACTTTATGCTTTGAATATAACCCTTGCTGCTCTATCACTGCAACTTATTTTTTCTTTTTAAAGAGAGAGAGAGAGGGGGGAGAGAATTTTTTTTAATATTTATTTTTTAGTTTTCAGTGGACACAACATCTTTATTTTATTTTTTATGTGGTGCTGAGAATCGAACCCAGCACCCCGCGCATGCCAGGCGAGCGCGCTACCGCTTGAGTCACATTCCCAGCCCAATTGCAACTTATTTTTAATGAATTTTATGAATTTTATCCTAAAAGTTATAAAAGTTATATCCTAAGAGACATATTTGTTTTTCTTCCTGTCTTGCTTCTCCTCCACAATCTCTCTCCATCCCTAATCTTAGTGGAAACTGTATTACCTTTCTTCTCCATCCTAGGCAGATTTATTTGTCCTCGAGTACACACTCACCATAGGGATGAAGTAATCCAGACTTTGGGGATGGTATCAGAAGATCTCAGAAATGACCATCTCCCAGATTAACAAGTGAATTACAATAACAACAAAGAACACATGGAATGTAACCTTTGAATCACTTCATTTAAAGCCTCCTGTTCCTGCTGATGGGCAGAAGCACAGCCTCTAGGATAGGAGTCACCTGTGTTTCTCCTTTGCTAGCAAAAATAAAGGAAAAAAATGGTAGAAATAGATTATTTTGTCCTCTCAGGCAGTTAGGCACACTTGATAGGACCCATTAGTAATTTTTTTTCTTCCTGTTTTAATGATTTCATGTTCTACTGGCCTATAGGTCTAAATCCCAAAGGGAAGAATGCTTCTACCAAGAGACACAAGAGCCATTCCATTGAACTGAAAATTAAGACTGCTATCCAGCCACTTAGCAGCCTCATGCCTGAGTCAACAGGCTATGAAGGGAGTTCCTTGTATCATCAGGAGTGAGTGTTCCAGACTATCCAGGGGAAAATGGACCACAACTTCACAAGGGAGGTGACAAAGAGTAAGTCTAGAATACAGGGCATCACTCAGGTGTGTCTTAGTAGTACCATGTCCTGTGATGAAAGTAACAGACAACTATAACAACCCAAGCCAGGCAGGATATCAAAAGTCCCAGATACCTTCAGAAATAAAGGTATAGGTAACCCTGCCAGATAAAGAATTGTGGCCAGCTGAACTGCTTGTTGTTGAAGTCAAAGGGAATAAAGAATGGGCAATACCACATGGATATAAATACCAGCTATGTCTATAGGACTAGTTGCAGAAACATGGATTGTAAAATTGATGTGTATTCTCCCTATTTTGTTAAGAATGTATATGTGTACACATACATATAATAAATAAATACCTTCATTTTACTTTCTTTTACTCCTTTATCATGTAACACAAGATATTTATAAAAGTATTTGAGTGTAATTTTACATTATAATATTTAATTATGGGCTATCAGCAGAAGAATAAGTATCAGTGCATCTTTGATTGTACCCAAGACTGTTGTATTGTTTTAGGCAGAACTATGAGTTTGTTTGGAAATTAAGTTTGGTTTAGGGAGATGCATGTGAGTGCCAATATGACAAGTGACAATCTTTTGATGATTAATTTTAAGTGTCAACTGGACTGGAAAGTCAGATAGCTAGTAAAATATTATTTCTGGGTGTGCCTCTGAGGGTATTTCTGGAAGGGATTGACATTAGAGTCAGCAGACTGAGTAAGAAAGATCTGTCCTTATTCAATGTGGGTGAGTTCCATTTAATTGACTGAAGTACTGAATAGATCAAAAAGAAGGGGAATTCTCTTCTCTGTTTTGGAACTGGGACACCAATCTTCTCCTGTCCTTAGACATCAAAACTTTCTCCTTTTGGACTCTAGGGATGGCATGAGTGGCACCCTGGTTTCTCTTTACTTGAACTGAGAGTTACACCATTAGCTCCTCTGGTTCTGAGGCTTGCAGACTTCAGACTTGGACAGAACCAAGCTATTGATTCTTTGATTCTTCAGCTTACAGATGCCTATCATGGGAAGGCTCAGATTCCATGATCATGTGAATCAACTCCCCTAATAAATTCCATTTCATATACCTACATCTATATTCCTGAAAGGCCTGATTATTATGCACTGTGGCTGGGCTATTATCATAGCAGCATGGACTTCAAAATCAGACCAGTTCTGATTCTGGTTCCAAATTCTGGCTCTGTCATAAAATAAATAGGCTCCTCACTTGTAAATTAGGGAGTTGAATCTTTGCTATTTTGTAGAATAGTTGTAGAGACTCTAGAAAATATTCATCAATACATTCATTAATTCATTCTATGCTTATTAACTGGAAATATGCTTCCTTCCAGGAACTCCTTTAGGTGATAGAGATTTAAAAGTGAATAAAGAGACAAGATCCTTACTCCTGGGGAACCTACACACTCCGTGCTTGGCACATTGTAGGGATGCAGTACCAAGCCTGTCTGGCACAGGGAAGCTCTCAATGGAGGTCAGTCATAATGAGTATTATCTAATCATTTCTTCAAATCAGAATCCAAAAGCAATGCCATTTTCAGTTTTCTTAATTCAGCTTTGGGAAACAGTATAAGATTAATACATGTTCTGGGGCTGGATCGGGACTTCAAAACAAACAAACAAAACAAAACAGCAAAAATCATCTCCGTTCTTAAAAAAGCATAAATACTGTGATTTATGGAAATTAAACTGTCGCAGAATGTAAGGACAACATTTCACCCAAATGAAAATGGAGGTAGAGTCAAGGACTGCTGCTTAGGCCATTCCAAAATATTGCCATGTTCATAAAGGATTTAGAATACCTAGAAGTTCCTGTCCTTGATGAACACATTTTAAAAATGCACTGTTCTATTATGAAATGATGCTTGAGAGCCTCTCTGCTGGATGGACGGAAGGTATCTTCTGGGTGCCAGGAAAAACAGCCACAACTTTCTTAACAGCCTCTCTCACCCAGCTATAGAGGCCTAGTCATTTAAATAGAAAAAGGGCAGAGAAAACGCTGAGAGGCAGTTTGATCTAACTCAACCTTTTCAAATGACTACACTAATTTTAAACATATGAATTTAACTGTATGTTTGCCCCTCTATAAACAGGGCGAACAAACAGTATATCATTTTTACACTTGAACTGTATTATGATTTTAATGCAGGCTCAGGTGAGGTGAGGTCAGAAGATACAATTAAATGGATCTGGTACCAGCTGGAGATTAGGCTCTCTTTAACCATGCTTGGGTGATTTATCCATCAACAACTCATGTACTGCTCCATAAAAATTGATATCTCTTTAAAAATAGGTATTAAAATACAGTGTACTTTTAAAATTAGAGACTAAAATATTGTGTAGTTGCCAGCAGGTAGTTTATTTAATATTCATGTGCAATATGAAATAGAAAGATTCTTGTTCTTAGAGTAAAAATCTATTAGAATAAATTTGCCCTAGTTGCTGGTATATAAGGAGCTTCTATGCTTGGTCAAGTCCTTGGAAACAAATGCAGAAACAAACTTTTAAATCATGTACAAACCCCCAGCATCGTGGAATGGTGATGTATAATTATTTCACTCGTAAATAGCTCTATCTGCTCCTCGAGGATTTATTTCAATGCTGGTCTTTCATGAAAGGCTGTTTAAAAACAAAAACAGGAGAAAGGGGGAACAGAAATGCCAAGTAAATAGGCTTACTAATGAAAATAAAAAAATCCTGATGCTTTTATATATCATACTGTTGACTCCAAACAATAGATTTCAGTCTTGAGGTTGAATTTGGTTGCTAATTGATACAAATTCAAATATTTTGGATTTTCTGCATAGAAAGTCAACTTGCAAATCCAAGGACAATCATTTCTCTACTGATATGCACATCAAAAACTTAAACAAATGAACATTTAAAAATAATATTTGATTAACCATTCACTGAAAGAAAAGTAATTCTGCCTGTCTAATCCTGTAATTTATATAGTTTACTGATTTGCTTGTCAATAATGAACAAATTGCCCTAATATATTACTGTAATGTTTCATTTTCATTAAGACATCTGCCAACTTTTCAAAAAACCTTTTCCATTTGAGACTTGACTTATAATTGTAGAGTCCCTTGGGGGAATTTCAATATTATTCTAATCAATTTTATCCACAATACACAATATGGATGATTACATCGCAATGTAATTTCCAAAGTTTCCTTCTCACATTAGTCATTTGCAAAGGAAAGAGACAATGCCGATGTCTCCAGAACATATTTTAGAAAAGAATCTCACTGCAGCGATGGAGCAAAGAATATTTTTCATTATTTGAATGTATCACAACATGAATATGTATATGTAAAGATATGCTTATATAATTTACAACCATACTTCAAGCTTTATGGTCTATAACATTTATATGTTATTTTTATGCAATAAGATGATAATGGATTTTACAACCATAAGATACAAAAGTTGGAAAGTCCTCCAAGATGATCCTCTCACATGTGGACTGCAGTGATAATGACAAAACCTTTTTTGTTGTTTTTTTAAATTGTTTTTTGTTTGTTTGTTTGTTTTTATAAGTAGTCTTACTTTCATACCAAACAGAGTTAAGGCTCTGAAAAGCCATTTAACTAGCTTCAGTTCTTTATTTTTTCTCTCCCCTTTCTCTTTATTTCCTTTTTAAACTTCTTCTGAGCTAGGTGGGGATTGGCTAAATCATCATTTCTCCCTGTCTCCCTGTGGGTGTCTTGATACCTAAGGAACACACAGCCTGATTTTTACGTATCAGAAAAGCTCAGCTTCAAAGTTGCAGTGATTCGGGGACACAGCCAACAAGGCAAACGGGTCTAATACATATTGAAAATGTACAGAAAGAAAAGGAAATCGAAGTACAGATAATAAGACTTCTGAGGAAGAGCATATCAGTAACAGTATCAGGAAAATCTAGTTATTCAGATTTTTTTTTAATCATTTTTCAGTCTTCTAGTTTTTTTTTTTTTTAAGCACTAGCAAGTAGTAGAAAAAAAATGAGCCCTAATTCTCCAGATTCTACATCCAAGGTTATAATTTTAAAAAGTATTTATAAATTGTTCCAATTAATTGTTTTCATTTCATATTTTTCTTAACCTTTAACTTTACTGTTAGGTTTAATGAATTAAAAGGACTCCTTCCCAACCTAAAGCACTACTAATTCACCATTATAGTTAATAAAGTCATTTACAAATACTAGAAATATTAATAAATTAATATCTTAAAATATAGTGGTTTAAAATCTAATTTTAAAACATTATCTAAGGACATAGAAGAGGGCTTCAACAGCTATAAAGACATATTGTTTATATATAAGAATATTCAATGTTAAAGCTTTCAGTTTTATATAAATTAACTTAATCATTATCAAAATAAAAATAATCCTGATCAAAATATTACCAAGATTTGTTTTTTTATGAAGAATGAGTTTTGAGTTTTTCTAGAAAAATAACCTTATAATCCATGGAAATAGGAGGCAAAGTGTTCTAAGCAAGAAAAATGTATGGACAAAATTTTGGGGGCAATAATTTGAAAAGGATCAAAGATTTGATAAGCAGAAGCATAGAATTGTAATATGGAGATCATTTAAGACAGAGGAGGATGATTAGGTTACAAAAATAGGGTCCACCAAGTCTGGAGGGAATATTTTTATTGTAAAGTCAACATGGGCAGTTCGTCCAAATGTGTGTAATTTTGGTTTTGAGTCAGGGAATTGGAAGTATTGCTCTGAAGATCAGCCTAAAAATGATGTCCATGATAGATTAGGAGTGCAAGAGATTCTGGGCAGGCAAAAGAGTTATAAGACTATGGAAACGGAGTTCTAGTTGTACATTTGGTCAGCATGCATTACTTGTAATATGACTATGGAAATCATTTATGCATGAAATTGTAAAGGCTTGGATTAAATCATATAGTTTATAAGGAGAAAGACCTGAAGATCATCTATACAGTGGCTTTTTAAAACTACAAGCCATGGTAAGAGATGAGTTTTAGACACACACACACACACACACACACACACACACACACACACACCCAAACCTTTTCTCCTATAAAAAAGTTTAGCAAAACAATATTTATCTTTGCTATTTATGATGCTATTTGACATTTTTGGCTCTATTTCTTTTAAATTTTAGAAAATGCTAGTGGGAACACATTATATTTATTTTGAGATTTTCCAAACAGGTTGTGACCTGCTATATATAAAACATGGATCTGATGCAGCACCTTTACTTTTCAAAAGCCACCAAATACCCCAAGAGTTAGTTCTCTAGGGCTCACTGCTAGGGACTAGAGGCCAAGCCTACAAATCTCTCTTATACCACATCATTGTTTGGTGTGCTGTGGTTGAAAAAGACCACCAGGGAGAGATCTGCAAGTGATTTTAGAGGAGGCATAAACAAGACAAACATGTCTGACTACGAAAAATTACAGTCAACTGAGAATTTGTTTCTGGTTAATTGAGTAAATTAATTTGTCATAGAATTACAGGCATCTGAGGAAAAAAAAACAGACACTGATTTGAGAGAAAGATTTAATTCATGCTGAGGTTAAGTTAAGCAGGTAGAGAGACAGATGAACTGTCTCGCAAGAAGGGAGAGCTGTAAGAATCAGTATTCATTTGAAAAATCTTATTGGTTATCTATTTGGGAAAGATTAATGGTATTTAATATAATAAATGGGTAATACCTCTCCCATTCACGATCTTGTTATAGGTGCTTAAGGACTCCAAGATGAGCAAAATCAGGTCTCGGTGCATGAGAAGTTCTTGTTGAAAATTTTGCTGATAATACTGTACTTCTGCCATTATTTTTGCCAACAATCAAAATAAACTTTTACGACCTTTATAATTATTAATCTTCTACGGTGTGATCCAATACATTTACCCTGACTTTTACATCAACATTTTGTCTGCAATAATGAGTGTATGTGTGTGTGTGTGTGTGTGTGTGTGTGTGTGTGTTCTTGTTTGTGTTGGTAGTCTTTTCTTTTCATATCCACTAATATTCCTTTTTTTTTTCCCCACCAATATTCTTTAAGGTGGCAGGTTGCCTCTTACCAGATTATCTCAGAAAAGAAACAGCTAGGTGGCAGCTTACAGCAACTCTGTTATTTTGCACTGATACAACATTGTAATATAAATGGCTGAAATGCAATCTGAAAATAGTCATTCATCTCAAATTCCACAAAGCTGGTTAGCATTTAAACTTCTCTATCTATGGGTTGACTTCTTTGTAGGTACTTCCCTTACTTTAATGATAATCATGGTGATTTTTACACTGCCCATTTGAGGCAAGTCAAGTCAAGGCTCAGGCTTCATGGAGTTGGGAAAAATCTTCAGTAGAACTTGAAAAGTCCGGGACCCCTTATATCTTATTCATCTGGGTTATTTTCAGTTTTTCCCATATAGCTTTGAGTTTTATCTTCAGGGAAAATAAAACAAAGAAACTGGCCATTTTAGAGTCAGAATTTAAATTATCAGCAGTATTTTCTACTGTTTCTATTCTGGGATTTATTCTAGGTTCATTGATTCTTGTTACTTTGAACTCTTTATCTTCATATGGTCTTTGAACCTAAAAAGTGAATATAATGTTTCCTTAAATCTACCTTCTAAACCACTGGGGAAATTTTCTAGCCATCCATCTTCTCCGCTATGATCTATGTCTTAGCTCACATACTCCATGGATCTTTCCTGCTAACTCTCCATCATGGAAAGAGTCAGCTTATTTCAAGACCATTAAGTCAATGACTAAAGTCCACAACTTGCATTTGCTACCCAGCATACCTAACAAAAGCAGGCATTTTTAAATAATCTGATAGCATGGGATAGGGAATTATGATGCAGAGAGATTAAAAAGGAAGAAAGCGAGGTGTGACAGAGTGACAATTCTGTAAGCCAGGATATTTTGGAAAGGTTATATCATATAATTTTTGTGCATGTGTAGGTAATGAGCAAGAAATATTTTAATCCTCCAATATCTACATAGGAGTTATTTCACCTTTGATGAGGAGAGGCTCAGTGAAAGATAAGACTAGGGTTACAATAAAGGTTTCTAATGAGGTTTCAGGATATGAAGAGATGTTATATCAGTAATACTTCAAGTTTTATGACTGAGATTTTCATGTTGCATGAAAATGTCATATGTTAAAAGAGACTAAATAAAATAACTGTGCCAACATATCTTTAGTGTCAGAAAAAACACTTGTAACGTGATGTGCAATAGTGGCTCAACTCCAAGGGTACCTTTGCATGGTCTGGAGGCATTCTGGATTGTTACAATGAGGAAGGGGAATTTTCCTTCTGGCATCTAGTAGGTAGACACAAGAGCTGCTGTTAAACATTTGACATTGTACAGAACAATTTTCTTCCCCAGAGAGCATCAACAATCGAGGAAACCTGGAGTGAGGAAACCACATTAAAAGTTGGAAAGGTGTACAGCATTAAAAAATTGGTTTGTATTTCTGAGAGTCTAAGCATAGAAGCAGAAAAAAGAGCAACATAGATTTCTGTCCTAAAGGCTTCTTCAATATTCGTTTTAGTTTTCAACATACAATAAACAATTCATCTTTTCTCTGGAAGTCCTCTATTGAATTCTTGTCCACCTCCAACTCTGATCTTGATACAGTGAGCCCACTTTTGGGAATTTATCTTATGGAAATTAAGAGAAAGACATGGTTCTAGGCTTGTTCTTTGCACTGTTATTTATAACCTAAAATTTGACCCCACCGTAAGATAAATTGATTTTGAGGTCATAATGCAGAATTCGAGAGAAAAATGTAGATTCTGCAATCAGAATTGAAATTCAGGAGTGAAGTCAAAGCATATAATATAAATTTGGAATATTATTGTTGCCCTAAGATTAAACATATTTATCTCCCTAAATGATTTCTTACCTGTCTTGTTCTGGCTGGCAGAAAACTCAACCCCAGATATTATTGAGTATTCCCAGACTGTCCCTCTTCTATGCAGTCTTAAAAGAATCCTGAACTCATTTGGGGTCAGAAAATTAGAAAGGGACTAGGTTGTTAGTTTGAGGAGTCTATGTCTGTCTGTCTTATCTGTCTGTCTGTCTGTCTATCTATCTATCTATCTATTTATATTGTGCTGGGAATTGAACCCAGGACCTTGTGCATGGGTTCTACCAACTGAACTATACAGAATTGCTTCCTTTAATATGATGCTGCCATTGAATTCTGGCAGCCACAACATCTGTCATAGATGCTGTCCTCCCTGACTGACTTCATCTTGTCTGCGTGAGGTGGAGCAGGCAGGGAGGCAGGCGCTACCTGGAAACAGACTGAGCCACTTCATCCCCACCTAGTTTGTCATTCTTCAGCTTCCTTCAGGTCAGATTCTGTTCCATCTGCTCTTCTCCTGATCCCTTTGTGAGTCAGAGACTTCAGAGTTCCTTTATACCCCATTTCTCTGAAGGCCAAAAAAGACACAAACTCCATTAAACTCTTTTTTTGTTTTATCAGTGAAAAAGAGGAAGAATTTTTTTAAAGTTCACCTTTTTTTATTATACGAAGTATGCATATAATAAAGATATGAGAATTGACAGTGTATATATAATAAAGACATGTTAAAATAGTTGAGAACTGGGCTGGGAATGTGGCTCAAGCGGTAGCGCGCTCACCTGGCATGCGTGTGGCCCGGGTTCGATCCTCAGCACCACATATAAACAAAGATATTGTGTCCGCCGAAAACTAAAAAAAAATAAATAAATATTAAAAAAATTCTCTCTCTCTCAAAAAAAAAAGTTGAGAACTATAAGCAAGAAGGTACCTTATTTCTAGTGCATGTTAACAGCAAAAGAATCTAATGAAAGGATAAAAAATTATATTTTCAGAAGGAGCTACTGGTTGTAATCAAATCTTTCAGAAATTCCAGAAAGAAAGAGGGTGACGAAGTCCGATAAAGAACTTAAGTTTGATTAATTAGAGATCACTAAGACCATGAAGTCTTCGAGAGTACAGTGTTAGGAGCACAATAAAAGGTGAGAGTATACACAATTAAAAGAGTAGTAGGTATGGAAAAATGAGGACAGGGCTGGAGTTGTGGCTCAGCAGTAGAGTGCTCGCCTGGCACTTGTGAGGTGCTGGGTTCAACCCTCCGCACCACATTAAAAAAAAATAAACAAAGGTTATTGTGTCCACCTACAACTAAAAATCAAATATTTAAAAATATTAAAAATTTTAAAAAATTAAAATGAGGACAGCTGGATCAGTTTATTTTAGAATACAGCATTGAAAATAAGAAATAGGACTTGTCTAGGAATGAGTAAGAGAGACTTTATTGTATATTTTGACATCTATACGTAAATTTGTATGCTAAAATAGGGGAATTCATTGGACAAGGAGAGCTTAAAAGCAAGGCAGAGATGGGAAAATTGAAGGGGAAGAAACTGAATGAAGAAATGAAATTAAGGAAGGGATAATGTTAGATAGGAGGAGGGGCAAATCTTTGAGACTGAAAAAAAGTGATATATAAATATATTTTTAAGTAAATACTTGGAAAATAGGAAAAATCCTCCTGTAATATCTTTGTCCTTTAGCAAAGTGTAAAGAGAACTCTTGTCGGAGACAGCTAGCCAATGTGGGCATCTGATGCAGAGGCTGATGATTTAGAGATGCTTTTCCAAATTAAAAGTTTAATAGAGTTCATTAAAATAAACTAACAATGAAAAAAAGCTTAGTTCTGTGTTAATTTTTTGTTTATATGCAAATTAATATCTACCACTTACCTTTTGTAAATGCCAGGACACACTAACATAAAGTCATTCTTTTTAAGAAATGAATTATGATCACATCCAGAAGTGCCACCCCTGTATCAACTTAGTGACATGATTGTTTTTATTTCTAATAAGGGCCTTCATTTACTTAAAATGTCACTCCCTAGACATTCTCTATCTCTTTTAAACATGTAAGACCATTGCTGTAAAAAAAGAAAATTGCACTGAACCAAACGCCAGTGAAAGTATTAGTTGGAAACTTGATAGGGCTACACAGAATCTTAATCTTGAAAATGCAGTAAAATTTGACTTCATCATAATAACCACAAGAGGCAGATCAATATGACGGAGTTAAGGTCTGTTCTATAAATCATTGCATGGTGAATGAATTAGAAAAAAGATAAGCTGTAACCAAAATGGTGAGGAGTGAGCTGTGAACCCTCCTCTCTGAAATTAGCTTCAATAAAGTTCAACTTGGGGCTGCAGGAACAGAGAATTTTCATGTTGTACAGTGTGTGCCAATGGTTCCTCCATGGATAAAAATCCAGGATTTGAAAGGCAGGGTTCTCACTTTTTAAGTAAAATAACAACAAAATGGAAAACTCAAATAATAAATATAAGTTGAAGTTGTGTTGATTACCACGAAGTGTGAAGTCTGCCAAGTGACACTAGGCAACTATTATGTAAGAACTACACATGTTAATGATTTTTTTATTGCCTAAATTGTTCAGTTGACCAAGACAAACTTTTACTTAGCTTTGACTACATACAAAGTCCTGACTAACAATCATAGACAATTAAAAAATAAGGGAATTTGACCCTGACCTCTAAATGTTTAGTGTTGCAGGTGAAGTAATGAATGTGTTTTTAAAAATTGTGCAGAGGGATATGTTTGATCTTATGTTGAAGATTAAAATAAAATTCTATTGAAAAAATAGAACAGGAAATATTTGTGCTCCTACTACTATTATAAAAAATATTGTGTTAAAATAAATTTTGAAAAGTTTTTATTTTATTAAGATTAGCACAATATCTACTTGATGCAAATTAAGCATTAAATTAATATTTGAATAAAGAAAAAAATGAGGGAGAAGTCTATATGCCTCTACAAAGAAGGTAGGATACCTTGATTTAATAAAAATTATTGATTGATTACTTTCTACTTGAGATATAGATTTAATGAGATAGTCACACAGTCATAGTCCTTGTCCTTAACAAAGCTTCTATTTTGGCAGAATTTACTGTTGAAGGACTTTGATAAATTTAATCACTGTAACACAATGAGACTTTGGAACATAACAATAAATGGCCCATTTTAACTGTGAATATTAAATTATGCAAGGGAAGAAAAAGATGCTTCAAAATGTTGAGTATGTGTTTGTGTATCAGAAACAGCTCGGGACTTAAGTGTGAAGTATTTGACTAAGTTGAAGATTCAAGCATCATGCTGGAGATGGGAAAAATCATCTAAAGGAAAGAATAAAATCCCATTTTTGCTTTGCTTATATAGGTGGAATTTAAAACTGAGTTTTCTGTGGATGCTAGCCAATTTAATTTCTTTTTGAAATAGTCTTGTTTTGACTCAAAGGTGGAAAAACAAAGATGTAATAGGTAAGCTTGAATGAAGGAAAGGATGATAATGCAGTAACAAGAGAAAGCAAGAGACAGAGGCTTGGATCAGATCATAGAAGATTCTAGATGCCATGACAAGGACTTTGCATTTCATCTAGTGCACAATGAGAAAGTTTTTGAATGGGAACATGGTTTGATGAAAATGGAAAGATTAGCTTGAAATTCTTGGCAGGAAGGACTGGAAGAAAGAAAGTTTGAGGGAGATGAATTAGAGTTTATTCACACCCCACAGGTACCCCAAGAGGGCAGTTCTTTGGGCATGTTGACTGTCTCTGTACTGGAGAGGTGCAATGAATAGTTGTTAAACTCATGAAATGGTCAAGTTTCTCTTAATGGGAAAGTCTGTGTTTGTCAACTTCAAATTCAAAACAAGACTTCCTGATTAAGAGTTTCACAATTTATGTACTAACAACGTTTTCCATGTAGAATGACTTTGTAAATTTCAAGTCTATTTGTAATCTCTGATGTCAGTGAAAAGAAAAAAAAAAAACCCTAATTTACAATTCGTCACTCAGTCATTATTCTATCCCGGGGTGGGACTAATGAACATTAGGTTATAGGTGGCAAGCATGTTGATAAGGGAAAGAATAGCAGTTCCTAAAGATGCATTGTATCTCAGTACTAATATCAGACTCAATACATATGTTTAAGAAAATTCAGTATGTAGAATTGGTACTGAAATAGGAAAAATTGTGTTTCCTAGTTTTTTGTTGGAGAAAGCAATATTTTTGATGATGCTCTATTTCCTATGTGTGATGCTTGTTTGCTCAGTAGACTGATAACTTCTAGGAGTCATTGAGTCTCCATGTCCTTGTATATAATCTATAATACCAAGTAAGCATTTCTTATTCCTGTATAAAAATCAAAGCACTGCATGTGAAAATTCAAAATTTTTGTCCTTAGATAGTCTATTACAGGTTGAAAGACTACACTGATTTCATTATTATGTATTTTGTACAAATAAAATCCAATTTCATAAAAACACAATAAAAAGTAGCTTACATTTATTAAGTGCTTGCTCTGTGCCAGTTCCTATGTGCAAGTTACTTGCATAGGTGAATGGATTTTTATTTACATCAGTCTTTGAAGTGGATGCTATTTTATCCTTGTTTTGTAGATGAAGTAATGGATACAAGAAGGTAAGTAAATTATCTAAAAGGATAAAACTATTAAAAATGGTGTCTGATTTTAGGGTCCATACTCTAAACAAGAGGTCAGCAATTTTGTCTTTTTTTGAGTAAAGGCCCAGATAGTAAATATTTTAGGCTTTTCAGGCCATACGGTCTCTGTCACAATTATTCAACTTTGCAGTTTGTCGCAAAGCAGCCATAGACGATATGCAAATGAGTGAGATGGCTGTGTGCCAATAAAACTTTATTTATGGACACTGAAATTTGAATTTCATATAATTTTCATGTGTCACAAAATAGTTTTATTTTCTTTCCTCAACCATTTAAAAATGTAAAAGTCATTCTCAGATTGTGGCCCATACAAAAATGAGAAGGGGGTTCTTGTTTTGGCCCCCAGGTTATAGTATGCCCCTGCCCTATACCACAGTGCCATTTGGCTTCTAGGGAAGGAATGCATAACCACCTAAAACCCACAAAGATTCTTTTACTTGTGACAGGAATTGGGTCCTGTTTGTTTTCTGCTGAACTGAGGAAGAACACCAGAAGGATTTGGGATAGAACTAAAAATAATTTATGGTAAGGAATAACAACTGTGCCCAATAAGGTTCCTGAGGGTAATTATGAAAGCCTTTTATGCCAATTATCTTCTTGTCATGGGAGACAATTTCTTAGAGAGATGACCTCTTCCTGGCATTTAGAACAATGGGGATTGTGGGGAAGTGCCAACTTTCTAGACAGAGTTTGGAAATCATGGGGAGGACCCAATCTGACCTGCTGTCTGCTTTTATAGTCTGAAGGCACTAACTAGTTTGGTGAGTCAGTACCAAGAGCGGTGGGGACTAAAGCCAGTGGGAGCACTGGGGGAAAAGTGCCTTGTCCATTCACCTGCATACTAGGCAACTGCCATTCTGGTCGCACCTGGCCATTGCCCAGGGTCAGTGCTGGTTGCCACTGACAAAGCGGGGACTTTCCTATTACAACAATTATAGAATCTCAGTTCAGTGAATTGCCTTACCTCTGGGTAGCTGTCCAACTTCAAATGGCCACACTGGATTTGGGTGTCATTGAGGTGGATAGTAAAACTATCATGGCAGTCACCTACTCCACTGCCTGCTGGACCCATCCCTATTGGTCTAGTGAATACCTGCTCCAGGAAGGTGTTCTTTAGAAAGAAACTGACTGCAAAGCACCCCCACTGCCTAGAATATTCACCGTGGCAAAAAGGACAGCAGACAAGAGCTATTTTCTTGTTATATAAATACCTGCATTTGTTTTCCTCCTATATTTGAATTTGCCTCTACGGCCCATGAAGCTGAAACTATTTACTGTCAGGTTCCTTAAATTACCAATCTCTAATCAGATCATCTCAGGGACTATAGAGACAAAGAGGAGAGAGGGAGAGACAGGGGAGTTTTTTTTGGAATTAAAAGATGTAAGACTTAGCAACAATTTAGCCCATTCAGTATTTCACTGGATAGAAGGAAGATACAGAAACTGAAGTGAAACATGTGACTAGCAAATGATGAGACTGAAGATATGTGACCACACATGATTGTCTTTCAAAATGGCATTCCATGAAGCTCTTCATGAACTTTAATAATGTTGTCATGGTTCCAAAGCATTTTGGCACTCTTCTTTTGGAGTTGCCCTCTTAATTTACATGTTGTAAAACATAATCTCAGAAAGGGCATGTCATATAGAATTTCAGAGTTGAAAGGACATTTGAGATCAGTCTCCTGGTTTTAGAGTCACGTACCTTCTTTAACCAAAGAGGTTAGTTCCCCATTTACCACCCTTCTTAGTCATACTTGCTCAAGATTGACTCATTTCTAGATTAATTCATTATTCAAAAATGAAAGACATGTTTTCATCAAGGACAGTTAAAATAATAAACCACATTTTATGAAAGCCATTTTACAAACAGGACATAAAAAAAATCTCCTGAGTAAAAAAACAAAACAAAACAACAATAACAACAAAAAACTAATTATTTTTAGTAGTGGTCAGTATGTTTTTTCATTGAATAGCTTCTGATAAATTTTCTTTTAAAACGTCATTTTACTCCATGTTCAAGCAAAGCACTTTAAGTTCCTTAATATTAATTTTTGTTTGGAGTTTAATAGTTTTCAATCAGAAAATGATTGTTTGTCTTAATTTATTTTTTCTGAGTATTCTACATTGGCTGATGAAATACATGTTTGAAGATAAACTTATCAGGATAAACCTTTTGTCTGAAGTATAAGTCAAATAGATCTTTTAATATAGGTAGACGAGGGGATGATGTTATTATTATCATTCCATATTACAGAAATTAATACTTCTTAAGAAAAGATAAGAACATTATTTTTCCCTACTACCAGGATGGTAGCTAGATATGTATTTTTTCAATTTCACAGAGATGTGCCACAGAGAGCAACCAAATATAACAACTCCCTTTCACAACCATGTGGAAGCAACTTGCTTCCTGCCATTTCCCTCTCTTGTGATATTCTGAAGTGAAAATGAAATACAGATACTATCAAACTGTGGCTATGACAGATGAAAAAAAAAAAGATACTTCTGTTTTACTGAAGTGCATTTGTTTTCCTCCTCCATTCTGCAGGAAGCATCACAAACCCAGAGTCCAGAGAGATGGATTTTACTGGGAGGCGGAATGCTAACTTTGCTCAAAGATGTGTAAATGCCACGTGCGCAGATGGTCCTTTTGCCTATTCATAGGAGAGGCTCAGAAACACACATGCATCTTTCTGTGGTCAGTCATAACAGATTTGTTCTAAATAAGCCACACTGTTTTGCAAGATGGCAAGGAACTGTCAGGCTGTATTTTAAGCACAAACGTTTCTGCCAGACAGACACAGCATATACCATGTGCTTCAGAAACACACACATTGATCTGAGGACAGAATAAGGACCTTGTGTTGTCATTTCCCAGCCCAGATCAATAAGCCCACGTTGCAAATCCTGTATGGACCCACAATTGATTCGAAGATTTCATGGCAATTGTCAAATATCTAATGAAAGATAAGCAGATAGGCAGACAGATGGACAGATATTCTTTCTCACCCTTTACTGAGTTATGTCCCCTTCCCAAGTCTGATTCTGCATATTACTTCCCCAAAGTGGTCATTGTGTTGGCAGAGATCTAGTAAATCTCCTACCTAACTTCTTTCACTAAAGTTTTTGTTTTATTGAGTCATTTTCCATTGAAATTGTAATAAAGGTAGAACTTAATAAGCAACTATTTATACTTGACATTTTGTATATTATCAAGGAGACTAAGGCCTTTGAGATTTTACCAAGTAAGGTAGATCTTCTTAGAAAACCTTCATTAACAGAAACTTATTTGAAAAAATGAAAGTAACTGCTCATTTTAAAACTGCCTTTCAGAGGTCAAGTGCAATTTTGGGTAGGTGACAAGAATACTTATGTAATAGTGTTGGTAAATGATTGAGAAAGAAACCTGAGAGTCCTGATTTTAAGTTTTGGGGACTAGTGATTCACATCATTTTTTCCTGAAAGTTCAAAGCAGGTAAGCATTCTAAAGCCATGTAATAAGGGGACACAGCCAGATGTGAGGGGTGACTAGAAGTGACATTTGGACTGGAGAAGAGGGAAAAGCATGTTGCACAATAAAGCTAATTCATAAATTAACTAGTTAATTACATTGTACCTCATTCTAAACAGAATTAGAGGGAACTGATAAGGTACCTATGTTGAACTTGATAGTGAGTACGTGAGAAAGATACATTAGGGAAAGGAGTCAGGAAAACAAAGGCAGAGTTAAGATGGTGCTCAACAAACCTGCTCTGCTAACTCTGTCAGCACTGGTTTGTAAATTAGACTTTGAGCTTCCCAGCAGCCAAACAAATAAAATAAGATCAATTGCAGATTTCATATTCCATAAGATGGAAAGCTAAGATGAAATATTTCTTTTTTTAAAAAAATAATTAACTTACCTGAGCATCAGTTTCTTTCTTTCTTTCATTTTATTTTAGCTGTCAATGCATTTTTAATTTTATTTGTATGTGGTGCTGGGGATAGAACTCAGGCCCTCACACATGCCAGGCAAGCACTCTACCACAGAGCCACTACTCCAGCCCCCAAATAGTTCTTAATTTAAAAATCCCAGCTATTTCAAAGAAGTTCTTTCCTGTCCCATAAGAGGACACTGTGATATGACAAGCAACATCTAACACATTTGTGGAAAAACAGACAACAACAATAAAAAACAAGTTCCATTAGATTTTTTTTTTTTTTTGTAAAAAAACTTCACATGTAATACAGATGTAACTACAAAGCACAATCCAGGAAAGAAATTATATTTCAAACTTCTTAAAAAGGTGGCCCATTAATTTAAAGATAAAGCTTAGTGTCTAGACCATACAAATTTCAGTCAATTCTTATAAATGTTATTTCTCTGACCAAGGTTTGATGATTTTGTAACAGAAGCTCAAACTGTATATGTTCTATTTGGAGATGAAGGGCAAATTTATATGCATTAGGTACCAGGTAAATTCACTTTTTGTGAATTTATGTGAGAGTGAATAGAACACTCTGTATATATACCTAAATAAAATACCACCCACTGACGAGGCCAAAATTTTCACCAGTAAACAAAGTCATGAGGACAAACAGCTATTCAGACTTCATTATTGAAAACAACTTTAACGTGTTTTGACAGTCTCAAGAAAATGCCTGATATGACCAAGGAAACCATTTTTATTATGTTATTGTAATGGACACTGTGGTTTGGAAAACCAGAAATGAAAATTTGTTGTGTATTACAGGGAAAAAATTAAAACATGACATCTTAATAAACTATTTTATAACCAATCAGGAACCCCAACAATATATTTGCAGCCTGTAATGCTAATATCAAACTAGGCTTGAGGCATTTCCTGGGGGATTAATGACCAGAGGGAATTAATGGCCCTTGGCTTCACCTCAGGCCATCCACTTTCCCAGCCAGTCATTAATCCTAAGATATGTACGGAGTCTCAATCATTACAGTGTAATTGAAATGTCATGAAAAGGGTTAAAGAAGTTTTGACTATTTTACTACATGAATACCAGCAGTGGAATGCATTTAGAATCCTTGTTTAAAAGACTGTAATTGCCTCAGATTCTTTATATTATCATAACTCTTCAAAATTGATTGGTTTTAGGTTTATGGAAAAATATGCAAATTTACAGAGGATATGACACACATTTCTCATCGTGGGAATAAAAGTAGTTCACACGGAATTCATTTGATTGAGTTTGATTACTGAACAAAATATAATTATTTTAGATACATGATCAGACTTTTTCGAAGACACATATTGTAGGAAAGATGTATTTGGCATGTGTGATTGTTTACCAGTTCATATGTGTCATGTTAAATAATGGCTACTTGGGGGCCCATCATTTCTAGGAAACATTGCTGTCAGCTCAAAGTAAACAAAATGAAAGAACTCATTTCTTAACTTACTCAACATAACACATGATTAGGCTATTGAAGTGGGGAAAAGGACCAACCACTTCAGTCTCAGCATTTTGGAATTTTATTTCCTAAACAAGATATCTAATCAATTAATACCGATGCCTTATTTACATAAGAATCTGCTAATGTCAGTCAATGAAGAATGAACCAATCAGAATCATAGCAAAGGTAACCAATCAGAATTAAGAACAATTAGAGGCCTGGGGTTATATCTCAGTGGTAGAGCACTTGCTTGGTATGTAGGAGGCCCTGGATTCGATATTCAGCACTGCTAAGAAAAGAAGAGAAAAAAGACAGAAAGAAAGCACCCTGATAGGAAACTACTTTCAAAGCCTAATATGCTTATCAATGTAGAAAGGAACAAAGTCATTAGAAACAGATCTTAAGTACACATCTAATTGTACTCCTTGAAGCTCTGCTCCTGGCTGCCTGCCAACCAGAGGAGCCCTTTTATAATTCTGATCATTAGTACCATGTTTTCCCCAGAAAACAAAGTCAAGAATTCACCAATTTACAAACTTTTTTTTTTAAACCTCTTCTAATTTTGATTCTCTTCTTTGGACTGTAGTATACTAATTTTGAGAAGAACAGAACAGCCCATTTTATCATATCTGTGAATACTAATTGTCTGAGGGTACTGGTGATGGCAGTGTTATGTGGGTGTGAGCATATGATCAAAGAAGGTGTATAGTCTGTGGATTTCAGCATTGCTCTCAATGAATCACCTCCTGCAGTGGCTCTAACTAAATCAGTTAGTTGCCCACTCACTGTTGGAGAAGATTTGTTTCAATAGCACCATTTGGAAGTGTTCAGAATTAAATATGTGTAGCTGGTCTGAGTGGAATTTTTCTGGTTGCCTTGAACTACTAACTTGGGCCTGAGAGATGTGATGGACAAGGATATCTTACGTATCCCATGTCTGGAGAGAGCTGACAACAGTAGAGGCTAGCCACTTCCTTAGGATTTATTATTAAGAGGAATGTGGTCTTATTTTGATATTTCTATCCAACACCCAGCACCCCAACAATATCCCAGACTATTGGCGAGCAAGTAAATGATAGAATCAGGGAAGAGGTAAGGAGTGATCTGGGTCATCAAGAATGCATCAGTTTCCATAATTCCAAGCTGTGAGCTGAGGAGGATCCCAGAGAATCCTCAACCTAGAGAACAAGATCCCAGCCAGGCTAACTTCTCAGTGCCTGTACCAGACATCTGCTTGGTCCATGGACTTGCTGATATACTCCGTGTGAACAAGACACAAAAGGACTGGAGAGAAGGGCCAGTGCAGAGAGGAGTGACTCAAGAATATAGAAATGTCCCTTTGGCTGAGAGGCCATTAGGAACAGACAGCCTCCAGTTGTCTTGAGAGTGTCTGGGCCACGGTTGAGCTGCCCTGTGATTGCATGGTGAACTGCTGGTGGTGCATACAATCACACACTTATCTGGAGTCCTGCTGGCAATGTGAGGAGTGCAAGAATTGAATCAGTTGTGAGACATGAATTTTAGACTGGCATAGACTAAATTTTAAATGCATGGGTCAGGACAAGAAAATTATGAGCTCTCTCTAGAATATTTCAGTAGAAGGAAAGGGAACTTCAGCATGATTTTATGCTTATAAGTTTGAGTCGAGATGGTTCAATGGATTTGTTACTTGTGTAATAGACCCTGGTGTGCTTCATAATGGTCACTGTGGTTCTAGAGGCTGATCAATTTTTGAGTTACTTACCAAATCATCAGTGCTTATATTAACACAATAGTTAGCTTCTGATATTGGAACACCAGAAAATTTGTTGGGTATCCTTTGTCTAGGAGATTCCTTTGGTGATCTTTAATTCTTAGCATCTTTACGAGTGGGCAAAAATTCCAAGAGTGCCATTAATTTTAATCAAAATAAATGAAATTACCAAAGTCACTTAATCTTGTTCTTTGAGTTGCTCAGGAACATTATAATCATGTTTTTTGGTAATTTTTTTCTTCATTGAAGCCCAATATATTGAGAAATTCTGTTATTCTATAATGAAATGATGTCATTCTAGACGTCCTCTACTCTTACTCCTGCTTTTGCCCGCCTGGTGCTTATTTCCTCCCAGAAGCCAGAGCAATCATGAGAACCTAAGTTTCTCTTGTTAGATTTCTCTAGCACACTGAGTAAAGACCAAGTGTTTATAGTGGCCCTCAAGACCTACAAGGTCTTTACAGTCTCTACCCCATCTCACTGATACAATCTCCTATCACTCCCTTTTATGGTTTAGATATGAAGCATCCCCTCAAAGCTCATCTGTGAGACAATGCAAGAAAGTTTAGAAGTACAGTGATTGGTTTAACCTAATCATATCAAATCCCCTGAAATGGATTAACTGAGTGGTAACTGTAGGCATGTAGGGTGTAGCTGAAGGAGGTGGGTCATTGGGGGTGTGCCTTTGGGATATATATTTTGAGCTAAGCTTGATCTCTCTCTGCTTCCTGGTGACCATGTCCTGAGCTACTTTCCTCCACCACACTCTTCTGCCATGATATTCTGCCACACTTCAGGCACAGAGCAATGCAGTTGGCTATCTATGGACTGAGACCTCTGAAACCATGAGACCCAAATAAAATTTTCCTCCTCTAAAATTGGTCTTGTCAGGTCTTTTGGTCACAGAAGCAGAAAAGCTCATTAAAACACTCTCTTTCCTTGTAGTGACCTCCTACTCATATTCATATATTCTGAACACAATAATAGCTACCATTTATTTAGTACCTACTATGTGCCACATTTTCAGTACTTTTCTAATATTAAACAGCTAGTAAGTGATGTATGTGAGATATTAGCTCAGACCAGGTGAGACCAGATGCTTCAAATGCTAACTTTTCTTCCTCTATTTCTTTTCTTTTCTTTTCTTTTTTTTTTTTTTTGCTCAACAGAGGATTTAACTGAGGGTTTTGTATCTGTTAGGTTAGTTCTTTACCACTGAACTGTATTCTCAGCACCAGATTCTGAATCTCTACACCACATAAGCATGCAGTGTACCTATGGAGATGTTTTGTGTCTAAAAGGTCAGTGTTTCCTGATAATTAAAAAAAAAAGGACTTTGAATTACACAGAACTAGATTTCTGTAGTTGATCCTCCTTTATTTAGCAGTACAATCTTAGCAGATTACTCTTCTTTTGCACATGTATACACTTAGTACCAGAGTATGTGTTATGGGTTGAATCTTTAATGTTCCCCCAAAAGTTTGAGTTGATGCAGGAATGTTCAGAGGTAAAATAATTAGATTAAGAGAACTATAACCAAATGAGAGGATTAATTTATTTCATGAGTTTAATAATTTGAATGGACGACTGGGTGGTAACTTCAGGCTGGTGGGGCATGGCTGGAGGAATTAAGTCAACAGGGGTGTGTGTGCCTTTGGGGAATTTTATCTTATCGCTGGCTTTTCTCTCTCTCTCCTTTCCCCTCTTCTCTCTCTCCTTCCTGGCTGCTGGAAGCCGAGCTGTTTCCTGCATCATGCTCTTCTACCATGATGCTCTGCCTCACCTCAGGTTCAAAGTAAGGGAGTTGGCCAACCATGGATTGAATCTCTGAAATTTTGAGCCCAAAATTAGCTTTCCTTTCCAAGTTCTTGCTGTCAGGTATTTTGGTCACAGTGACAAAAAGGCAATTTTATTATATTTACTCAAATATACATTTCAAAAAATTAATTTCCCATTCTCAAGGATTTTAAAATCCAAATATTTGGGAATCTCTAGTAAAATACCTTATGCTTATATTAAAGATTTGTAGTCAATGAATGCCTCTACTATATTGTCACACTGTAGATCAGGAAGGAGGAGTCGCTATTTTATTTGTAATTCTTCAAGGGATATCAAGACTAGAGACTCCTCATTTTACTTATTTCAGACAATAGTTTTCTAAAATAATAATTTACATTGAAGCTGACAAATATATGCCAAAATTTTGTCTTGATGCAAATTAAAGGTGACAAGGTATGAGCTGAAATAGTAAAGTTTGTAATGGAAATAGAAACTGAAACTTAAGTAGGGCATTGCAAACTCAAAGCTGGATTTCTTTAGAGGGGAAACAGTGCTTATTGGGGCTCTATAGGAAATCAGTAGGGGTCTGTGCATCCAGTGTTATAAGTATAGCTAAACATTTGTCATGCTGGAGTCAATGAGAATTAGGTTACCATTGTAAAGCATGATCTTTAAATGGCCAAAGTATGTTTTTTTAGGTAACATCACTTTAATTTTCATATCACTTCAATATTAGCTTCAAATATTTTCTTTGAATTTGAATTCCTGTTAATATTTTCTTTCAGTCATATTTGCTATACTAGCTAACCCAAAAAGCCCTGTTCCCAGGATCTTAAATGGTCCTTCTCCAAGTTGAATTTACTGTAAACCTTGAACATATTGTGGGTGCTCTTTAAGTACTTGTAGATTTATTGATTAATTCATTGATAAATCATATGATGTTGTTCACAAATATTATTGTTCCTCTAAATGTCTAATAACACAGAGATATATGCTGCTGTTTTAAGCATTTGACATATATTTACATATAATAACTCATTTAATCCACATGCAGTCCCTTAGAAGTAGACAACAATATCATCACTATTTTACAAAGGAAGGTAGGAAGGCACACAGAGAGTAAGTGACATCTGTATCACACAAAAAATTAATATGTGGTCAAGTTGGAATTTGAATCTGCACGATATGGTATGGGAAACTACACTACTAACCACTTCATCACAAGAAGCCTTTTAAAGACAGTGTAAAGTAGTTGCACAATTAAATGTCATCTTCACCAGTGTGTTCTCTTTTGGATTTCTTTTCTATTTTATATTGAGTTTATTCTTAAAATGGGTCAGATGAATAGAACTCTTAGAAGCTGTTTTGTTTAATACATTGTCTCTTAAATGACAAAATAATGTTACAAAAAATTGAAAAAATCTTAAAAAAAATTGAAAAATCTGCCAGGCACATTGACACATGTCTGTAATCCCCACAACTTGTAGGCTGAGGCAGGAGGATTGCAATTTCAAAGCCAGCTTCAGCAACTTAGTGAGGCCCTAAGAAGCTAACCCGAACCCTATCTCAAAAACAAAACAAAACAAAACGAAAAGCCTGGAGATGTGGCTCATTGGTCACGTACCACTGGGTTCAATCCCTAGTGTCAAAAAAAAAAAAAAAAATCCCTACTCTTCACCAACCATATTATTTAGGTGATTTCAAATAGCTGGTTATGTTGCTGATTAATTACTTTCTCCCTAAAATTAAATGAAAGCATAAATAGAATGAAACATCAAGTCAGGTTTAAATTGTTCTAATTCATAGCATGTATACTCTGCATTCTAGATTGCATGAATTTTCTAGCTGTATATTTGGTTTAAAGTGTACAAAGATGAATTTTTGGTTTCAGTTTGTTTACTTGATGCAACAAATTTTATAGTTTGTTCTAGTTTTGTTTTGCAGTTTTTATTCAGATCCACTCATTGAAACTGATCAGGTTATTCTTGTTGGTATTTTATCTCTTTATTTTTCTCCATTTCCTTCACTTATAATTTTAGATATATTTATATCCTTGTTTTTTAAATTATATACATGAAAGGTTTTAAGAGAGACTAGGGTATATTTTTGTTATTGTTTTTATGGAATTACTCGGCAAAGTTGGAGTTATTTTCTCTTTTTAAATGTGCTTTCTATTTATTCAGTTGCTGATCAGCTAAAGTAGCAGATGCTTGGATGAGTAGTTTTTTTTTTTTTTAAATTTTACTTCAAAATATTTTAAAAAGTAGAATGAATAATTAACTTTTTCTAATATTTCTCAAATATGGATTATTTTATTTATAAAAGTTTATATATCACAATTTATTGCTTTAGATCATTTTGTTTCTTATTATATACCAGAGGAATACTTATAGATCAGAACATAAAGTTGCATATTTCTGATGGAAAGGCTCACTGGCTTTGGTTTTTCTGTTTCTCTTTCCCAAATCATTCTTTAAATCTGTGATCTTGTGATCTCATGGAAGGTATTTAAGTGCACAAACACTTGGGGCTCATTTTGGGTTATCATTATTTAATAAAAGTAAATAAAACCAAATAAATTAAAAAGACAATTTGAATAATGTATATGTCTTATTCTGAACTAAGTTTTTATGCCTAAATTTAAAATTCTCTTAAAAATAAGAAGAAAATCACAACTCAACTATTTGATAGATTTTTAAAAAATTAAATAACAAGAAAGGATAAAAAATATTTATAAAATTTAAAAGACACATGTTAAGTCTTGTTTTTCTTCAGTATCATGATAGTATGTTAACATCACACTTGCATATTCATGAATCCTTACAATCACGAAATCATGGAACATACCTCCTCCATACATGTGGCAAAGTTTATTGGCTTTAAATCTGCAGTGTTCATTGAGACTCCAAGTAGTACTTATATGTCGTTGAGACTCTTCACATAAGGACCCAGATCTTCCAAGTCCATAGCAGAAGGTGTTTTATATGATATGATATATGATAATATTCAGTGAAAAGGACTTATAGGTCAACAATTTTAAGTTTTAGACAAAGTTCTTACAGCAAGACAAAAATGGAAGGCTTACTTCTCTTTAGATATTAGAATTAAATCTCTGAAGTAAAATACTCCTATGGAAAGGGATTAGTGTTGGTTTAATAACTTATTTTTTTTTTCTGCATGAGCACTGGTTAAAGTATGCTACTTACACAGCTGATTTGAATATTTAAATATTTGGGGCTCTCAACATGCTTTCTTTTTATGCAGTGAGTAGAAATCTCTCACAATCTTTTCTTCTGAATTTTGAAGGACATTCTGGAGAACTTGCATTGTCTTTTTTCCCTTATAAATTCTTTTATGTCAAAATAAAGCTATCACCAGAATGACAGCATAAGTCAGCCAATATATCAATAAGGATTTGTACCAAATTTGCTACATCAAACACTAATGAAGTCTCTTGCATTTAAATACAAATGAGGTTTTATATCTATCTACACCACTTCTGATGGTAAGCACACAGAAATTAACCTCTGCAGAAAATTGCTTTTTTCTGGCTCAACATACAGGTTCTTTGTTCTCACAGGAAGTAGGCATAGGAGGAAGAAAAGACCACTGGTGTTATGTGGATAGCATTTCAATGACAGAGACTACTCTGGGTTAAGAATCTTTAGGGATATTATTGATCATGTGTTGATTGCTGGATCATAGAAACAAAGCTATTGATAGTTCCTTCTCAGCTCAGGTGAATTCCATGGTGATGTTTCAGAGATGAAAAAATGTTTAGGGCATTGTATCTAGTATTGAAATGGGCTGAGAGTGTCTTTGAATATACAAAGGATTTATGGGAATTGAAAAAGAAAGTGTTTCCTATCATTATATTGAAGTCAGATTTGTGTAGAGGAGGACTGATGGACCCAGAGAAACAAATTCTGGACTGTTGTGGCAATTAAGTTGTCTCTTAGCTTCAAACCTGCACTGCTGTACTCTTGGTTTATTGATACTGAGTGTTTTCATTTAGATGTGAGGTGTCCCCTAAAAGCTCATGGGTGTGACAATGTGAGAAAGTTCAAAGGTGAAATGATTGGGTTATGAGAGTTTTAATCTAATCAGTGCATTAATCCCCTGATAGAGATTAATTGAGCGGTAACTGTAGGCAGGTAGTGTGTGGCTGCAGGAGGTAGATCCTTGGGGGCCTGCCTTTGGGGTTCATATTTTCTGAGCTAACTATTCTCTCTCTGCTTCCTGATGTCATGTCCCAAGCTGCATTCCTCTGCCACACACTTGCACCATCATGTTCTGCCTCCCCTCAGGCTCTAAGAAATGGAGTCAGCTGTCAATGGACTGGGAACTCTGAATCTGAGTCCTCAAATAAATTTTTCCTCCTTAAAATTGTTCTTCTCAGGTTTTTGGTCAGAGTACAGTAGCAAAAAAGCCAACTAAAATGCTGAGGCTCACTTGTCCTTTGCCAGTTGCTCCCCATTATGCTTTGCCAATAAGATGCACTACAGAAGTGTAGAAGGCCGGGGGTAAAAAGGGACTTGCTGTGTTCTCCCAGTTCCAGTCTGGGGAGTTCTTTACACTGGCAGTGACAACTATTTCCAGAAATAACTGCTGGTTGTGATTTGCAGTTTTTTCCATGCTATTAAAACCAACCTCATCACATTCTTCTTAGAAAACCCAGCAGCGGTGAGCCTGTGCTTCAATCTGAGAGATTTCTCCTCAAGCTCTTCCCCATAGTCCTAGCTGAGTAGTGTTCCCTCCTTAGAGGTCTGAGTCCCAGCTCCAAGATTCTCCTCCAGTCCCTCCAGTTAATGATTCTAATCTCTAACCCTCTTCCTGTGTTTCCCCAACCAAAATTTATCAGCAAAAGTGTCCCTCTTTTGCCTTTTTAAATTTTCTAATAGCTAACAATTTTGTTTAATTTTTTTTCTGTTATAATAATTGGTGTAAGTTCTACTCCTCAAAGAGCCCTGACTTATACAGTGGTAGAACAAAGATAAAGAAATGTGTGACAATACTGAAGATATATTTTTAAATAAATGGGGTAACAAAGACAAGTCCTAAGGGACAGAGGAAAATTCGTGGAGATAATGAAAGAGATAAGTGAGTGACTGTAGTAACAGTGTAGAAAGGAAGATCATCAATGGAACTATGTGGTAGAGTGGTCCAAAGGGTTAAGAATAAAAGTATTTTCTGGAATTCTGTATTCTCACTACAATAAAGCTGGGGTTCTCCAGTTTAGAGAACAGACCTCAGAAATTCTTTGTCATTTGTTTTGATGGTCCTCATTCTCTGCCTAGTTCTGGGTGGGGATCATCAGTTTGTCAGTGAAAATAAAGATAGAGTCAGTAGGAGAGATGGGCTCACCTGCTGGGCACTAATAGTAGGGATATAGCCTCTGGTTGTTCAGAACTTTATTTTGTTGTGAATTCATTGCAGATAGACTTACTTTTCAAGCCAAGATTCTTATCCCATACAAGTGTTTAGTTTTCTCTATAATGGAAGGAGTTAATATCTATTCGACCCTGTCCATCCTATGAAGGAAAATAAAAATAACTCTGGCTTTAATTAGATCTCCACTAGAATTTCAATATAAATGGAGGAGATTTAGTAATAACAATAATTAATTAATTAATAATAATTAGCAATAATATAATGAATCATATTGTGGCAAGATTGAAAAATGCTTATCCTTTCTCTGTACAGCAACATGCCCATTTGCAAACCGGGAATAATCATTTCACTTTTTTGACAAGTCATAACTGAGCCCCATCAATGAGGGAATGTATTAATTTAAAGTACAGAGTGGACTAATTGCCATTCTCAGAACAGCTAATGATGTACTTTGCTGTATAATAAAGAAGCAATATAAACAAAGATATAATTTTAATTGACATTGAAGACAGTGTAATTAAAATTATAATATATTTTCCTATAACCTATGATTTTATGGATGATGCTTTTTTTAAATGGTTTCATTTGAAAAGTCAGATTTCTTTTTCTTTTCTTTTTTTTTTTTTTTGTTGTTGTTTTGCAGTGCTGAGGATGGAACCTAGGGCCTCATGATGCTGGACAAGTGCTCTACCACTGAGCCGTGTCTCCAGCCCTAAGATTTCTTTTTAGTTTGTCCGGTCCTTTTCCTGTCTCAAATACTTCAGCAATTTATCATTTCTAATTCCCAAACTTATAAAACAGACAAGTCATTAAAACTTCCATGTATGTTATTTCTATTAATTCTCATAGCAGTGTGGCAAGAGAATTATTAGTTACCTTTTTATCTGCTAAAAGTTAGATATTGGACTATAACTCAGTTTTGATTCTAAAACACATGCCTGCCCTACTTTACAAACTGTTTTTCTCTAACATATCTAAGCTTTCCTTTGTGTTTACATGGAGAATTGAAATGTGGATCCAGATAATACACAGAGACCCCAGAGGAGTGACCACTTAATAAGGCCTCTGAGATGCTGAGGGAACTGACCTACATCTTCTGGTCTCTGGGATAGTTTTCAGATCATACCAGTATGTGGCTAGACCTCTTGAGTGCACCATGTTCAGAACCATAATTTTAATGCCACAGCCACCAGTGAAACACTAAAACCCTTGATGGTGTCTAACTTTATGTAGATATATTTGTTGGCATTTTAAAAATATCAAATTTTAGTATGGGATGGAGCAACATGATAGACATGATACTGATGGGGTGTCCAGTTCAGGTCCAGTTTCTTGAGCAATGAATGCAGAGATAATAAGAACAGAGTAAACTTACTGAAAATGGAAGTGAAAAAGAAAGTAACACTCCTTAAAGTAGAGTGTCTGGGTGAGTCTCATATGCTGAGCTGTTCCTTGTTTCCCTCCCTGAGGACCTGATTGAAGACCTTGCCCTATTGGGTCCCATTAGTTACTTAAATTTTGCCTAATTAGAAATACAGAACTTGTGGTGGGAGTTGCCATATAAACTCTCAGTGGTCGGAGCCCATGTTTGTGGGCTTGGGGTAAAGTGGCACATTATTACTCCTCTCCCCTTCTTGTACTCTAGCCAAGATTTTTCTTCTACCCCCCCCCCCGCCCCCGCCTTGACCTCCCTAAACAACTATCTCAGAGAGATTAATATGGGTGTGGAAAACTTCTGTCATTTTGGGTTGAATGGAGAAATCCACTGTATGTGTGACCTGGAAACCAAAGCCACTCCTCTGCCCAGTCTGGGAGGAGGCCCCAGTGAAGAGCTTCACCAGCCTGTAAAAAAAAATATATCATTTCGGCTTCATCTTTGTACCACCAGGAGCTCAGTTGGTGGGTATTTAGCTGAACAGAACCAATTTTAGCTTCATTAACATATGGGAGGAATTTTTTTTTTTTTAATATTCTTTTTGCTCTTACAATTGTTGGTTGTGTTTACGAGAAAGAAGAGAAAGTAAAGTTTGAGACTGTCTGAGTAACATAACAAAGAAGCCCAAGATGCTTTAAAAACATTTGCAAGTTTCGTCATTTGTGTTTTTTGTTGAATTGTCTGTTCAAGATGTTAGAATTGAACCCAGGGTCTCACTGAATGATTGGCAAGTGGTCTTCCACTGGGCTACACCCCAACTCCAGTTTGCATTTCTATAATGTAAATTCCTTTTTTTCTCCACAAACACTTTGGAAAGCCTGGTACTCATACAAAGACATGAAGTTTAGGAGATATATTCTAGCACATTTTTTCTCTCTCTCTTTGGTATTTATGAGGCAAATATTTCCAAACAGCCATATATGAACATGTGAATGAATAAGAGTAAAGGATACTTGGACTTTACAGACATCTTAAGAAATACCCAGGCATTCCACTGAAGGAGATCATAGTTCAGGGAGACTTATCTAGATATTAAAGAGAAAGGATGACTCCAGCTCCAGTGAAAATCAGGGCATTGAAGAAGTATTTCTGAATAGTAGTAATGTTACTATTTGGAATACTTACGTCAATGTCACTATTAGATTTACAGTCGTGTTATGTTTGAAGTGCTGCTCTAAGTACTGTCTTTACATTAACTCATTTAATTCATGTAATGACCATGTAGAATAGGTACTCTTATTGTCTTAATTTTATAGATGAAGATGTTGTTATGTTTCTTTGCAGGGTTATGTAATTTATAGCTTGTAGTTGGTAAGTGGCAGAGCTAAGATTAGAACCCTAGTAGTGTGCTTGAATTCAAGAGGGATTCAGCAAAAGGTAATAGTAGATTCTGGAAATGTGTTAACAAGTTAATTGAATTATTACTCTTTAGACTTTTAAAATATCCTTTAAGTAATTAAAAATAAAATTACTATAGTTATATACTGTTGCAGCATGCATGACAGTTTATTCTAGGGAGATAACCAGCCCAGGGTATGAGGCGATGAAGGAAAGACAGATTAATACATGAATGGTGAAGCTTGAATGACCATGACCAAGCTCAGAACATTTATTATAAAAGTTTTATTATTAAAAGGGTTATTGTGGGAAAGTTTTTTCAAAGCAAGTAGATCAAAGGTCATTGGTATGAACAACCCAATTATGACTATCAGCTTTCACCCATAACTTTCTATACCTGAACAGTGGGCATCTGGAACTCAAGGTCAAGAGCTAAATAGCTCTGTAGCACAGAACCACTTATTAAACAGAGAAGCACCATAGTAATTGGACCATCCCTTTGGTGCACAGAATTCTCCAGAAGAGTGTCAACTCTGCCACAGGACAGTTCAGAACCCATGGTTCAGTTGCTGCTCCCTGCAGTATACCTTGTTCTTCCAATTCTCTGAACACAGTTTTTAGAAATTGTTGACTAAATCTTTTGGACTATTAACTACACTACAGGGTATACAGGGAGAACTCACGTGTCCATGGTTCACATGAATGGACTCAATGGAGCCGAACCCGCTGACCCTCTATACTAGTGGTTAGTCATTCCCAAGGAGAAAATCAACCTTGTTGTCAAGAGTCCTGACAACAAGGTCAGATGTCCTTTTCAGTATTAGAGTTTCTAACACCCCTAGCCATCTTGAAAAGCCTATATTTAATTGTATTGGGAGGACTGTTATTATGAGTACCCTGCCTAGAAGATCAAGATTGTAAAGTTGTATCCTTTTTATTCCTGAAGACTATAAAATTCACAAGAAAAAGGAATCAGTAATCATACCCACTGTTGAGGTCTATACAAGTATGAGGGTCCAAATGTTCATTTTGTTCCTGTGCCAGTTGTCCTTTCTGGTCACCCAGTGCCAGCCTGTGATTTATGATGACTGACAAAATCCGTTGGCATGGGTTCATCATTGTATGCATATATTTGGTTTTATGTAGGGTCCAATAGGGTGACTTCAGTGAGATATAGACATGCACACCTCCAGTACATCCCTGGGAAAGTCAAGCTGACTCTATTTTCTACATTTCTTTCCTGCCTCAAATCTCTCAAATCCTCCTTGGTACACAAATTGACTTTCATTTTACCATATGACTAGATAAGATCTTAATATATCTCTCCTTCATTTGCTACTTTCTTTTAAATCATTGTTGAAAATTACTTTATTACCAATGTAAAATCCTAATTAAAGAAGCCTTTAGCTATAATTTGTCTGCTGTTCCCCTATTAGTTCTTCCCATGTCCTTTGAAGCAGAATGACTTATACACTTTCATTTTCTCATGACCTTTTTTGGACACATGAAGTCAGATATCTTACCCCACTCACTCCTAGTCTTTTCTATAAACTAAAATATATAGGTCTTTCAGTTATTCTTCCCTTGACAAAATTCACTAGAACATATCTTAGTTAATTTATTTTGAATACCGGGCAATTCCTTGATGCTGTTCTTCAGTATAAAGTTCAGTAATCACCCAAACCTGTAGGCACACTCTCCCTACTGATGTCATGCATGGTGGTCATCACCTTCCATAATATGAATAGTATGTGTATCAACAGAGTCTAAGATTTCAGGATTTAAAAAAAAAAAACAAAAACTAACCACATTATTGATTGCTACTGAGAGTCTTGTTCCTCTAGGTTTTGTATATGTAAGCTCCTATTATAAAACCAATTCATTCTTTGTGAACATTATTTTTGAAAAACAGGTGATGGATTAATATCAATTCTCCTTATATTACCCTTCTTCATTTTAATCTTTTACTCTAGATAAAGCAAGTATCAGAGGACCATGAAAAATCGATTTGTGTAAAACACAGTGATGGAAGTCTGGTCTCCCAAGAAGGACAGCATGTCTATGACATCTACTAATGTTGTGGATATCCTTCTAAGATGCCAAAAGGTCTCACTTTAGGATTAAGAATACTCTCCCACCCCAACAAAGGCAGAAAACAAGCTGTCACAGAATACATATTGAGAGAGAATTTAGAAATCAAGTATTATAGAATTAGGAGACTTGGGAAACAATTTGAGCTCCTTATGGACTGGACTTAAAAAAATATTAGGACAAGTCTGTGCAAGAGTGAGGTAACCACTGCACTTGACCTTCCTATGGTGACGAAAATCACCTCTTCAGATGAAGACAATTAAATCTAATCTAAACAATATATCATCAATAGTGTCCAGTATAAAATAAAAAAGTTTCAAATATGTGTATGTGTGTATGTGTATCTACAAATTTTCCAAAGAAAGAAAGAAAAAGAGAAGCAAGCAATATAACCTAACTAGACATGCTTCAGACTTTGGATTAACATACAAAGACCTAAAGGAGAGTATATACAAACAATTTTCAAGGAAACAATATCTTTATAATTATACAAAGAGTCAGAAGAGAAATTAAAATAATAAAAATGAAACAAGTAGAAATGCTATAGTTGACAAGTATAATGTCTAAAATAAATATTATTTGGATAAGTTTAACAGCAGAATATAGAGGAAAGATAAGTCATTAAACCAAAAGGCATCAATAGGAAAGTTTTGATTTGAAGAACATAGATAAAAATATTGAATAAAATCAAATTAAAATGAGCTATTTGAAATATGTTTAAAAAACTAAAGGAAATTATCTTTAAAATAATTATTTATTTTAAAATAAAAAAATTATTTCTCACCAAATAGAGAAAATCAATAAGAAGACAAAATAAAAAACTAAATTTTGGAGTTTAAAAGCACAATAAGCAAAATGAAAAGTTCACTACAGTGGGCACAACAGCAGATTTGAAAAAAATCAGAAGAATCAGTAAACTTATCACAAGTCAATTGAAATATTTAGTTTGAGGAACAAAAAAGAAAAAAAGGGAGACTATTTAATAGAGCTTCAACACATACAGACCCAAACAGACCAACATATGTATAATGGGAGTCCTGAAAGAGGAGAAAAAGACAGAGGCAGAACGAATATTGGGGCATAATAGCCCCCAATTTCCTAATTTTGATGAAAACTTTGATGTACAAATTACCAAAAAAAAAAAAAAATGCAAGAAACTCCAAGTAGAATAAATTCAAAGAGCTCCACACATCATAACCAATTCACCAAATGAAATGGACATAATTCTAGAAAAATGAAATTTGAGGAGAGAATATTTGCATTGACCTCTATCAAGTAGATTGAATTAATAATCTAAAAACTTCCCAGAAAAGGAAGTCTAGGTTCAGAAATTCACCAATTATTTCTACTAAATCATTCAACTAATTAATTGGTTCAATGAACACTAACTTTCACACACTGTTTCAAAAGCAGAAGAGTAGACATTTCCCAATTCATTCATCAAGGTTAGTATTACCCTGACCAAAATCAGAAAATAACATCAAAGCAAAATAAAACTGGAGACCTACATTGCTTGTGGAAATACATAATCAACAAAAATGCTGGCCAGACCCCCAAAAGTGGCCATATATGACTCCATTATATCAAGTTCTAAATGAAACAAAACTAGCTATATTTATAAAACTAAGAGCAGTGGTTTCCTGGGGTAGTTGGGTTGGGGGGTTGACTGACTGCAAAGAGGTATGAGAAAAATTTAGGGGGTGATAGTGATGTTCTATATTGTGATGCAGATATAAGTTAGCAAAGCTCATTAAACTGGGCACCTAAATCAGTATTTTTAATTGTATATATGTTATTCTCAATAAAATTGGTAAAAATTAAAGTTATGTAAGATAAGTTCATCATGATGGCACTTATACCACACTTTGCTTTTCCTCATTTTCATCATTTTATAGACATTTAGGCTATTTCCCTTGCTTGCTGTTATTAAATAATGCTGTTATGAACATTCATGTACAACGTTTTATTTGTACACATTTTCAGTTCTCTCAGGTATATACCTAATAATGGAATTTCTGGGTTATAAGACAAGTCTGGATTTAATTTAATCTTTTTTTTTCTTTTTTTCACTGCTATGGATTGAATCCAGGCCTTATGTGCTGAACAATTAGGTTACTAATTTATTTGTCTTCTCAGACCATTGGTTTATGATGGTGCTATTACCATTTATGGTTTTTCTGGTCAAGGATCTTTTGGTTGCAATGTACATGTAATTTCATGTACATTATTTAATCTAAAATTGATGTCATAAAAGTTTTGAAAATCAAGATCATCCTTATTCATACCTGAAATACCTGCAACTTCCTTGGCTGTTGAGGTAAAACTTAGTCCTGAAATTCATTCCGACAATGTAAGTTCTTTGCCCATGTCTCTAATGTTACCACTCCTGCCAAGAATTTATTAGTTTCCTCATTCAACATGATGTCATGATTGTCTACTTAATAACAAATGATAAAGTATGCTGTGTGTAGAGTTTAATTTTCAAGGAATTCTCCTACTAGTTGGGTGAACATATATAGACAGATGAGTTTCGATATAAAATATTGTAAGAATTAGAGCATTGGAATGGCAAAGCGCTGGTGTAGTCTATGGGAACAAAGCAAGCAACTCCCTTTAAAGAAGTCAGCAAACACTTGCCAAAACATAACAACAGGTGACTGTGATCTTGAGGAGGAGTGGTTTTTTTTTTGTTTGTTTGTTTTGTTTTTTAGGTAAAGAAGAAAAGGAAGAGATCAGGAGCACATTAGGGAGTAGAGTATGTGCAAGAGATGGCCATAGAAAGCCATGATGTATTTCAGAAAAAGAAAAGGCCTGGGTGGCTAGGTAATAGGATTAGGGGGTGGGAAATAGAAAAGAAAAGAAAGGTGCAACCAGAGGTTATGTTTATTTTTATTTTTTTTTTTGTGGTGCTGAGGATTGAATCCAGGGTCACTCTATCACAGAGCTACATGCCCAACCCTTTTTTGTTTTTATTTTTTATTTTATTTTTTTTTAATTTATTTATTAATTTTTTTATGTGGTGCTTAAGATTGAACCCAGGACCTTGTAGGTACTAGGTGAGTGCTCTACTGCTGAGCCACAACCCCAGCCCTTGATTTATTTTTATTTTTGTTAAATTTTGAGACAGGTTCTCACTGAGTTTGGGCAGGCTGGCCTAGAACTTGTGATCCTCCTGCCTCAGCCTCCTGAGTAGCTGGGCATACGGGTGTGTGCCAGTTTAGCAAATCCAATACATAAATATACTTCACATTTTCACTGTGTAATAGGCACTGTTGTGAATTCGTCTTCCATTATTTACCTCATTACTACAAGTCTCGCCTTCCTTCATTTAATTTCTATAATTTAGCAACATTGTGTTAAATCAGTCCAGGAAAACTCTTTTATTTTTAGTCATAAAATACTGTAAATATAAGATAGCAAGTATTTTTAAGATATTTGGAAAAGGGACTATATCATATACCTCTCTCTTCTCTATTTCTTTAAGATATATGGTACATGTAAAGACATGGAAAGTTATGAGAGGCAAGATAAGCATAACAGTGAGTGATCTATAAAATTATTATATTATTATTATGATTATGATATTATTCTGTATATGAATCGAGAGAGAGAGAGAGAGAGAGAGAGAGAGAGAGAGAGAGAGAGAGAGAGAAGGGGGGTGGGGACCATGAAAGCCAGAGGTGGGAGAACAGAGTTGAATTTAGACAGTAAGGCTTTGAAATAATTCAGAAGAGACCACACATACTGAACTGAATTTATTTGAGCCTGTTCTAACCTTTGGATCATATCCCTCCCAGAGGAGATAAAGAAATCCATCCACCAGTGCACGCTGAAAATACTGACCACTCTCCGGTAACTGTTGGGTTAGGCATTATTTCCTGGATGCAGTATACACACCAAAGCATTCAAGTCAGACACAGAGAGCAGAGATCAGACATTTCCAGTCTTCAAAAGTTTATATGGAATATTAGAAATGTTAAAGTGACTAAATAATTTGCTCTTATAATTTTTTTTTGCATTCAGTGTTTAATCCAGAACTGTTCTCTACTCTCTTTTTGTGTCTTTATACCCTATATAAACCTCATAATAAAGTGCTGGGTGATTTAATATACTATTTAAATAAAAGCTTCTCAGAAGGTGTTATTTGGAGCTGAACTGGGTATTTGAGGACCTATGTCCCCACCTGAAGCCACAGACATCCATTTCCCTGCTGTGGTCTCAGAGCCGTGCATATTGACTGATTTACTGTCACAGATTATCCACTGCTCGCTCAGAAGCCATTTCAGTTTAAGGGCATGGGGTTTGGCAGGCAGCATTGCTTGCAATAATGTAATAAAACAGAAAGAAATCCATACCTGGTTGTGAATGAAGAGTCTATCTATTTTGCCAGAGGCGGGTGAAATGGGTCTGGGTGATTTAGTGGTGGGTCAGAGCAGAGCTGTATAAAATAATACACCATTACTTGTATTCCTGAAAATGGCCAGCATGCTTCAGAGTCCCTAAATTCTGTGTACTATTAGTAGCAAGGGGTGGAGAGGAGGTTACTAATTTTATTTGTCTTCTCAGGCCATTGGTTTATGATGGTGCTATTACCATTTATGGTTGTTCTGGTCAAGGATCTTTTGGTTGCAACAATCAGAATGCCATGTAAGCTTGCTCAAATCTCTTAGTATCAGGTCAGGAAAAAAGTAGAGGTAGGCTTCAGGTAAGATGGAATGCATAGAAAGCCTGCTTGCCATGGCTAGGGACTGCCAGCCTCGCTGTTTTCTGTGTGTCCCAGCTCTTCCAACACGCTGGCTTCCTCGGCTTATACATCGCCCTCATCATTGTAGTTTCCAGTTTGACCTTTTCTGTATCAAACAAAGCCTTTATGCTAAACGTTTCACTGCTAATTAAGATAGTATCTCAATGTCCTATTTATAAATTCCTAGGAGAAGAATCCAATTGAACTAACTCATATATGTTTTGGCCAAGGTCATATATTTTATACATATTCATAGCCAATGAATTGGTGCCTCAGGGTGCTTTGAGTCAGGACAGGAAAGATAGGAGTTTATAATATTATTAAAGTTGATATGCCTTCTTTCGTTAAAATCTGTTGAGTATGTACTATATGCTAGGTACTGTCCTAGGTAACTCTCCACATTTGGAAATGCAACTATCAACAAGATGGAAAATCTCTTTTCTTCCCTGATCTGTCCTGTCTACATCACATTTGGGTACTTCAAGCTAGTTCATTCCGTATGTCCTTAATTTAGGCATTATACTACCACTTCTGTGGCTTCATGCTGTTCTGTATCCCAAAGACCCTTACTTAGAAATGATGTAGACAATCTTGAATTATTCCAACAGCCACCTAAAGTCTATTTCCTGTACAAGGTCTTTCCACTATACATTATATCAAAATCTCCTCAACTCCTACCAGAGTCTCACTTTACTTTTTTAGGGATTTATTTTCTTAATATGTTCTTCCTCTAGTGTTTTTCCTCTTTCTCCATCTCAGCTGCCTGAGATGATTATTAGACTATTTTTTTGTTGAAATAGCCCAGGCCACACTATTCTATATAAATGGACATTGGGCTTCATTTATTTTCTCTTCATTTATTTTCTCCCTTTCCAAGGGAGGCTTTATTATTTACCAATCTTCCTTTCCAGTATGGAGACTAAGCAAAGGCATTCTGTGTAGCACAAGAAACTAGCTAAATAAATGCAATCCTCCAGTGATTCACCCAGCTGGTAAAATTCCAGGTATACTATTGTTTCTTGCTGTAGGTACTTTAGCAAACCAAGTGAATAGCCCACTAGAGAAAAGTTGTCACTTTCACTGATTCATCAACACTTTTCCCAGCAATCACAGTACCTGTGCCATCTGTGTTTAGCACTTTACAAAAAAAAAAAAAAAAAAAAAAGCGCTCTTTGCAACTGCCATACAAATCAGGGGCACTAACAAGGTCACACAAAAGGGAATTTCAGGACTCTAAGAAGATGTTCTACTGCATGCAGTAAGCAATAACAGATTCTACACAAGTTCTCTAGCATCCCAGGCTGCTCTGCCCCAGCCTAGAGCAGCTTCAGGTCCACTGGGAAATGTGTATTATGCCTGGGTTAATTTGCTGATTAATCTCTAGTCAGTGGTCTGTGCTTTCCCCAGATGGCCAATTAAAATTTACAACTGGCAGAACAGTGTCCTGTTGGCAGGCTGCTGAGGGGCTGAAGCTGGAGGCAGTGACAGAAGGCATGGGCCGAGTTTTGCCTTGTTTTCCCCTCCCCTTTTCTTTATTTCTCTCTCTTGCTCTTTTTAAAGCTGCTGGATTTATTCAGAGGAAAGTGTAAGCTGGGCTTATGCGGTAAGTGTGAGATGTGTGGTGTAGTTTACAACTCTGCTGCTATTTACTCTCCAACACTCTCAGGGCCGCTCCAGTATTCCAGGCATCAACGGTTTTACCCACAGCAAATATAGCTGACAAAATCAGCCAGGGGGCACAACTGATTTAACAGCTTCTGAAATGTAATAGCCTTTTTTTTTTTTTTTTCCTGATTTGCAGTCCCCATGGATTGATGGTCTAATATCATTCACTTCCTCACAAATATATAAAACATTTACAGTTGTTTGCGTAAATCAAAGGCAAAATGCTGTGTGTGAAGCTGATAATAACTAATGCTGTGATATATATAAAAGATAACATACTTTTACAACAATAGCCCCCCCCAAATTAACTGTTACTTTTTACTTAACATTCTATACAAATTGCATTGTATACACATCTGAATACAGCAAGGAATTTAATTAGAGAAATGCAATTTGATATAATTCTTTATTTTATAGTGAAATATTTACCATGGGCTTCAAATATACTTGAGTCATCTGGATTGGAAAATCTGAAGGAAATTTTAATCAAGTTTCATTGATCCTAAAATAATCCAAACATGCTAATGATGCATGGTATTGTGATAGTTTGCTGCTTTCACTAACTCTTCATTACAGTTATTAACATTTTTTATTTTTATAATTAATGTATTTGTTGATATGGAAAAAAAATTAAGGTGAATATTTCATTACTGATGGTAAAAAATTATTTAGGAGATTCAAGTGTAAGTCTCATATTGAATAAATAGAAAGGGAAGAGACATTTTGGAAAATTACCTTTATGTAAAATGCACAGAATTTTGGATTCCATTTTTATAGAACAGCAGGTATTGAAGAATTTATATACTGGACATTAATAAGTTTCTATTAGTCTATAAGATATAACTTCAATTTCATGGGCAGCCAGCCCTCTGTGAGTCATTCTCACTATACTGTATACCAAATATACAATTGATAAATTTATTTTTATGGAAATAAGATTTGGAAGTATTTAGAGTCCTGATAAGTTCCTATGAACGGTGACCCTATCTTGCTAAGCTTTGCTCTCAACTCCACTATACCTAGCATATAGTGAGCTTTCAAGAAATGCTTAAAAACATAAATTTACCAATAAACAGGAAAAGCTCAATTTAGTTCCATAAGACTTTCCAAGTCAAACTTCATTCAAATGAAATTTCTTGAAATGTGTTCAGAAAGAGTTTTCTTATGTGTTCTGGTCTTGAGTTGTTCTTGTCCAGGGATCATAGCACACCTTCAGGTAACCTTATTTGCCCCCCACAGTGTTAGCACCAGTGTATCTGCTCAATAAATGTGTGTTGAATTGAGTTCAAAGTGCATCTTGAAATGCTTTGTTTTTTACAGAAACAACTGGATTCCACTGGCTAACTTTCCATACTATGAAGGCAGACTGCAGGATTTCAGTTCAGCTTACATAGTGAGTGTAGGCCATAACAACTATGAATGGGAGATCTACATACAAGACAGAATCCACAAGTAATATTTCTTAGCTTTCTATTATTTTGTTATCTAATAGCGTAGACTACAAATTTTCTTTTGTAGTCTTACCTATTAAGCAAAGCACTTTTATGGAGTATTTGAGTTGGTCTGAGATATTTGGCAATACTTATGTATGATTTCTTTTCAACTGATCAGAGAGTGTGTACTCACTAGTGGCTGACACCCTGACACCCCGGAGAAATGGACCCAGGGGAAAGAGACTGTTTAATGCCCTAGTTAAAAATATTAACCCAAGACCCATGTCTTGATTGCGGGAGTACAAATCAACTCCACACATATTTATTAAGCATATACGCTGGTCAAATATCATGTGAGACACTACTGGGAGTTATACTGAGTTCCAGATATCAAGAAACTTGAGATCTATAAGCCAAAATAATAATAAAACAAAGCAGAATATGATTACAAAGACAATACAATTAACAGTGGATGATACTTGCTAGAAAATGATTGTTCTCATCTGAAAGAATGAAGAACAGTTTCTTGGGGGAATTGAGCCCCAAGGAATAAGTTGGAGCTTGTCAGAGAAGAGAGAGGAGACAGAACTTTCTGGAAAAAGGGAATCATATGAGTAAAGAAAAAGGTGGCAAATATGAATTTATTTCAGGGAGTAGGAACTGATGAAAAGAATAGGGATGTGTATGGGTATAAAACAAGGCTGGAAAGATCAGTAAATTCTGTAAGTTTGAGGTATGAAATTTAAATTGAGTTTTGATTCATGCAGAATCTTCAAGTTGTTGTGCAGGGAAGGAATTCTAGTAAAAGTGATGCATATCAATGGATGAGAAATGGGAGTCTGGCAGAAGAAAAGCAAGGTGGCTATTACAGTGATGTACTCAAGAGACACCAGGGTGCCTCAATCAGCCTTGGTGGTAGCAAAGAGGAAGAGGGTGAGTGAACCAACAGGGTCATTACTGAGAAGAATCAATAAGACAGGATGGTGATCAGGACATTTCTATGCTGGAGCTAACATGAGTGACTATCCCCTTACAAGGAAAGAGATAGCAATGGAAAGATGATGTTTACTGACGGAAGGGAACCCACTGAATATTTTATTTATTGAGTATGAGGTATTTATAATCTATTATTTTTTTTCTTTATGTAACAGACTGTTTGAAGTGTAGATTTTCAGATGGAAGTGAATTAAAGTGTAGCATTGTGGATTTGCTGATCACATGTGCAATGTGTAATTGAAGTCATGGGAATGGATAAATTTCTACAGGTCAGCTGACAGTCTACACTGGCCTGACCATGCAGATTATTAAAATTACTTCTGTATTGAAGGCAGTGACAGAAGGCAATATAACTGTCCTAAACTCCCCCAATGAACTCTTTGCCCTAGCTTTCCTGGTCACTCTATAGACTTTTTGAGCCATGGCTGCAAAATGGCAAGTAAAAAGTTGACATCTGTTTGGTATCAAGCCTGCAGGACACTGGTGCCGGGCTTGGGTTCTGACCATTTTAATTATGACTTTGCCATTACTCTCCATTGTCCATTGGACTTTCTGTCACCCTCGCTCACAGAAGGGCAATATAAAAAGAACCAAAGCAAGCGAGGTGTGAGCCAATTCACATGACAGGCAGGAAGGAGTGCTCACAAGGGACAAAGAACCACCTCATCTTGGTACCTACTCTGTTCCCTAAGCTAGCTGCTATGTTGGGGATGAGGATCAGATACATTCAAGACAGAGTGCAATCCAATTTAAAAGTGTGATATATAAACAAATAATAAGGTGCTTAATACAAACTTTCAGTTCTATTTTATCTTATTTTAATGGGCATGTAAGTTGGTCATATGCACTTACTTAAGACAAAAAGTATATTTTAGTATTATATAGAGTTTACAAAGTTATTCTATATAATCCTTTACATATGATATCCTGAACTGAAGAAAATTAAATTTACTAGAATTACTGTGTCCAATGCTGCACACAATGCTTGTCCCTTAATATGCTCACACATTCTTTTTTAAGATTATACATATTTTGGAAAAACCTGAAGGAACATAATCTAGAAAAATGCACAACAAGGAAAGAACAAAATTCATAATAGAAATAATAGCTTTGGTTTACTGGATCATGAATGTATTACCTCTAAGCTTCACGTGTCCTTGTGATTATTTTGATATAAAATGCAAATTTTCAGATCTCAGATATTCTCTAATTTTTCTTTTTGTCAGGTACAGTATAATGTAACAAACGGATCATTCTTTGGCAAGATGGTTTTAGATTTCCAGTTGAAAGGTCATGTCACAAAATCTGTGTGCTAGCTGTAATCTTATCATGGCTTTCTCAGCGTGAGAGAAATTTAAGTATTCATGATATTGTAATTACACATACTGATCCCGTGTATCAGTAATGACCTTAGAAGAGAGTAGGAAAAGTGTGTTTTCCCTTCGTCTCAAGAAAAAATACTTCTTATTCTAATTATTTGCTCTTGAATTTATATTATATAAATTTAATAAATATTTTAATTTGATTTGACAATTAACTGGCCTTAACAATGCTGTTCTTTCCTTTTGTGATTGTCTTTTAGGGAGAATAATTTTGAAGACAACTTTCTAAGTTATTAACCAGTGAATTACATAAACCCTTAAGTAAATAATGAAAATGTAAATATTAGATCTGAGCTCTAATAAGAGGTGGGTTAGAGTACTGTTAGATATTATGGGGTGCACTGCAGTGGCTTATCACTGTTTTCATTCTGTTAATTGTACATGCCTGTTAATTGTATACTTAGGCAATGTGGAACAGGGAGAGCCCATAGGCACTTTTTGCATAAATTTAAGAATGATTATTTAATTGAAGGTCAAGTCAACTCTATTTTAGTGACCCACAACACTTTCTAATAAGGAAGTCTTTCTTAAAACTGCCAGAAATAAAGCAACAAATGGGTGTCTATCTCACAGTACAATTTAGATCCTTTTCCAGAACTAGAATGGACCTACTGAGGCCTTTGGTACTTAATGAGATTTTTTTACGGAAGTATTTTTATTTTACCTTGAGAAAATTAAAATGAAACCATTAACCCATAACAAGTATAAAGCTTTCTACTATGCTTCATTCTCTTGGTTTAAGATGCTTGAAAATAAAATTCAGAAACACAGATATTTTGATTATCAGGACCATTAATCATCACTCAGAGTTTAATTTACATACTGGAGCACTTACCTAAGCATGCATGAGGACCAGGGTCCAAACCTCAGTACTGAAAAAAAAATGATCCATAAAATAAATGTAAAGTTGGCTACTCTTGAGCTTACTCATGCCATGTTCCAGTGCTGTAATTTGAGAGATGACATAGAGATAGGAAAATTGTGGGATGGTCATGTATGAGATGAAATCTCCCAAGGGTGGAGCTGAATGGAAACAAATTAATGTACATTACACCTGAAGAAAAAAGGTCACAGCCAATCATGACTATATGCAAGGAAAGAAACATGGACAAATGAAAAGAAGAAAAAGAAATTTAAAAAGAGAATGAGGAAAGAAAGCAAGAATCTGCTTTCGATTGAAATCTAAGTATAGCATACGAGTGGAGTTTTCTTGTCTAGAGAATAAGCAGAACACAGAAAATGCAAAACCATAATGTCTATCGAAAAATTCAGGGATATTAGTTATTGCTCAACTGTTAGTACTTCTTTGAGGAATCTGTGATAGGGAGTATAAGTAAAAGGGACAGGTTGAGATGATTTCTTTAAAAAAATTATCATTATTATGTATTTTAAATTTACATATGGTTTTATTCACTCACTCATTCATTGACAATATTTATAGAGTATATAACTAAGGTAGACACAGCAGTGAATGAAGTAAACACATTTGTACTGTCATAGAATCTATACTCTAGTGGGTGGAGATAGACCATAAGCAAATACATGTGAAATAAGTATGATGGTATTTGTGCTATGGAGACAATAAGGCTGGAAACTAAATTAGGGAGTGTCTTAGAAGGAGCATTGGAATTTTAATAAGAATATCAGGGAAGGCTTCATTAGGATGGGGACACACAAGAAAATACATAAGGGAAGTGAGGAACAGGGTTTATGTCCAGGCAGAGAACTCCAGGCCTTGAGGTTTTAGTGTAGCTGGCATGTTCAAGGAAAATGAGGAGGGGGTATGCTGGCAGCCCAAGGGAAAAAGTAGAAAATGTGGTCTAAGCAACACAGAGGGTTCAAAGACTGCCTTTCAGACCCATTTTGGTTTGGTTAGTTTGGAGATTTTTTAAAAATTTAGGCAGAGGTGCTTTTGGAGATCAAGAGCAAGTGAATAGGAGACAAAAGCAGAAGGAGGGTCATTTTTCAAGAGGTTTACCAAATCTAAGTCAGAGACAGTAGTGATTTGCTATTAGTCATAAATTGAGAAAGAAATAGTTGGAAAATGATATACCTCAAAGGTAGAGCTGAAAACATTGATGAACAGTTGCAACAGGGTGTAAGAGAATACAAGATGCTAAAGATGACTCCAAGGGTTGGACCCTGAGTAACCTGAAGAACAGGGTCACTATTTTCCTACATAGGGTGAGATTGCAAGAGAGTCAAAACCGAAGGGAGAGGTGAAAAGGAATTGGACACATTTAAGCATAAGATGTCTTGAGATGTTGAGGTAGAGTTTCAATGAATGAATCCGTATTCAGGTGAGAGAGGTGTGGACTGGAGATACATATTTGAAACTAGTGTTCACAAAATTGCCATTAAAACCAAGAGACGGGATGAATTTCACCCTTGAAAATGAGTAATAGATTAAGAAGAGGTCTAAGGATTGAGTTTTGAAGGCTTTCAAAGCTTATAGATGGGACAGGACATGAGGGAAAACTGACAGAAGAAATTAAAAAGTAGCCAGAGAGGTGAGAGGAAAGGCAGAAAGTGGTCTCCTGGAAGTAGAGCAAGACACCTGTTTCCAGGATGAAGGATTTAAACAATTGTCTCAAACATGGTGGGTCTGTCAAGTAAAGACTGAATGAGCCACTAGACTTAGCACTTACGCATGCCTTTGGAATCATGGACTATAATAAACGAATCAGTGTTCTCTGGTGTCATATTGGAGCAAAAGCAATACCAGTTTTCCTCTGCCAACTTCCCTTACCATACAGGATGTAAGAGTCAGGAGGACTTGTTGCTATGAACCTAGAGAAAGTTTCACTTGAACAAAAAAGAGAGTCCTCCATATTTGATGACAATATAAAGACAGCATGAAAGTTCACAGTTTCCTACAAAAAATTTGAAATTGTTCCTTTTTTTTTTTTTTTTTGGTATCAGGGATTAAATCCTGGGGGTGCTTTACAATTGAGCCACATCCCCAGCCTTTCTTATTTTTAATTTTGAGACAGGGTCTCTCTCTCAGTTGTTTAGGGTCTTGCTAAGTTGTTGAGGCTAGCCTCAAACTTGAGATCCTCTTGCCTAATCTCTCAAGTTGCTGACATTACCAGCATGTGCCACTGTGCCCAGCTCTGAAGTGTCACTTTGTCAATGGTTGCTACTCTATATAGTATAATTCATTGCTGGAGCCATCATGACTAAAAATTAGTGACGAGAAGCAGAACAGAATGGTTTGCTTAAAAAAATTTAGATTATTTGCAGCAACTTAATAAACTAGTCAACAAAATAAAAGTAGAGTTTTTGTATATTAAATGCATTATGTTTTACACTGTATAAATTTCAAAAGTTAAGCAATCACCCACTTGATAAATACTTTTAGTGGGGATTTCATACATTTTAGGTACTTTGCTAGCACAGAGAACACATTCTTTTATTTTCTTCTTTTACTAGCATATTATAATTATATATAATAGTTGGGTCAATTTTGACAAAATCATACCCAAATGGAATTTTATTTATTCCATTTCAGTCCCTGTGTCCCCCTCTTCCCTCTCTCCTTCCTCCCCCAGTTTTCCTTGAATCTACTGGCCTTCTTTCACTCATTTATTTATTTCTGATTGGTGCTTTATGAAAATATACATAAAAGTGGAATTCACTGTGGTATATTTACACGTGCACATATTGTTAAATTTGTTATGCATTTTCTCCTCTTTCCAGTCCCTCCTCACTGCCTTTCCGTCTCCTTCCATTGATCTTCCCTATATCTTTATGATACGCATTCTCCCTCTCCTTTCCCTCTTAGTTTTCTTCAGTATATATATATATATATATATATATATATATATATATATATATATATATAAACACTAGACCCTTGATTTTTCTGAGTCTGGCTTATACCACTTCTCATGATGTTCTCCAGTTTCATTCATTTATTGGCAAATGCCATAATTTCTTCTTTCTGGCTGAGTAAAACTCCACTGTGTATGTTACCACATTTTCTTAATCCATTTTTCTCCTGATGGGATAATGTTCTTTTACATCTTTCTCAGTGAAAGTTCCTATTACCAAGTCTCACCTCACAAGTCAAGGAACACTGTCTATCCCATACTGTACTGCTAGGGAGCAGTAGTACTGCATTCAGAGTGTTCTTCTGACCCTGTGATGAACAGGAATACAGAATCAATCCCTAGAGTCTGGAGCTAAGAAAGGGGTTTTTTTCTATTCCCTTCTGTCCACATACAAGCACTGTGCGGCCCTATTAGCAAAAGGAGGAGTGAGCAGGTCGGTAGGCAGCCCCTATACCTGCACACGTGACTGAACAAATGGAGTAGGTGGGTGAGTGAGTGCCCATGGCAGGAAGAACAGGGGGTAGTTGAGGAATGCTGGGCCTTTGGAGTACATTAACACACAAGTAAGGAGAGGAGAGGCTCAGCTCCTGTCTCAGGCTCTGAATGACTAACTAGATTAACCTCCCCGAGACCTGGCTGGTCAAGGGATGAGGGGATTGACCAGAGCTTTCTTCACCAAGACTTTAGTTTTTGCATATGTATAATGAAGTGATTATTGTGAAATTATCAGACACCTCCCAGAATAAAATTCCTTGATTCTTAAAAAAAAGGATGTGGAAATAATATGTAAATTAAAGAGATTTTTCTTAATTTTGTAAGGATTGGCATATTTATGCTTCTCAGTTTGTGGTGGGTAGGATCGGCCTCACCTGGGAATTTGTTAGAATTTCCTTACCTCGGGTGAATGGAACAGAATCAGGATCTGCATTTAGCAAGGTCCTCCTATCATATTCATATTTAAGACCAACATTAAAGTTGCAAGTTTCTAGAGGAAAAAAAAACATAAATTACCCTGAATTTTAACAATAATGTGTTAAACCTAAAGTTATTATAAATGGGTCATAGCTCTCCTTGCTGTCTTTTGAGGGTTCTACTTACTACAGATAGTTACGGTCTAACTATATAATGAAAAATCTGTCTAATGAAACCTAGGATCTCCATTTCCTACTTGGTTAAGGGAAAATGCCTTCATGGCACTTGTCTTCTATATACATGTTAACATTTTATCTCTACTTATGATACCATTTAGTTACATACCCTTGGTTCCTTCCCTTGTGCAGCTCTGAGATTGCCAGGAAGTTTTCAGGCCTACCTGAGTCTCCACCCAAGTACTGTGTTGAAAAAAATTTTATGAAATTATTAGGCACCTAAATTAAGTTATCTACGTAGCATTAAGAATCACTTCCTTGCCAGGCATGGTGGTTCACGCCCGTAATCCCAGTGCTGGGAGGCTGAGATAGAAGCCAGCCTCAGCAACTTCGAGGATTCTAAGCAACTCAGTGAGACCCTGTCTCTAAATAAAATACAAGATATGGTTGGGGATGTGGTTCAGTGGTCAATTTCCCCTGAATTCAATCCCTGGTACCCGCCCTGCCCTGCAAAAAAATAATCACTTCTTCTAAAATCAGCTATGGCTTATACTAAAATTTCTAAAAGAAAATTTAAGAACATAGCTGTTGTATGAGTCTTTCCACAAACTTATATTTAAATTTTCTCGATCTTCACTCAAAAAGTATAGCTTCACTCTGATTTAGAGAAAGTAAGCAAAACTGATAAAAATTTAAAGTATGTATTCAATTTTATACAATTTCAAGATGGTTATTAATGATGGAAATATGAAAATGATTGACATACTTTGGTATGACAATTCTTAAAATATATAAAACATTTTGGGCATACAAAGAAGTAAAAATTTAAGAATAGAAGGAAATAGCACAAAAATATTGTAACTAAAGAGTACTGATAGGTTGGTAACAGCTAAGACATTTTTAGCCATAAATACAGAACACCTAAGTCAGTGTAATCTAATAACAAGGAAGATTTGTCTCAAGTGACTGAAAAGGCCAGAGAGTCTGATGTTATGTAATTCTGGATTCGCCATTTGGTTGGGTCTTGATTTCTCTTCTTCTATCCATCTCTTCTCTCCTGGGCTCCATTCTCAGCAAGTTCCTTCCTTGCCATTACAGTGGCTGTGAGATACTTTCAACTCTAGGTGCTTTCTTGATTTACTTCAGCAAAGAAAAATAAAATGTTTTTACCCAAGTATTTTCAGAAAAAATTCTAAAGTTCAGTCTGATTGAACCAACTTGGACCATGATTCTTACTTCTAAGCCAGTGATTTGGACAGGGGAATAGAATACATTGTTTTATTAAGTCTTGCTCATGTATCCATGCATTCCTTACTGAAAATAAAATGTCTTGGCCAGGGAAATAGAGGGAATTCGTGCTGGGAAGGCAACCAGCAAGCATTCACTATAGTTGGTCTAAAAGGGAGGTGGAAGAAAATAAATAAGGAATTTTGTCTGATGATGGACACATTCCTATATCTGCATAAAAAAAATGTTAAGGGAAAAGAGCAAGACAATTCTGGAGGTACGATTTCAGCTGACAGAGAGAAAGACAGCTGAAGGGTTCTTAAAATCTACAGTCAGTCTTGGTGGCTCAGAAAATGGGAAGCACCCTGACCTATTTGAAAAATATTTTAAAATTTTAAAATAAATTTAATTATTTGGGTACCCTTTTCTTATTTTTTAAAATCTATTGTTATATATCCATTCTCCAGAGTGTGGGTACTATTATTTTTGTGAAAAAAAGGTAAAATCAGATTCTTCTACAATTAGAAACATTTTGTGGTGACTCATTGCTTCTGGGGTCAAATCTAAACTCCCTAATGAGGGAGTATTTGCAAAAATCTACCTCTACTAATTCAAGCTTCAGTTCCTTGATTCCCTCCTCTTTGTACCCATATTCCTGCCTCTGTGGACTCTTCTCCTTCTCAGACCCACCAGGCATTTTCACAAGTCCTTACTTTTACTCAGTTATGATTTAATCTGAAACACCTCTCCTCTGCCCTTGTTTCTGAATCTACCAGGCAGACAGGAAGCTCCTTTCTGCCTTTGTCACCATAATTGTACTTATGGCCCTCACAGTATTAGGGTCGCATCTTATTTTTCTGTGAACTCATTGAAGACTGTGAAAATGCTCCACAGTTTTGTGTAGTCAGAACCTGAGACAGAGTAGTCTTTCAGTAAATGTACAATGGATTAAATTTCAAAGTACTTAAAGATAATGGGAAGCATTGCATTAAAAAAGCATTTTTTTAAATGTCAAGAATTATAAATTCAAATTACTTGTTTGACACAAACTGTTATAGACATACATACATTTGATTGTATTTTTCTTTTAAAATGAAACATACTTGTTTTCAAATTTTACTGTTACATTAAATGTTTATTCAAACATCTCATATATTGGGAAGTTCTTGTGTTGGGTAGATGTTATAGGAAAAGTTGTTTCTAGGATTAGTATGTTATTGAATGTGTTGAACATCCAGCTGTTTATTAGTCAGGCAAAAAGAGCTATGTTCTAAAAGAGAAATATAGTTGTCCCTCAATATCTGTGTGGTGCACTATTTCCTAGACCCCAAATGATGTTCAGATGCTCAATTCCTTTAAATAGGATGGTGTTAGTGTTTCCATTTAACCTAATACATCCTCTTGTATATTGAAAATCACCTCTAAATTATATACATATCTAATGATGACAAACATATATACATATTCAGTATAGATACATTTTTTCTGAATATTTTTGATCAAAGTTTGGATAAAGCTATGAATGCAGAATCCATGGAGACAGAGGGCTAATGATAAATGAATGAGGTATACATAATTTTAGTATACAACTTCAAAAGATACCTTGGGTAATATTATATATTTGGGTTGATGTAACATATATTCTTACTTTTTAATTGTCAACTTTTTAATTGGTCTTGGTAATTAATATAAAATACAAGCAGAAAGGAGCATGGAGTTATATATTGTGCTTGAGTGGAATAGGACTCAGGTGGGGATATTTGATCTGAGCTTCAGTATCCCAATTTATGAAATATAAGCATTGAAGTATAAGCCAAAACATCTTGTTCTTTGACAGTTTGAAGCAACTTTACATTTTTTTTAAAAAAATAATACCTTTATTTTATTTATGTGGTGCTGTGGATCCAACCCAGGGCCTCACACATGTGAGATGAGTGTTCTACTGCTGAGCCACAGGCACAGCCCTATAACTTTACATTTTGGAACTGAAAACCTTGTGATTCTTTGTCATTTCCTACATTTTATCTTTTGTAATTAAAGATACATTTTAATGATACAGCATTCAATGCATTTTAAAATGTTTTTGTAATTTTATTTAGAAAGTAGAGCATAAAATTTAAATATACTTGAAAATAAAACAAAATCTTTGCTTTTTTTCATATACTTTTGGTTTTTACAATGGTGAAAATTTACTCCTTCAAATTTAAAAAATAAATTGTATTATGACTTTGACACAAAACTAGAGTAAGAATACAAATTAGTGAGTGTTTTGAAAATGATTCACTTTGGAAAATGTTTCAGAAGGCCCATTTAGACTAGGATTTCTAGCATCCAAGCATAAGTTAGGTGAGTACATAATCTTCAAAAATTCTTACTACTAATGACAAGAAAGACATGATTTGTTAAAAGAAAACCTGTCTCATTCCCTGAGACAATGACAATATGAATTATGGTGAAGAACAGTAGATTGGACAAAAGGGAATGAAGGGAATGGAGGGGGTGCAGGAATAGGAAAGACAGTAGAATGATTCTGACATAACTTTCCTATGTACATACATAAATACACCACAATGAATCTCTACATCATGTATAAGCACAAGACTGGGATCCTAATTAGAATAAGTTGTACTCTGTATAAATAAGTCAGATTATACTGTACTGTCATGTATGACTAAAAAGAACAAAAATTAAAAAAAAAAGAAAAAAAGAACAGAGGTTCTAAAATCAGTTGTGAGTTCAAATCAGATTTGTAGGAAGGAAATAATTATAGTCATGAGGTTGTTGTGATTAGACAATGTATATTCTTTATATAATACAAGGCCTAGAATATAGTCATTTATTATACATTTAATAGGCATATTCTATTAGTTATTATTATAAATGCATTCTATTAATTATTTCCTAAAATTATCACAAACTCAGATAATATTATGCCAAGTTTATACAGTTTGTTTAGATAGTAATTTGTTAATTCACCCTTAAATATTTATAATTGGTTTATTGAAACCATATAAACTAAGAAGTGAAAACTTACAGCTGTACAAAACTGGAATGTGTAGTCATGCCTCCATAAAGGAAGAATACTGTATTCAGAACTTATCCTTCATCAATAGGGACATGCTTTGATGCTTTGAGTATCAAGAAAAGAAGTAGTAGGGATTAACTCCTGTGAGGATGATAAAATCACCTATGAGTCATATTTAACTACATATTGTTTCACATCCCCCCCAAATTTCACATTATGTCACATGATTCTCATAAGAGGATGAAGAGGACGTGTTACCACAGCTGGAATGCCGTGAAGCCAGCCCATTTGATAACCTAGTCTTTGTTCCCTCATTGGCTCCTCTGTCCAGTTGTATCTCCACCGAGAAGAGGTAGTCAGTAAGTGCATCTTGGCTTTCTGACTCAAATATTTATTGTCTTTTCAAATAAATTTTAAAAGTAGAAGATATTGAACAGTAAAACTCTAAACTATTTTTGAACATAAATGTACTCTAAAATTACTTCTCTGGTGTAGTGTCTTGAGTTGGCTACAGTTGAATTGGCCACAGTCCAACCTTGAAATGTTATTCTTCTGATGAGAGGCTGGGATAATCAGGCAATGAAGGCTAGCAACAGCACAATCTACGTATGGTACTTTGTGGTGCTTAGAGATAAGAGTCACTACAACTCCCCAAGTATCATAAGCTTTGACTTCTGTAAATGTGAAGGGACCCTGCATAAGGCATTTCTAAGAGATTAACTTGATTTTCTAAGTGAGAAATGGAACCTCAGAAGCAATAAAATTATGGAACTGTTGATGTTTGTTCTTAATCCAAATCAATAATTTAATCCTCATATAGGTTTAAGAATCAATGTTTTACTTTATTTTTAATATAAAAATCAATCTTTCGGGACAAACACAACCTTTACATTAATATTTTTATCTCCTGAAATACTGTCAAGGAAGATATCTTTATCATCTTTAAAAGAAGATGCGAATTCTAGGTGAATGCAAACTGACACTAAAATCACAAGGCTTTTAGTTTGTTTAAGACATGCAAATGAAATGTTGGTTATAAAGCAGAATGAGGGTTTAATTACATGATACTCTGCAAGGATTTGCAAGGGTACCACCGTTTTCCAAGGTCTATATTCATAGCAGTCAAAGGAAAAAGAAATTTATGCACACAATGTAGACACACAGCCAAAGGAAGAGTGTAACGGGAATATAAAGCATAGATGATGTTGAGGAGTTGGTTCTTGCAGTAAAATATCACAAGAGAAAGCTAAGTTAAGAAATAAGAAGTGTAAAAAGAGCTACCCATTGAAATTCTGGAATTTGGTTGTCTAATATTTGGATCCTGATTGTATCACTTATACTTTACGTAGATTAGTTAATCTCTCTGAATTTCATCTTTGTCTAAAAATGAGGAAGTAGTGGTGCTCTTTCATGGGATTTATTAAAAAATATAACATACATAAAACATTGTGCATAGTTCTTGGCATAGCAAATGCTCAATGAAAATTATATAAATATTATCATTAAATAATGTAAACTATTAATATCTATTAAATTGTTTGCTATTAATCTCAAATAAAATTGCAAAGAATTTGAACATCAGACCAGAATAAAATATTAGCAGATTCAGGGGTTGAAAGAAATATTGAGACTCTAATTGGTAGATTTTTATGATGTTCTTCTTTCACATTTAAAAAACAAAAACAACTATGATTTAGTAGGTGAACAGAATCACCTTTCAGTCTTACTGATTCATTAAAACACTAACAATGTAATTGTAATTTAGAAGACATTTTCATATAGTGTTTATAAGGGTAAATGTAATTAAGAATGGTGAGATTCAAATTTTATTCAAAGATTAATAATTTTAAGTTTATTTTTCAATTAAATTCAACATGTATTTATTCAAGGGCTACACAATGCCCATAATTTAATGTTATTCATCAGACATTATTAAATCCTTGAGACTTTAAATTAAATCCTTGCAAAATACTATACAGGAAGCATATTCATCATAAATAGCATAGATCCAATACCTCTTAATTGTTAAACACCAGCCTACTCTTTTTCATTCTTTTAGAACAGATATGAAAAGTTAGAGTTTAGCTGCTTCAGGAAATGACTCCAATCCAGAAAGTAAACTACTGCCTTTAACATAATTGGGCAACAAATTCTTTGACAAAATGTAATAAAAAGAAAATGTCACCTAGTTACACCCACATAGCGAGTAGCCAACTAGTTAGTGCTTGAGTGGACTGCTCATGGTCAGACATGAGCCCCAGGAATGATTTCTACAGTCAACTCTCACTCCAGATTTTCATAACAGAGGACCATTTGCTCTGATTTTGAGAAAGCGGGAATGTGAGCCCGCACACTTTTTTTTTTGGTAAAATATATGCATATCACACCATTTTTTAAAAACCATAAATTTATTTATTTATTTATTTATTTATTTTTTCAGGATATTCTGGCAGCCAGTGATTTTGGAGATCTTTCTTCTCAGAAAGATCTTTAGAAAACAATAATCAAACTGCAATAGTTCTCTCAGTTAACCTAGAAGTTAACATAACTGTGCCCACGGCCCATTTAACTTAATGGCTTGCCTGTCCTGGAATTGTAGATAGAGCTTGCAATAATCATCTTTTGCCTGAGTGCTGTGGACCAGTTCTTTATCAATTGTTTGGAAATAAGTCAATCCCAAACACTCAGCTCCCCAAATGAAATGACAAAATGTTCGAGAGGATGATTGTACTTCTGAATTGCAAAATCACGAAGGGAAACCTGATGAGGTCATCTGCTGTGACAAGCAGAATGATAATGAAGTTAGAGACTTAATGTCTTGGTAAGGGTGAGAGGTGCTTTCCAGCATTCAACTGAACAAAACTAAAGCTGCCTGGTGACTGAAAGCTGGCTTTGTAGTTTCATTCCAAATTCCTGATTTTATAGGCAATAGCAGCACTCAGTGTGATGTGAAAATATTACCTATCTAGATTTCAAGTGGACATTATGAGCCAGTGTCTTTTTGTTTAAAATGTAATAGAAATGCTATACTCCAAACAATAAAAAGGAATTACAGTTTGGTAAGGGAATAGGAAAGGTTTCCAGCACTTTCACAGGCCAACCAAATGTCTTCTTCTGCCATGTAAATGCAGTAAAAGGATATCTGCATTAAATTACAGGATTGATAGTCTGCAGAAAAAAAAATGAAACCATGTAAAGATCATTTTTGCATTAAAATTTGGGTTTTTCTACTAGCATATATTTTAAAAATATAGGTGCCTTTTACTAATGAAATACATCAAAGCATATTATGTTCTGCAGTTTGTGAGAACGAGGCAATTTATAAATGCTATTCACATTTAATTAGTAGTCATTTCTTCTCCATAAGCATATTTACTCAGATCTCTTGTTCCTACGGCAACCCAGTGAGTACTACAGCTACAAGAACAGCCTAGACCAACCTAAAAAAGGACGGAGATTAATGAGCAAGCTCAATATTAAGACTATAATGCAAAAGACCAAGCACTAAGATTGGTGAGAAGAGCATTACAAAGAAACCTCAAATAGAAGCTCTTATTTCAAGGAGCCTATTTATAGCAGCACAGATTTTATTTATTCAAGAGTATCTATAGTACACAGTGACTACAAGAGATGACTCATTTAGTGCAAAGTTCTGCTTAATTGACCAGCCACTCAGGTACAGGGTTGCACATATACGTGCATATATACATACAGGTACATAATTATAATCTGCTTAACATCCTTATCAAGGGACTATATAAACAGCATTACAAGCAGTTGTGCTTATGGATGTTTCCCTTAAACAATTTTTAAAATTAGCTTTCATATAAAATAATAATTAAATGTTTAGGGAAAATGATTCTAAAATATGATTATGTTATTTTAAGGGCAATTCTCAGATCAACTCTTTATTCCAGTTTCAATACTTAGCCATTATTAAAGGGTTGACTGGGACAAAAAAAAAGAATTCTTAAGGATATCAGAAAAACATAATAGAAATTTTGCAAATGCCCCGTAAATTCTGCTTACAAGTGCCATTTCTTAGTTTAAAGATTTAGTTGGGAGAGGTAGGTGTGAGGAACTAAGGCCTAAATGTATTTTTTATTTATCAACCTCCCCTTCATATTATAATTCTTATTAGAGACAGATGAGAAATAACTGAAATTTATTTAAACCTTAGGGGAAAAAACGAAGATACAGCAAAACCAACAAAAACCTCCTAGAATCAAACTCATTTTGTTTTACATGTTGCAGATGGGTGACAAATAATTAGTGGACGTTATTTGCCCTAAAATCTCTTTATATCTCAAAACAATGTTTGCGGGAGACAATGAATACCAAGAAGGAAAACTGGAAATTATATAATCCTTATTACCAGATCTCACTTAGTAAAAGTGACAGGTTCTCTTCAGAGCTGGGCAGTTTATTCTTGCTACAACGTAGAGGTGGTAGCATCGTTATCAAGCCTCTAAATTATCCTGCTTAGTGGCAAAAAGTAAAAATGATTCCTTCTGACCTTTCTACATTGCTTCATTAACTCTCACTTGCAAGCAACAAGTAAAAACGAGAAGCTTTCTGCAGCCCCCTCTGATATAACTGATTAAAAGGAATGGCTGCTCAGCATCTGTTCAGGAAATCGGGTACTGCTCCTGTGCTAAATGAGGGCAAATTCAGTGTATGGCAAGAAATGCCTACCATACAGTCACTAATATTCATTTTACTCCAACCAGGGCATTTTGAATGTTTCCTTTTAGACCTAGAGGGATACTGCAGATGTGAAACCATTTGTGTATTTTCTGCTCAGTTATTAATCAATAGTGAAAATATTTATATGTGGTGCTATAGATTTAAAGAAGAAACTATATTATAAAGATTAATCTGTGTGAATATTAATAGTCAACTCTACTGTTTTCTCAAATACAGTTGTATATTTAATATAATATCAAATCCTTTTTAAAGAATACATAAAAGCTTCTATCTGTAATTTTCCTTTGTGGAAATGTGCCTTTTCCAGCAACTATTGTCTATGCACTGAATTAATTATGCTCAACAATTAAATCACAAGGCATTTCTTCCTCAGATAATCTATGAATTTGAGTTCAGCATTTCTATAGGCACTTCTGTGCCTGTTCGGAGAGTATTTTAATACCAAAGAACACAGCAACTTAAATGCCATTCCCTGGGTTTTATGAAAAAGCAATATAGGAGAGTAAATAGGGCAAATACCAACAACAAAGAATCTCCCACTTTGAATCAAACAATAAATGCAAATAGAAGATCTATACCAGAGCAGAGAGGTAGGGGGTAAACATTGTGGTCTGAGTATTCCTTCCTGAAAATGCTCACCAGCTTGTTTTAGGCAAGAATATTCTGCTATCTTAAAAAAATATATACATGTATGTATACACACACACACATATATAATACATATATATGTGTATACACACATATATATATGTGTGTGTGTGTGTGTGTGTATATATATATATATATATATATATATATATATATATATATATATATATATATATATATATAATCAGCCATCCGTGAATCTTCTTTGCTCAGCTTCCCAGGTAGAATTAAAACGCAGCCCCAGAGGCACCAAGACATGAAAACTGAACCCTCTCACCACAGATTATCAGCGCAGAAGAGCAGCTAACTTCTTAAATAACCACAATTAAATTTCACACACTCTCCTTTTCTGCTTTCCTAGTTTTCAAATGTGGGTTTATTTATCAGAGAAGAAAAACTGGAGGCTTCATCTTTCGAAGGCAGCCAGGCACTCCTAACTTAATTAGCGTTAGCCACCTCTGAAAATAAATCCCCAGAATCCTGCAGCTCCAAAGTCACCCCAGCCCCATGCTCCACCATGCACACCAGCACCTGGTCAGATTTGAGCTGCCCAATTGACAGTCCCTTCCTGCACTGACACCCGCCCCAACCCTACCCCCCCACCCCGAAGCAAACAGCACTAAAGACGGATTTTCCACGACCTTCCAGGGAAATCAGGTAAAACAACAACACCAGAGTGAGGCAGGCGGTTTGCTTTGTCTGTGTTCAAACTTCACGCCTGCCACCACAAAAATACAGCCCGGAAGCTGCTCCAGCCTGGAAGCCTCCCTGCTCAAACAGAAGGCTCAGAAAAGAATGGAGATTTGCAGATCTGATAATGAGCCAGTTAATGACATAAATGATACCTCAAGAACCTCACTAAACCATCCAGGTCCTACAATTTAATCTGTAATAAATACTCCTGCATCATTGCGAGATGGCTGCTCATAACGGCAAATGAAATATGCTGGTATGATAGGTACAATAAATCTGGATTCTCCTATGGTTCCCTCAGGCTAGAACAATATGTAACCACAGTGTGCACTGTCAGGATGAGCAGATCTCAAAGCCATCATAAAATCTAAATGGGGACTAATTAGGAGGCCCTTCCCTTCCAGAGTTACTATTTCTATTGACATTTTCCATGCATGAGCCCCTCCATAACATCATAAGTCACCAAGATAAGAACTCCCTAGATTATAGGGAAAAAGCTTTAATGGAGAAGTTGAACTCAAAGGCGATGCATAAATTTTCCTTTTGATACTATGGGAAGTCTGTGTTCAGTACTTTCTTTACAAACTTTCAGGCGATGAACGGGGTACTTTTTAATCCCTCTGCACACTTTTTTTTTTTTTTCTGCTTGGCCAGTACTAGTCTCTGTGCAACACGAATGTGAGTGTCAGATGGTGTCCAGGGAGGATATTAAAAGAGAGTGGGCCTCTTGTAAAACTGATGGCTATGGGTCAGGGGAGCGTCAGGGAGTGCACTTGGCAAGTTAGCTTTTGGGTCAGGGCCTTTTGGCTTGAAGAGTTGTGCTTTCCTAAAGGTCATTGAAATCAGACTTTCCCCAGGCTCTTCCAATAGGAAAGGGGCAGATTTCCCTAAACCAGTCCTTTCTATGCAGGGGAATGAATTAATTCCTTTCATAAACTCGGATGCCATAGGTCCTTGGGAAAAGTTGAAATGGACTGTATAGATAGTAGAGATGGTGTATGTGTATGTGTGTGTGTGTGGGGGGGGGGAGGGGACTTTGATTAACCCGGTGGGAATGAGATCTTCAAGTACCCTAAATGATAAAGGTGGTGGAGAGAAACCAGAGCATTATGGTCAAATAAACTTTATCTTTTCTCATCTACAAATGATATGATGAGTTAACTTTTCTAAGAAGCAAATTCTCATTTTAAAATAGCAACAAAAAATAACTAATCCCATAAGGATATTGTGAGGGTTAAAGTACAAATGTGGATAACTTAAAAAATAGCTACTGATATTACTTGTGAAATTTATTATTTAGTTTCAAATGAATAAAACTTGGTAAGTACCATGAAAGGGGGAGGTGTTACCCAGTATTCTTATTTCTCCATCTTTGTTTCTATGTAGTAAGAAAAGTCAAATATTTTGGGGAATGGGTTGTCTTACAAAATGTAGAACCAGATTACAGAGCAAAAGTCTGATTTTTAGTTTGATTATTTGCAAGTATTATGTGACTCGGTGTTGAAGTATTTTTGATTACTGAATGGAAAGCTGAGTAATGAGTGCAAAGCATAAGCAACACAACTGGACTGCTTCATAGGCTGCTCTGCTGAGTTCTTTCAGCAAACTTACAGCTTCCAATTGTCCTCAAACATTTTGTAATCCAGAGTGAGTGTCAGCAACAGCCAGAGCCACCTAAATCTGTGCATAAAAGTGAATAACCTTCAAATGTTCATTGTGGAATGCAAAATTAGGTGTATTATCTACTTTTTAAGCCACTAGTGAAATAAATATATTCCTGTTCCAGATCACACTTGATGCAGCAGATTAAAATCGAGGGGGATGGGATGTGGCTCAAGTGGTAGCATGCTCGCCTGGCATGTGCAGGGCGCTGGGTTCGATCCTCAGCACCACATAAAAATAAAGATGTTGTGTCCACTGAAAACTAAAAAATAAATATTAAAAAATTTCTCTCTCTCTTTAAAAAAAAATCGAGGTAGATGTTTAGTGAATAGTTTTAGCTGTAAATGCTTTGTTGAGCCTGAATTTAAGATTAAACTGATAGTATGTTAGCAGATAAATAACAGTTGTATGTATATCTTTTAATTTTTTAATGTTTATGTTTAAACTGGTTTGTATTATTCTTCTAATGCAACTGAGTTTGTATCTTATTATTTTATCATTATTATTGCCAATTGGGCTTGTATAAACTTTGCTGAAGTCATTTAATTTGCTTTTTTAAAAAATATCAAATTGGTGGGAGGGAAAGGGAGAGAAAAGGGAAATTGCATGGAAATGGAAGGAGACCCTCATTGTTATACAAAATTACATATAAGAGGTTGTGAGGGGAATGGGAAAATAAACAAGGAGAGAAATGAAGTACAGTAGATGGGGTAGAGAGAGAAGATGGGAGGGGAGGGGAGGGGAGGGGGGATAGTAGAGGATAGGAAAGGCAGCAGAATACAACAGTTACTAATATGGCATTATGTAAAAATGTGGATATATAACCAATGTGATTCTGCAATCTGTATTTGGGGTAAAAATGGGAGTTCATAACCCACTTGAATCTAATGTATGAAATATGATATGTCAAGAGCTTTGTAATGTTTTGAACAACCAATAAAAAAAATATCAAATTGTAATTTCTGTCATTTATTATTAAAGGTTGTGTAAGTGTTCTCAAAGCATTTTATATTTTCTTAGAAAATGGAGCAACTACTGTGTATTAGCCCATTTTTTATTAGTATAATTCATATTTCATTATTGCTTTAATTCCATATTTAATTCTTTATATAGTTTAATTTAGGTAATAGCTCTGAAGCTTCAAGGGCTTGGCTACTGGACCCCTGAGCTCTGGTGAAGGCCTCATGGCTTTATGGGGGCAGAAGCATGTGCAGGAGGAAATGTTCCCACTGCCAAACAGAAGCCAGAAAGGCTAGCCAGGGGTTAGGCTCAGGATTTTACAACTTCTGCCTCTTGCAAGAACGAACTGGGACATCCCATAAGAACTTCCTTCATCCATTCTGATAACAGGGCCCCCAGTGACCTAAGAACCCCTTTTATGCTCCTCCTTTTAAAGGTCCACCGCATTCCCAATATCACGTTGGGGATCAAGCCTCTAGCACATGAACCCTTGGGGAACACACTGAGACCATCATGGGGAGCTTAGCTGTGCTTCTGATCAGCCTGGAAGCAGAGATACTAGTAAGAAAGGACTGTAGTAATGCATGTGAAGAGCATCTGGACCTGGATCCAGGGTAGTAAGGCTTGGAGCAGTGGTCAGATTTGGGATATATTTCAAGGCATAATATACAGAATTTGTGAAAGGATTAAATAAGTATGTTAGTGAAAGGCACGGATGAGAAAAAGAAGTACTAAATACCCTTTACATTTTTCATTTAAAAATATACATTATTAATCTTTTTATATTAATATGGGAGACAATGAGAATCTTATTATGGTGCATTGTAATTTATTGTGTACACACTGAGCCACTTCCTTGGCCCTTCTGGTGACGACCTATAAAAACGAATATAGTTTCTGAAATTTTTATCCACACAAAAGTGCACATTTGTTATTGTTGTTGTTGTTAAATAGATGGCATTGATCATTAATGAAGTCAGGGTAGCCAACTTGTAAAGAGATGGAAGAATATCAAAGAAATACGAACTTGTGAAATACCTACTGGGTGTGGAAATAAACTAAGAAGTAGGAAACAAAAACACTTGCACTGTACTAATGCAGAAAGACACATTATATTTCAGTCTCATTCTTCATTTTAAGCTAAAGAGAAATAATTTACTGCAAATTATAAAGATGAACACTTTCAGTAATTTTTTTTCAGTATGTTTAGCAAAATTGGATAATACAGATAATGAAATTGATCTGGGACATTTGGATTATTTGCTTAGCCTAAATTTAATAGATAATTGTTTCACAACTTCCTTTGGATGATTTATTCATTTTCACAATTTTAACCATCATTCGTAATGGGAATATCCAAATCTCTCTATTCCTAGCCCTGAAAATCCATTGTGCTTCTGCTTATGTACCCAAATATGGCCTAAACACATCCACCAGAACAACACACAGGTATTTCAAAGTCTACACATTTCACCATTTCCACTTCTGCTTATATCTTTCCAAACTAATTTGGGTATATTTTACACTTGAATTTTTTTCTTATTTATTAAACCATCTCACCAATCTTTAAATCAGAAACTAGTCTTCTCTTTTAAGACACAAAAATTAACCCTTACTAATGCCTTTTAGAATAATAGACTGGGTTACTCAATAGTAATGAAAAGCACAAAGTTTTGTTTTACACAACGAAATATTATTTCTCATTCTTAGTGGTCTTCTGATTGCTCTCTTTGTGAAGATTTGGCATTTTTTGTCTCTGTTCTCACTGGACATTCCACTCAAGCACACATATTCACAATGCCATGACATATACCTGAACAATGGCAAATAACACAGAGGTTCTTCTATGTTTTGACCCAGAAGCGACTTATGGCTTCCTATCCACAACCTATTGGCCAAACTAATCCCTAGACATCACTACACAGCCAGGAGCCGGACAGCTTCAATTTTATAATTGTTCCAAAGGTCAGGTGAGCACCTTTACATACCTTCTAAGCATGCCTTCATATTTTTAACCCTGGGTATAATACTTCAATGTCTCCCATTATCCACAGTTTTTTTGCATCTTGCTGTTTTACACCGCCCTTCACCCAATGACATGGCTCAACCAGATAGGGTTTTGCCTGGTATGTTCTTCCCCTTCTTCATCTAGCTAGCTAGCATGCAGTGATTCTGAGGCTACAGTGCAGGCTTCCTCTTGTTCAAAAGGCACCTATGGGCCTCAGATTGAGCTATGCACCTTCCTCCATGCTCCTAGAGCTACAGGCACATACCACTGTGAGAGCATTTATTACATCTGCACTTCCAACTATTTTTTATACAGCTGCCAAATTCAGCCTCTGGATCACAAATTTATCAAGGGCAAAATCATGCACTATTCACCTTATATCCCTGACATCAGTATAGTGCCTGGCACAGAGAAGATTTTTATGAATATTGATTGAAATAAACTGTTATTTAGATCTTACTATTTTATTTGGATTCTGAATATCATATCTAATATTTGAAAATGCAAAAAACAATAAGGCACAATAGAACTTGTGAGGTTTAAGTTGAGGAAAGGAGTTAGCTCTCCTACAATTGATGCATGATAGGTGAATAATAGCTAGTTAGGTTCTTCTTTCTTTTCAGTAGTCCTTAGACTAAAGTCTACTCACCCTTTAGAGAAAGTCCAGTGGCTATGAGTCCTGTTAAGCTCTCTCTCCTTAGCTGTCTTTAGAATATGTATATACTAAATATATAGATGTCTATATGACATATAGATGTCTTTTCATAGTAATGTGTTTTAGAAAAGGATTTTTGAGGTCTTTGCTGGAAACAATTTGTTATACTCAAAAATACTCTATGAACTACTAATTATTTTTTTATCTACATATGAAAATCTATAAATAGCATGTGAGAAAAAAAGGAAGATTTACAGTAAAATATACCCATGAATATGCCCAAAGGTATATGCCTATACAAAACACATTATAAAATAAAATAAGCAAGCAAATAAAGACTTCTTTCTGATCCTCTTTTTAAAATATTTTTTAAGATATTGATAGACCTTTATTTTATTCATTTATTCATATGCAGTGCTGAGAATAGAACACAGTGCCTCACATATGCTAGGCAAGCGCTCTACCACTGAGTCACAACCCCAGCCCATTTTTGATCCTCTTGTGTTGAAGTTATCCTCTTTATGTTTGTAAAGTATTTGAAGTATTTGTTTAAAAAATATGAAGTATTTGTTTAAAAAAAATCATTTGCTAGGCAATTGCATCTGTGATAAGTAGAGGTATTAATATATATAAATAATTTGTAAAACAAATATGAGATATATTTATTTGAGGATGACCAACTTTCCTTATTTATATAGTGAAGTGGTTAGAGAGATATATATATATAATTTAGTAATATCTTAGGACTCTATGAGTAGAGGTACATGGATATGAGTACAAAATAAACTGGATTGACCAAATTAAGGAGTTAGAGAAATGGGTAAAATAATTCCTAGAATTTTAAAAATATATTCAGAATGAAATAAAAGACCTAGGATGAAAATACTAACACCAATATCTAATTTTTATTAAAATGAAAGGATATAACTATACACTCTAGCCTAAGCACTTTAGATGCTTTATTGTATTGAATCAATGCAATGATACTGTCGGGTGAATACTTATCCCATTTAGAGGTGAGAAAGCTGACTCAGAGAAGTTAAGTAATTTATCCAGAGTCACAAAGTTCATAAATAGTAGTACCTAATTTGAAAGTAAGTATCTGTAATAGCCCCCATGTTATTTGCTAATATAATATTCTGTATCCTATTAAAGATGGACTTCTTTTCCTCCTGATTGTCCAACAAAGATTATTGATTTTTCTCTTAAATCATCTCATGCTATTGAACTACAAGCATTTAAGAACTTTCAATTTTGTGATGACATACTTATTTGATATATTGTACTAAAAAAAGAACTGACCATATTAAAAGTAAGAAGGACCAGGAGTCAATACTAAATTACTTTTTCTTTAGGGTCTTGGTTCTGAGTATGAAGTTTCTGTCCCCCATTTGGGTCAAATTTTTATTATCTCAGTTTGCAAGTTAATTTTTTTCTTAGATGACCTACAGTATCTTATACTAATGACAGCCATCAGGCCCTCTGAATATGGGCTTTTGATGATTAAACTTTGGGTTGCCTAAGGTCATCCTGATAGAAGGTTTAATACTTTAAAATGCAAATCTGGTCATCTAGGATGTCCAAGTAGATAATCATCTCTTCTCAAAATTAATGATTCATGTGGAATATTTTTAGAAAGTGCTATATTTCTCCTTTGTCTTGTTTTGTGTTGGCATTTACTGAGTGTCATATAATATATGACATATAATATATGAGTATATATAATAAAAGAATTCATTAATAATATATGAATATAATAGTATATAAGAATAATTTGTTTATTGCATTTCATTTTATTGCTCCTTACACATATTGTATTTTAACAAACTGAAGGCTTGTGTCAACTATGACAAATGGCAAGTCTATTGGTGCCATTTTCCAATAGCTCAGATAATTCTTGCAATTTTTAACAATAAAGTGTTAATTTTTAAATTAAAGAATGTACATTATGTTTTAGAAGTAATGTTATTGTACATTTGTTCGAGTTAAATATAGTGTAAACATAACTTTTATATGAAGTAGGAAATCAAAAACCTTGTGTAACTTGCCTTGTTATGATATTCACTTTATTGCAATGAGCTGAAACCGTATCCATAAAGATCTCTCAAGTATGCCAGTATACATATATTGACATGTACATTGGACTTTCAGCAAGAATTCATTAAGAACACATTTTCAAATCTGCACTTTAAAGGATCAAAATTTTCACTGACCAGAAAATGGGGGTTGATGTATTAGCCTAGAAAGTTTTGGTTCTTCTGCTCTACTAAACAACCCTAAATTTTCAATGACTTAACATGGTTTATTTCTCAATCAGATTACAAAGCATCACAGTTTTGTATATAGAACTAGTGGTGGTGTAGGTGGAAGGTGCACTATAAGAGACATAAGGGTAATGATAGCTATGGGGACACACTCAAACTTGAGGAGGCTGTACTATGTGTCATTTAGCAATATAATCAAACCTTGTAGCCTGGCCCGGGGTTTTCCAAGCAAGGCCAAGTGATTATTGAGTCTTTATGATAATGGGACCTAAAAACACTTATTACCCTGGAGATTAGACTACTTCAGCACAAATACGACTTTCATGAATCTTAAAACAAAGCTTAACCTCTTAAGTATAGCTTGAACTCCCTTTATTAAAGAAACATCCTATAACAGATCTTGGCAGAATATAGGAGTAAGAAATCAGGAGACAATTGTCATGTATAACTAAAAAGAACCAATAATAATAGAAAAAAATAAATTAAAAAACATGGAGAGAAATTCCCCAAACTCTGAGAATTGTCACTAGACCAAGATCCTCCTGGTAATGGGTCATCTGATCCTTCACTATCTATGGCCCATGCTCTTGGCCTACTCCTGCTACTCTTCTTGTGAAAGCACTGCCAGAATAAAGCTTGAACATCAAATCATACCTAAGACTCATCTTTAACAAGAATCCAAGCAAAGGGAAAAAGTTGCCTCTAGGGAAGCTGGTTATTTAGTAACACTTGAGAGCCCTGAACAGGACAAGGGGCTCTGCTCAATGACTAAGGCAGATAAATCACAATAGATGCTTCAACAAAAACCATAGAAACGAAAGGCACATGTTGAATGGTGCAATGACTCTTAAAGTTTCTGCCTGGAAATTACCATTCCCTTTCTTGTTCAGTTCATTTGTCAAAGCAAATTCTATGAAAAACAAACAAACCCTAAATTCCAAAGAAACAGTTTAAAGAAAGTATAATTCCTCCATGGTTTTAGGGGGTAGGGAGCTGAAAATACTTGGGTGGACCGCATTTATGATCACCACAATATAGAAGTCAGGGCTGAGGTGTGGGAATGAACTGAGAAGCTTTTTAAAAATAATTTCTAACAGGTATAGTTTAAAATGAGTAAAGAGGTTATTGGATAACACAAAGCTTCCTTTCAGGACGAAGTTGAGAATTAATAAAAGAACCAATTTATTTTCCCTAAATTTAAGGGTTGAGAACTAAAACCATCAGAATACTGTGAAGTGATGGAATCAAATGCAAGCCACAGATATAAAGGCAGGACTAAAAGAGAAAGGATGTATAAGGATATCTCCTTCTCATCTTCTAGCTTCTCCATTGAATGGTAGTTTTTCTTCCAAGTGGGGGAAAGTGTATGCTCTCAAGCATGAATTGAAAATTGATGGCTACTATCCTACTTTGCTTCATTTAAAAACCTGTGGACCAACAGGGGCAAATAAAGTTGCACAGAGAGTTGTAAATAAATTTACCTTTACCAAATAAAAAAAAAATAACTTTGTTTTTTCTATTTTCTGCTTTCTTATTTCTCTACAACAAGGCTCATTCGGAAAAAAAAAAAAATTCTAACTGGAGGGAAAACTGCCCATTCAAGTCCAAGTACCTTTCAAATTTAATAGATAGCAAATGACAGAGAAACTATGTGCAAATGAGAAATCATTCTAGCTTAAATATTAGAGAAATTTGTGAATCTAGTCATGTAATTTGTAAGAGACTAGGCTTCCTATTGTAAACAGCCATAAAGTTTGAAATATATGTGTATAATAACCATTTTCATATGTTGGACACAAATCAGCGGACTACAATCCTCGAGGAAAGGCAAATAAGCACGTAGAATATCATGGCTGCACCCACTGTGGTCCTGGAGGCATTTTCTAGTCTGTGATGCAAGGATGGAAAACTCAAGTAGAGCATGTGAGTCTCATTAAGCTGAGTAGGCAGAGATCAGTGTTTAGGCAGCTGGAAGCTCAGGACAGAACACCAGAGGGAAGAAAGCTGTGCAAGAAGAAAAGAAAAAAAAATGGATAGGGGTTTGTTGAATTTTTGGCATAGTACTGTGATGATTATACATAAACAGTGGAAGACTCCATAAAATAAGTCAAAGAACAGCTACAAAAGAAAGAACAATTGCAAGGAAAAGGTTCATCAGGACTGAGTCTGTGATATTGGCAGAGTACAGTACATTATTGAATATATGAGCATTCAGTGGAGATTCTAGAAAATTCTTGTGTAATACCAGGGTTTATTCCATACCTAGAGAAAAGACTATTCTGGACTTGGTCTAACAAATCTTAAAAACAACCCAAAATGTATTGAACTGTTATAAAATTAAATGTTAATGTCCCACTGAAACAAAGCACAACACGGTATTAAAAAGGATATAAAAATCAATGATATTCAACTATGTATCAGTCATGATGTCCAGCACCCAATAAAAAATTATTAGACCTGAGAAGAATTGGGAAGTGTGACAAACCTAAAGAAACATACCGTAAAGATAGAAATGAAAAAAACAGTAGCCAAGTATCAATACGAATAGTATTAATATACTAAAGTTCAAAAAATATGAATATAATAAGAGCAAAAGTAGGAAATCCCAATAGAAATATAGAAATGAATCAAATTTAAAAATCAACAAATAAAAAATTCAGTATTTAACAGATTTTCTATGGTTATGTGATGAATTTTATCTTCATTTAAGAATTTCTACTTGGTTGTATTTTAAATTAAAAATATGTTTTAAAATATCTTTTTTGCATTTTCATAGTCTTATGTGCTAATTCTATCACATTTCTGATATTTCTTTTTCTTCGGAATTTTTCCTTCTGATTATAGGTAACATTTTCTTACTGTGTTCAAAAATTTTTGGTTAGATGCTGCACATTGTTAGTGTCAAATTGTTGAATGTTTTGATTCTGTTGTCTCTCTTTAAATAATATTGAACTATCTTTTTGGCAGGCAGTTAATTTACCTGTAGATAATCCAAAAATTAAAAAAATCCCCAAATAAAAACTCAATATTTTAGGTTAATCCATTTTCTCACTACCGGCTAGATCACTGACTGGCCGTACAAAGTTTTACCCTAAGCAATCACAGGTATTTATTTATTTATTAATTAAAATATTTATTTTTTAGTTGTAGTTGGACACAATACCTTTATTTTATTTATTTTTATGTGGTGCTGAGGATTGAACCCAGGCTTCACACATGCTAGGTGAGCACTCTACCGCTGAGCCACAATCCCAGCCCCACAGGTTTTTATTTAACAAGAGAAGTGATATTATCCTAAGGAAGATCTCTGGGTCTCTTTCTAGACATAGTTACCTTGTCTCTAGTACTTGCTCTGTGTAAAGGCCAAGGTACAAATATCAATTGTATTTTCATGTAATTGAATTTAATATTAGAAAGTAATATTCTAAAAATATTATTTATAATAGCAAAAGACATGATTCACTTAGGCATAAGCTTAACATATTTTTGTAATATCTGTGCACTGAAAATAAATAACATTCCTAAATGAAACAAAAGTCTTAAATAACTAACTATGCCATGATTACAGATTGTAAGTTAATCTTTTTTTTTTTTGCATTTAAAAAAATTTATATATGACAGTGGAATGCATTACAATTCCTATTACATATGGATAGCATAGTTTTTCATATCTCTGTATACAAAGTATATTCACACCAATTCGTGTCTTCATACATGTACTTTGGATAATAATGATCATCACATTCCATCATCATTTATAATCCCATGCCCCCTTCCCCTCCCATCCCTCTGCCCTCTCTAGAATTTGTGTATTCCTCCCATGTTCCCTCTCCCTATTCCACTATGGATCAGCCTCCTTATATCCAAAAAAATAAAAAATAAAAATAAAAAAAATTGGCATTTTTTTTTTGGGATTGGCTAACTTCACTTAACATTATCTTCTCTAACTCCATCTGTTTACCTCTAAATGCCATGAGTTTATTCTCTTTTATCGCTAAGTAATATTCCATTGTGTATATATGCCACATTTTTTTTTATCCATTCATCTATTGAAGAGCATCTAGGTTAGTTCCACAGTTTAGCTATTGTGAATGGTACTACTATAAAAAACATTGATGTGGCTGTGTGCCTGTAGTATGCTATTTCTAAGTATAGACCGAGAAGAAGGATAGCTGGGTCAAATGGTGGTTCCATTCCCAATTTTCCAAGGAATCTTCATACTGCTTTTCATATTGGCTGCACAAATTTGCAGTCCCACCAGCAGTGTATGAGTGTACCTTTTCCCTCACATCCTCGCCAACACTTGTTTGTCTTCATAATAGCTACCATTCTGACTGGAATGAGATGAAATCTTAGAGTGGTTTTAATTTCCATTTCTCTAATTGCTAGTGATGATGAACATTTTTTTCATATATTTGTTTATTGATTATATATGCTCTTCTGAAAAGTGTCTGTTCAGGTCCTTGGCCCATTTATTTATTGGGCTATTTGTTTTCCTGGTGCTTAGCTTTTTGAGTTCTTTATATGTCCTAGAGATTAGTGCTCTATCTGATGTATGAGAGGTAAAGATTTGCTCCCAAGATGTAAGCTCTCTATTCACCTCACAGATTGTTTCCTTTGCTGAGAAGAAACTTTTTAGTTTGAGTCCATCCCATTTATTGATTCTTGATTTTTATTCTTGTGCCAGAGGAGTCTTATTAAGGAAGCCGGGGACTAATCCCACATGATGGAGATTAGGGCCTACTTTTTCTTCTATTAGATGCAGGATCTCTGGTTTTATTTCTAAGTCCTTGATCTATTTTTAGTTGAGTTTTTGTGCATGGTGAGAGATAGGGGTTTAATTTCATTTTGTCGCTATGGATTTCCAGTTTATCCAGCACCATTTGTTGAAGAGACTATCTTTTCTCCAATGCATGTTTTTGGCAACTTTGTCTAATATAAGATAATTGTAGTTTTGTGGGTTAGTCTCTGTGTCTTCTATTCTGTACCATTGGTCTACCAGTCTGTTTTGGTGCCAAAACCATGCTGTTTTTGTTATAATTGCTCTGTAGTATAGTTTAAGGTCTGGTATAGTGATGCCATCTGCTTCACTCTTCCTGCTAAGAATTGCTTTAGCTATTCTGGGTCTCTTATTTTTCCAGATGAATTTCATGATTGCTTTTTCTATTTCTATGAGGAATGCCATTGGGATTTAGATTGCAATTGCATTAAATTTGTATAGTGCTTTTGGAAGTATGGTCAATTTGATAATATTAATTCTGCCTATCCAAGAGCAAGGTAGATCTTTCTATCTTCTAAGGTCTTCTTTTACTTCTTCCTTTAGGGTTCTGTATTTTTCATTATATAGATCTTTCACTTCTTTCATTAAGTTGATTCCCAAATATTTTATTTCATTTTTTTGATGCTATTATAAATGGTGTAGTTTTCCTCATTTCCCTTTCTGATGATTTGTCACTGATATACAAAAATGCCTTTGATTTATGGCTGTTGATTTTATATCCTACTATTTTCCTAAATTAATTTACTAGTTCTAGAAGTTTTCAACATATATACTTATAATTATTAAGTCTTGTTGGTGTATGGTTCCCTTGAGTGGTATGTAGTGTCCTTCTTTATCCTTTTTTTTATCCTTTTTGATTGACTTTAGTTTGAAGTCTACTTTATTTGATATGAGGATGGAAACCCCTGCTTGCTTCCACAGTCCATGTGAGTGGCATGATTTTTCCCGACCCTTCACCTTCAGTTTGTGTATGTCTTTTTCTATGAGATGAGTCCCTCGGAGGCAGCATATTATTAAGTTTTTTTTAATCCAATCTGCTAGTCTATGTCTTTTGATTGGTGAGTTTAGGTCATTAACATTCAGGGTTATTATTGAAACACGATTTGTATTCCAAGCCATTTTTGTTTATTTTTGGTATTTAACATGACTTGGTTTCTCCTCTGAGTAGATTTTCCATTAGTGGAATCCCTCCCTCTGCTGATTTTCATTATTGTTTTTTATTTCCTCTTCTTGGAATATTTTGCAGAGGATGTTCTGTAGTGCAGGCTTTCTGGTTGTAAATTCTTTTAACTTTTGTTTATCTTGAAGATTTTTTATTTCATCATCAAATCTAAAGCTTAGTTTTGCTGGATGTAAGATTGTTGGTTGGCATCCATTTTCTTTCAGAGCTTGGTATATGTTGTTCCATGAGCTCCTGGCTTGAGGGTCTGGTTTGAAAAATCTGCTGAGATATGAATTGGTCTCCCCCATATTTGATCTGATTCCTCTCTCGTGGCTTTTAAGATCTATCCTTATTCTGTATGCTAGGCATTTTGATTATAATGTGCCTTGGTGTATATCTGTTGTAATTCTGTACATTTGATGTATTGTAAGTCTCTTGTATTTGATTTTCCAATTTGTTCTTCATGCTTGGGAATTTTTCTAAATTATCTCATAGAAGAAATTGTATATTCCTTTACTCTGTGCCTTCCTCTATCCCAATAACTCTTAGATTTGGTCTTTTGATGCTGTCCCATAATTCTTGGATGTTCTTTTCATGGTTTCTAACTATCTTCACTGTGTTATCAACTTTATTTTCCTGATGGTATACTTTGTTTTCATTATCTGATGTTCTTTCTTCCAAGTGATCTAGTCTGTTGGTTATGCTTTTTATTGAGTTTTTTTATTAGATTTATTGTATCCTTCATTTCAAGGATTTCTGATTGTTTTTTCTTTCAGAGTCTCTATATCTCTTGAAGTAATATTTTGCTACCTATATTTGCTTTCTTATCTCATTGTTGGAGTGATCAGTTTTTGCCTGTATTTGCTCATTTAGGTCATTCTTTAATTCACAGATCATTTTAATTATGAACCTTCTGAACTCCTTCTCTGACATTTCATCAACTTCACTGTCCATGGGTTCTGTTATTAGAGTGTCCTGGTTTGTTTGGGGCATTTTCCTCCCTTGTTTTTTCATGTTGTCTATGTGCCTTCCTTTCTTGCAGTGTGGATCTAAGATATTACAGTTTCTTCCCTATATTCTTGTAGTGTCCATGCAGATTATCTGTACCCCTCTTGATGTTGGGCTTCTAGACCCTGCTGGTGTCCCTCAATGAATGCTACTGCATCCTGGATCTGGATCCAGTGCAAGTTGGAGTGGGTGGATCTGGGCCGCTGGACTTGACCTCCCGGGGCAGTCTGCTGGTTGGAAGGCATGGTCCTGTGCCAGAGGCTAGGCTCTGGGGGATGGCTGTCCCACTAGGGGAAGGGTGAAAGGGGCCAACTGAGAGCTTGGATCCCATGTAGGCTCGTGTGGGTGGTCTGGACTGGATCTCAGCTCCTGCAGTAGTCTGCTGGTCAGAAGGGCCGGTCCTGCACCAGAGGCTAGGCTATGGCGGGTGTCTGCCCCACTGGAGGAGGCGTGAACCGGGCCTCCTGTGAGCCTGAGTCCTGCACAGGCCAGTGTGTGTGGTTCTGGGCCACTGGGCTTGACCTTCTGCCATAGTCTTATAAGTTAATCTTATTTTAAAAAATATATTTTTTTCCAATTGACCTATAATCTCAATGCAATCATAATGAAAATCCAGAAAAAAGACTTTTGGTAGAAATTAACATGTTGATTGTAAACTCTGGATCTTCAAAGAACCTACAATAGACAAACAGTCTTGAAAATGAAGAATTAAATTGTGCATTTAATCTACCAATTTCAATATTTATTGTAATCCAGCTTCAGTGATCAAGAATATTGTTCCATTGATATTTTGGCTATACGACAGATCAGTGGAACAGAAGTACAAAATATAATCTATATATGGATATATGTCTTTGTCCATTTTCTGTACCTATGATAAGATAACCAAGGATGGGTAACATGTATAGAAATTAGGTTTATTTAGGTCACAGGTTGAGAGGACAAGGTCCAAGATCAGAAAACCCCATTGATTTATCCTCTGGTACCTTCTGGCTACCTCATAACATGGCAGAATGCATCATGGTGGGAGCCTGCATGAGAGGAAGAGATCAGTCTTGTTTAGCAAGACATGACACCAGAGAGATTCAGAGTCCATATTTGCTCTCTTTATAACAACTTGCTCTCATGGGAGTAAGCAAAGAAAGTGAAAAAAAAAAAAAAAAAAACTTCATCGCATTAAAAACCTCTGTTAACCAAAGAAAACAGAGAAAGTAAAAAGATAAGTCACTTGAAGATCTATGCAATATATCAGACAAAATATCAAACCCCAAATAAAACATACATACATGTGGCAGAAATGTAAATTGTTATAACTACTTTGGAAAAGTATTTATTAAGGTTGAAAATATACATACTTAACTTCATTCTTAGGGATTTACCCTAGAGAAATTTATACATGGAAACATGTATAAAGGTTTTCACAACAGCTTTGTTTAAAATTTTTTAAAAATCTGGAAATAATCTAATTGTCCATTCACAGGTAAATTCAACAACATATATGTTGCAACACTAAACAGAAGGGAAAATAAATGAACCTTAGGTACCTCCATTAACATAGATATGATTCATGAGCCTGCTATAATTGGAAATAGCAAGTTGCATAAAAATGCATATACTAAATATGAAAACATTTATATAAAGTTCACAAGCCTGTAAAACTGAACAATATGGGCATCCCTCTCTTATTATAAGTAATTTGAGCTGAATAGTTTTTATTTGTGCTGAAGGGAGCCATAGCTCTTGTGGTGGACAACAGAAGGAAGAGGGAAAAATGAAGAAATCTGTCTGGAGAGCTCTCTGAACCTCAGGAGCAGTTTCATGGGGCAGGGAGATGCTCCCAAAGCAGAGGCATGTGAGAGAGAGAGAGAGAGAGACCCTGACTAGGTCAGAGGCATGAGAATGAGAGACACTGAAAGGGAAGGTAGCATGTCTCTGCAACCTGACTTATCTCATTTTATGATTTCCTGTTTTAAAAAATTACATTCTATTACATTTATTTATGTAGGGTGAGGGCAAACGGTGGGTTTGCAGCGGGGATTGAGTGGCACCCCAGGGTTTTATGAGCATGTGGCTTTTCATCTTTATTTTTCTCTCAGAGCTGACCCATAAGAACAGGAAGCAAAGCTTTCAGAATATTTGGCAGCGGCAGGGTGTTCTATCATCAAGACCTGCTCCAGTTGGAGAGAAGCACAACCGACAAGATATGGAATTTGGAGTGAGTCCAGAGCCAATCAACAAAATGACGAAATGGCTGAAAAATAGGACCTCTGAGGAAAAGTTAAAGGACTGGGCTTTAAGCCTAGAGGAGAAGAAACCTAAGGCTGACATAACACTGGGAATATGAATGGTTATTGTAAGGATGACAGAGACCAGCTGTTCTTCCTGATTGCAGAGGATCAAACCGTAGGAGGTGAGCTAAAGCTGCAGCAAGAAGGGTTTATGCTAGCCAGGAGGAAGAACTTCACAGCATGTCAGAAACTTAAATTCTATCTTATGGTATTAAAACACTTAAAACTGTCTGCTCTAAAGGCTTTTTTTTTAACAGACTGATTTAGGAATATGATTACCCTAAAGATACTTCCATCACTATTCTGTTTCCCTTTTGATTTTCAGGCTTTATTGAAAGTTGGGACTCCTAAAAGCTCCAGGTGGTAATTTATAGCCTATGTCCCATTCTCAGAGGATATTTAATACAACTGAAAGAAGGAATTGAATCATATACATTTATTTTCTTCATAACAAAACAAACCTCTACATTTGTGAGGTTTTAGATGGTACCTGGATCAAAGATACCTGTGACATTAATAGAAACTTGTTTGTATAATTTTGAAGAGGAGATAATAAAATGCTGCTTTTATTTGAATCAAACATAGGATTTTTCCTTAGGAAAAGCACATTGAAAAAATCACATAAAAACATCTGTTTCTGAATTTGAGGTATGGGGTACAAAATCCTGCATGGAAACATACCAAGGAGAGAATATCTGATTAGACATTTCTCATGTTAAAAACACAGCTTTTATTATGCTTCTCTGTGGGTTAGAAAGAAGGACCTTAATTACAGTTTTTCAGAAAGAATATTTGTGGGATATCATTAGAGGTGGTTTACATATCCATCTTGGATACCAATGAGATGCCCTGTATTGCTATCTTATCTTGATATACTGTGTTCCATGTTGTGATTCTGCAATCTGTACAATCAGAAAAATGAGAAATTATGTCCCAATTGATTCAAATGTATGAATTGCCAAGATCATTGTAATGTCATGTGTAGCTAATAATAATAAAAAAAAAGAACTTCAAGCTGTTGCAAAGCCCGGCATACTTGGCCTGAGATATTGTTTAGAGGAAATCTCTTAGGAAATATAAGCAACCACTATAGTTAAAGAGAAAGTGATAGTTTTTGTTTGTTCCTGGGCCAAGTTCATGTTCTCATTTTGGGGATTAGTAGGAGCTAACTTGTAAGAATGAAAGTAATTCTCAAGCAAATTTGGCAAAAGTAAGGTCTTCAATCAATCATGACAAGCACTTTTAATTATCTAAGTAGCTTCACTGCCCTAGAAGCAACTTAAAACCACACATATATTCTTGGACAACCCCATAAAGATGCCCACTCTGCTTTCTTTGGCACCAAGAAGTGTGGGACACCAGATCTCAATTCATTTTTTCTGTCTTTCTTAATTACTATTGCACATCCTACTCTGAGTGTCTACATTTAAGAAAGCTTCATCCTCCTTTTTACTCAGATGTCTATTCTTTTTGAAAAGTCATTGCAACCAAGAATCAGCTCTACCTTCTCCATTACTCAACCTCAGTTCCTACAGACAGCAGCTATGGTTAGAGCCACAATTAGACTATGCATTTTTGTTTTTCAGCCTGGGAAAAGAATTTAGACAATAGCCTGGACAAGTGTAACCACAAATCTTAACTGCTCCAGTCTTAATTTTTTTTTTGTTGTTGTTGTTTGTATTTGTACCCGGGATTGAACATAGAGGAGTTTAACCACTGAATCACACCCTGAGCCCTTTTTATTTTTATTTCTCACTAAGTAACTTAGGGCTTCACTAAGTTGCTGAGACTGGCTTCAAACTTGCAATCCTCCTGCCTCAGACTCCTCGAATTGCTGGGATTTTAGGCATGTGCCATCAGGCCTGGCTGCTTCAGCCACTTTTAAGTGGCAAAGAGAAAGCTTTTGAAGGAACAAATATCTAAATCACTTTTTCCTCAGTGGTACTATAATCTATGTCTTGCATATCACTTCTATTGTCATGTGTGAGATTGTGAAGACTTTGATAGAGGATGCTGTGTGTACTCAGATGGGTAAAAGAAGAGTGATTCTGGATGCAGACAAAGGTGCCTTCAGGGTTCAGATGTTTCAGAGAAAGGAATTCCAAGGCCTTCCTGGGTTTTGTCATGGCTCTGTCCAGGTATGCTAGTCAAGGAGGACTCTCATATATACCAGGAGACCCAGTGCAAATGAGTGATTTAGCTGAACAAAGTTTCTTATAAGAAGCAGGTCTTAAATGACTCATTTTTCTCACCTGTAAAAATAATGTTATAAATGTTGATAATTCTTCCATAGTACAGACTATATTAAGCATTCCATTAAATTTTTCTATTATTACCACAATAGTAATTATAATTTTCTCACCATGGAAGTCACTGGATGGTAGCAGACTTGTTTTGAATACATTGAGTTGTTCAAATTTAGATGTTCTTGAAGTTGATAAAAATCATCAGGAATTCCAAATTATAACAGGCAGGAATATCCCTGGGAGAAATAGCAGGATGGCTTGGCTAAAAAATTACATTTCTTGGAGAACTCCATCTTTCTTTTATTCTTCCTCATGAGTCAAGCCCATGGGTAATGGACTATCTTTCACATCCAGAAGGATCTACAAGAGTTTCATGGTACTCAAAAGATAACCAATCATACATTAGATTAAACGATTCTTTGAAGTCCCCCTAGAGGAACTTCAGCATACCTTGGGGTATGCGAGGTAAGGTTCTCTTCACAGTTAGAGATTCAGAGAGATCCTTATTTTATTCTCCACTGTTATGGGATATTTAGTCTTTCCCAGATACACTAAATTTCAACAGATAAATATCTTAACATTATAGAACACAAGAGGGGTAAAATCTAATTCAGAGAATTGGCCAAACACTTACTGACATCCACATTATAGTTAATCTAATATAATTCCTTACCTTGAAACAGGAGGCACTACATAGTCTCTCTTGAAGTCTGAAATCATAAGATGTTTCCATAAAGGAACATACAGATCAGAAAGTGGCTTAGATAAATAAAAGAATTGGAAACTTGGACATTTCTAGGACTTTAGGGAAAAATTAATCCACAAAGTACTTACCAAATAAATATATTAAATGCATCCATCCTAGAATGTGATCATTTAAGAGTAACTATGAACTAGAGTAACTAAACAAGCGGAGGTAATATTTAGGCAAAGAATAGCTTCGCATGGAAATAAAGATTTATTAGTGAATGTTGAATGGAAGCAGTTGGATGAAATGAAAGACCTCTTTGATTTTAATGCCTGCCAGTATTATTCATGCCGAGGTATATAAAAGACAAAAACAAACAAAACAATATAAAGCAAGACAAAAGGAAAAAGAAAAGAAAAACAAAATTGGGCAGAAACTAATGGTTCATTTCCAGTCTCTGGAACTGACTTATTTATGGTCATGAGGCCCAGAATCTATGGGAATCCCAACTAATCCTAACAGTTTTCAAGTATGTACTTGTGTAGATTATAAACAAAATTATTCTTTTCCAGGTTAATTTACTTCTCCTTTACTTTACAAAGATAACCATTATTAAACCTTTCAGACTCTGCCAAGCTTTTGAAAATTATCTATAATGTTGAAAATAAGTAGGAATACATTGAAAAATTTAAAAACATGAAAGAAATACTATTTAAATGAGTCAGTGGGAGGGAAGGACATTGAAGACAACTTCCATTATCTGCTCTAAGTCAAAAGATATTTTTATGCTTAGAATATGGATTTTTTATAAAAGGAAAACATAGTACTCATTTTGAATAAAATATTGAATAGCTGTATCAGTTGCTACAGGCTAAAGTAAGTCAAATCACAATGAATTTGCACACCAAAAGTTGTTTCTAACTCTCTTCTGCCAAGGAACTGGCTAGAGGGGGGTATCTTCTCTGCAATCACCCAAACCCCAAGCCAATAGAACCTCCAACATCTAGATCAGTGTCTCACATGACCAAGGCAGAGCAAGAGAAGAATATAAAAGAACTGTGCAAGGGCTTTTCATGATCTTTGCCCAATAAGGATCCACAGTTAATTTTCTAGAATGGGCCCAGGATTCTGCCAAACTGCAAGGTTGCTGCAGATTGCAATTTTTCTTATTTCCTGGGAGAAAGAACATGAAATGTGATTTAATGCACATTTTTAACCACACTATCCATAGTTTTAAGTAGATTATATGTTCCATGTACATTGATTTCCACTGGATATAGGCATTCTGGAAGAAAAGAAATGTTTTTCAAAACGCAAGGCTTATTTCACTTGCCTAGTGCCAATTAACTTCATGTAAAATTTATTGTCTGTTTAGCTGAACCACGTGGAGGTGTCACAACAGTATGTGTCAGTTTAGAAGTGGGATTTGGGGGGAAAGGAAAGTTAATAGTTTGAGAAGCATTACATTCTGGTTACCCAAACAGATGGTTCTTATATTGGCCACTATCCCAGAGAATCATCTCCTGGAATGTTCCAAGAGACAGAGTGACTCAGTCTATAGCTTGTGCTATGGAAGGAAAAGTTAAATTAAAAAAAAAAAAAAAGAAAAGATAAAAAAGGACAAGGATCAAAAGGTGTTTCCTGTATTTTCCCCTTTTCTCTTTTGCACTATTTCTTTTAATTTCAACACATCACTGACTCTGACTATTCAAATGCAGATTACCCCTTTGTGGACTTCAAGTTACTCCTGGCCTACTACCCAGGTTAAAGCTCTTTAGCAATAAAACCATTCACAGAATTCTGTTTCTCTCTCTTACAAACATTATAACCTAAGAACTTTTTTCTATCCTAACAACCGCTTACTGAAAATATTAGTATATTTAACATGCAAATTTTAGTTGGCATTAGGGACTTAATATTTCATCTCCTGCATAAGTGTCTGTATTATCCAGGAAAGCAATGCCTCTTATCCAAAGTTATATAATTCTAATAGTGGATTTTCAGGAATTATGTCATGGTAGCTTCTTAGAAGATCATTCAAAAAAGGAGTCATCCCAATTAGCCTCCTAAAACTGTGCTAATTTTAAATAGTTTATGTGATATCTGACTATATTCAGTGTCATTCACTTTTTTATTCAAATTTTTAAAAATTTTTACTCATTAAATATTTATTGTGTGCATGCTGCCTACCAGGTACTGTATTAATAGTTGAGAATGTAAGAATATATGGCTCTGTTTTCGAGGGGGTGTTAGGAAATGGGTGACTGGAATATAAATGTACTACCATTAAGTGCCTTAAAATCCAAATTTATTGAGGTAACTTACATACAATTAAATGCACTTATTTTATATGTTCAAGACAGGTGAATTTTGATAAACATATACATCATGTAACCACACTACAATCATGACATATTTTCATCATCAAAAAAAGTGTCATAGTATCTCTGGCCTCAGAAACCTCTGTTCTGTGTTCTGCCTCTATAGGTTAATTTGCCTGTGCTAGTATTTTGTGGAGTTGCACAATGTGAACTCTTGTATCTGACCTCTTTTGCTCAGTATCATGTTGTTGTGTTTCAGTAGTTGATTCCATTCTATTGCTGAGTATATTTCACTGTAAGGCTATCACATAGTTTATGTATCCACTTATAAACTGTGGATAGACACTTGGATTGTTTCTAGGTCTAGACTATACTGAATAAAGCTGCTGTGAATATTTTTTATCAGTCTTTATGTAGACATATGTTTCATTTCTGTTAAGAATAAATACTTAGGAGTCAAACTACTGCCTTATGATAAATGTAAGTTTAATTTTAAAAGAAACTGCCAAAATGACTTCCAAAGTGATTGTACCATTTTGCCTTCCTACCAATACTATATGAGAGTTCCAGTTGCTCCATATTTTTGCTAACACTTGAAATAGTCATTTAAATTTTAACCATTTTAATCAGAATATAATGATACTTAGGTGAATTGTAATTTGCAGTTCCCTAATGTCTAATGATGCAGAGGATCTTTTCTTGTGTTCAGTAGTCCTTCAAACACCTTCTCTAATAATTGTCTTTAAATCTTTCACCAATATTTTGAAGGATATTTTCTTTCTTAATGCCAAGTTTAGTTTTTGTCTGGTTTTTTTTTTGTAGTTTTTTTAAGGTTTTTCTTAATGTATTTAAAAATTCTCTTTTTAAGTATATACACATTTCGGATTTTTAAATCTTCTTCATATTGGCTGTTTTGCCATCATGAAATGATAATGACCCTGTTTATCTCATGCAATATTCCCTTAAAAATCAATTTATAGATTACCTTAAACTACCTATAATGCTTTGTTCTGATTAATATTTTTATAATATATTTTTCTATACTTTTACTTTTAGCATATTTCTGTCTGTAAATTTCAAATAGTTTTTTTCTTTGTTTGTTTTTGGTTTTGTTTTTTGGTACCCAATACATAATAGGATCTTGCAATGACAATCTATGCCTTTAAATTGGAGTATTTACATCATTCATATTTAATATAATTATTGATATTCTTGGGCTCAAATCTATCCTCTTGCTATTTATTTTCTATTTTTACATCCTAGCTTTGTTAATTTTTCCCTTTTTCCTTTACTCATTTTTATCTCCATTGTTAGCTTTTGGGTTATACCTCCTAGTAAATTCTCCAGAGTTTTCAATATGTATCTTTAATATATCACCATGTAGCTAAGAAGTTGGACCAATATTTAATTAAGTTTGGCTTTATGGAGCACATGATTATCTATCATTTATTCTCTCTTAAAGCAACTTTTTAAAAAAATGTGAAAATAACTCTTAGCTTGTGAACCTTACAAAATCAGAACATAGGAAAAATTTAGCCTGTGGGCCATCATTTGCCAACCATTACTGAAAATAGTTATACATGATATTTTAAATATTATACACTTCACTTATGAAAGTTATACATGGTGTTTTTTTTTTTAATTTTTTATTGTTGGCTGTTCAAAATATTACATAGTTCTTGATATATCGTATTTCACACTTTGATTCAAGTGGGTTATGAGCTCCCATTTTTACCCCATATACAGATTGCAGAATCACATCAGTTACACTTCCATTGATTTACATATTGCCATACTAGTGTCTGTTGTGTTCTGCTGCCTTTCCTATCCTCTACTATCCCCCCTCCCCTCCCCTCCCCTCCCCTCTTCTCTCTCTGCCCCCTCTACTGACATTCATTTGTCCCCCTTGTATTATGTTTCCCTTTCCCCTCACTTCCTCTTGTATGTAATTTTGTATAACTCTGAGGGTCTCCTTCCATTTCCATGCAATTTCCCTTCTCTCTCCCTTTCCCTCCCACCTCTCATCCCTGTTTAATGTTAATCTTCTTCTCATGCTCTTCGTCCCTACTCTGTTCTTAGTTACTCTCCTTATATCAAAGAAGACATTTGGCATTTGTTTTTTAGGGATTGGCTAGCTTCACTTAGCATAATCTGCTCTAATGCCATCCATTTCCCTGTAAATTCTATGATTTTGTCATTTTTTAATGCAGAGTAATACTCCATTGTGTATAAATGCCACATTTTTTTTATCCATTCATCTATTGAAGGGCATCTAGGTTGGTTCCACAGTCTTGCTATTGTGAATTGTGCTGCTATGAACATCGATGTAGCAGTGTCCCTGTAGCATGCTCTTTTTAGGTCTTTAGGGAATAGACCGAGAAGGGGAATAGCTGCGTCAAATGGTGGCTCCATTCCCAGCTTTCCAAGAAATCTCCATACTGCTTTCCAAATTGGCTGCACCAATTTGCAGTCCCACCAGCAATGTACAAGTGTACCCTTTTCCCCATGATGTTTTGAATATTGTATACTTCACTTATGAAAGGGACTTACAGCAACATACTGTTATTTTTTCCCTTCCAACTCAGTGCTATTTTTATCATATATTTTTCCTTCGGCATAAAAACTGCAGAGTTTGTTGTTTTAATTTTTTTTAGTCAATTGTAGTTTTTAACAATTTTAAAGTGAGAAAAGGGTGTTTTAAATTTATCTACATATCTATTATTGTGGGTGCTCTTTTGTCATCATTTTCTTTAAGTAATACTTTTTAACATTTAGCACTTCTTCTTAATGCTAGTTTGTTGTATGTGAACTCCTTCAGCTTTTGCCTATCTTCAAAGTGTTTATTTAACCTACAAAGATACACTCAACATGGAATTGTGTCGGCTTTTTTTTTTTCCCTTTCAACACTTTAATGCATCATTTCTTGACTTTGGGTGCAGGTTTTTCCTGATGAGAAGTTTGCAGTCATTCTTGTATTTGTTTTCCTTTATGTAGAAAATCATTCTTTAAAGTTTTTATTTTCATTGGTATACAATAATTTAATTATAATATTCTTGGTTTTAGCTTTCTTTGAATCTCTGTTAATAAATTTCATCAAATTTGAAATATTTGGGCTATCAATTTTCCCTGAATTTTGGCCTTTTCCTTATTTTCCTTCCTTCTTTGACTCTAAATATATACATCCTATATTAGATCATCTAATATTGTTTGACAGGTGACTTAGGTCCAAAATATTTTTCAATCTTTTTTCTCTCTGTATTTTGTCTTGAATACATTTCACTGGTTCTGATTCTTCTGAAGGAATTAGTGTGCTAGTCTCTAACTTTTTATTTCAAATGTATTCTTCAGCTCTAGAAATTCCATTTATTCTTTTAAAAACCACTTCTCTTTCTATATTTATCTGTTTATGTTTCCCTTTACATCATAAGGCTTCCCTGATAATTTCATCACCTGTGCTATTTCTACCTCTATTTTTGTTAATTGCTTTTTCTCTTAATTTTAGTTAAAATTATGCTACTTCTTTGTGTGGTAATATTTGTATTATAACAACATGGTACCATTTTGTTTATTTGAGGTATTATAAATAATATATTGCTGCATATTTTGGATGTTTATTTTTTAAATTTTGATTTTATTTATTTATTTTTTTTACCTAGAGTTAAGTTACTTTCTGATTGGCATGATTTTGTCAAGGTATTTTTTATTTTAAACTTTACTAGATCAAGTAAAAATATCCTTTACTCTAGAATTAATTTAACTTTGCTTCTAAGGTGTGACCCTCCTGAATTCTCTAGTGAATATTTCAGATATTCAGCAGGTTAAAAACAAACAAACAAACAAACAAACAAAAACTTGATGTCTGCCATCCCTGTGTAAACTTTGGGAAGTTTTCTGCTAATGACTCCCTTACAGCTAATCTTTTAGTGGCCTCAAAGTTTCACTGGGTGCATATGCAGATCAGAGGATCTGCCCTTAAATAAATTTCTAGAAATCTTTCTCCTTCTTCTTTAATTTCCTTCTTTTCAAATGCTAGATCCCCTATCCTCCTTAAATTCCTATGTCTGTCCCTTAACACTGTGAGCCTGACTTTTATTGCACTATGGCAGAAAGACAAGTAGACCACTGCCTTACCTCATTGATCTCTCCATTGTGATTCCTGATGTCCAGCGATTGAAGAGTTACTTCATGAATTTTGTTTTCTAATCGTCTTGTTGTTTGTCTTGGAATGCTAAACTCAAGTCATTCACTACTTCATGAATGGAAGTGTAGCATCTGCCCCTAGGTTTGAAGAATCTTACAGTAAGTAATGTGTCCAAGGAAGAAAATTATAAAAATTTAAAACAAACACAGGAAGAAATAGGAAATGTGATGAAATTGAACTAGATGGCAATAATCTGTCTTTTATAATAAATCCATACTTGAGTGGCTGTTCAAGGAAAGTAGGGCAACTTTGAGGAGTGAATTCTGTGTCTTTTTAGTTAGGGGTTCAAAGCCAGTATTTGCATGTATAATGGTGGCACCAAGGAAGAGTGACTGTTCAGGTTTGAGGAGGGAAAGTTTTAAGGAAGGGCAGAGGAGTGTGTGAGCAGAGTAATGAAGGATAGAGAATATGAAGAGTTTAGTAAGGTAGTTTTCCAAGCAGAAGTACTGTGTAGATATACAAGGCAATGGTTTCAGCCTGTGAGTTGGAGGAGCAAAATATGTGGGCTGGAAGTATAATCAGGAAGAACCCTGGCTGCATGCTGCAGTATTAAGCTGTCTTTATATAGTAACTGCAAGAAAGGCTTTGGGTGGAGAAGTTATGCATTTAGATAGACAAGACATGAAAGATTTTGCTGCCAGTTGGAAAAATTCATTAGCCAGATCCATGCCTGGAAAGAGGCATTGTTTTTCAAATCATAGGTAGCAATGCATTAGTGGGGTTGTAACATCAATTTGCCTTTAATAATGGAATACAATAGAAAATGTCAGTGTGTATGACCCTTTAAGAGTTGATTTTGAAATTTTTATTTCACCAATATATATTTGATTTTAATTATGTATATCTGTAGTAAGTCATAATGTAAATATATTTCTTCATGGTGTTAGGTAAAAAGTTTGGAATCCATTGCTTTAATAGATGATAAAAGTTGTCAAGGTAAAAGACTATGAAGATTTAGCTAAAGTATTAACAAGTAGAAAAAATAGGAATGGTAATGAAAACACACAACCTATGGGATTTAGAGTTTAGTGTATTGTGTGGCATGAGGGTAACAAGATTACAGGATAGTATTTTTGTGTGTAATATATATAATTGGGTATTTGATGAAGAATACTTAAATACTATAGGAGACAGTGCAAGTTTATTCAAGCAATATTATGTGAGGCAAAGAAAATGAGAAATGAGCAATTAAGAAAGGATATAAAATATCTCTAAATTTCTACCAGTGTAAAAAGTGAATGCTGTGACTTCTTTCATCTTGGAGATGAAAAATTGCAGGAAGTGTAACAACAGAATAACCCAAGAGCAGATACACCAAGTTGAGCAAGAACCTAAATGAAATCAGACATTTTCTTCTCAATACATTATTTTATTTTTTCTGTCCTAAAGAAAAAAAAGTGTTTGATGATGAAGTAAAACCCATTGGACGATTTTGACAAAATATAGAAATATAGAAGATAGACAGAACCGTACATTATATGTAATGCATGAGACCTTAAGCCCTTGATGACATTTATCTTCACTTGTGAGAAGAGATTTAATAAAGTAATTTATTAGGTCCCTTCTCACTCATAAAAAGAAATGTCGTAAAAGACATATTCCTTCGTATATTCTCCATATATTGAGTATTAATCCTTATATACTGAACTCAATATGGTACACTAAATTTTCAATGGTTCCACTTTAGAGAAAAACAAGTGTACTTGAGAAGAAAATCTTAAATTATAGGGACTGAAGAATTTTAAGCATGTTAGATCATTTTGGGTCCTTCTATTTTGAGTGCATATTTATTTTCAGCAGAGAATTAATGTTGGGAAATAAGCTGAATGTCATTTTGGCTGGTTAAATCATGATGTCAAGTAAGATGTCTGCTCAGATGATAGAGATAGCACTTTACAGGGACCACATCTCTTCCACAGAGAGTGACAAGAAAGTCCATGATATGATGTAAACTCTCTGCCATTGGAATGACAAGCCAATTCAGTCTGTCGTGTGCAGGGCAGCAAAGTTATCATTGAAAACAAAATACAACTATTTGAAGACATACAAAGTTTAGATCTAAGATTCAAAAAAAAATAGTTTGGAAGGTAAAGAATTTGAAGCTCAGGCAATTCCAGCTCACATTATTTTTAATGTCAATGGTAGTGATACCAAGTTAAAGTTTAACATTAAAATTTTGTGCCATTTTAGTTTAGATCTTTTAGTTGTTCCTAAAAACATCAACTGTTTTTCATCTTTGTCTTTCAGGCTTATCTGTACTTGGGAAGGGAACTGTCTTGCCTAATAAATTTTCAGGTACATCTTCAGTTGCTTCAGACATGAGCAAAATGATGTAATGCAAAGCAAATATGAAATGACTTTGGAAATCGACAAAAATTCCTACAATTGACACTAAGTGACGGGTCTTTTCAAAGGGAAATGGCTGACATTGGATTGGGTTATGCTCACAGCAGAGCTTTGGCTCCAGCAGCACAGGTCAATGGAAAGAAATGCACTTTGATAATGGTCGTAATAATAGATCTAAATGAGACCACCAATTTCTTCGCCAGTCAAAACTTGCAATGTAAAACTTCATTTTTGTTTTGGAAAAAAAAATTTGAAATGCATCTTTTACATGGAAATAGAGATAACAAAACTCTGATTCAACTCTACCTTGGTCTAGGAGAAAGCCTTGGAAGAATATGATTGTGACCCTCTGGGATTGTGGGCTTTTGCCTCTCTGATGCAGACACATGAACTGTTAGGAGAAATGACACTGTAATTAGCAGAAGCAATATGCTTCTAGTCTCAAATGTGCACTGGCACATTTATATACAGTATAAGCAAATGCCATGTTCAATAGCTTACTACAACTTGGTACTTTATATGTAGTAGATGCTCAAAGTACTTTATAACAAAACTTTATATTATTAGATATATAAATATGTTAAAAATTACAAAGATAATATCTAAATGAATTAAGTTTGTATTTTCTAAATCTCCAAAGAAAAAAGGCAAATAAGGCAAAACTGATTTGCCAATATGTAGAAAGCAAGAAAATTATCAAGGAAATACTTTCTAATAAAGAATTGGCAATTTAAGAATGTAGGATTTGACACGATAAATGAGATTCAATTTTCTATCCAGAAACAAACAGTTATATGTAAGAGAAATACCTACCACAAAATGACACAGACTAAAAATTAAAGATAAAGATATGTCAGACAAATAGAATCAAATAGAAGGCAATAAAGCTAGTACAGCATATATATGTATATGTATGTGTGTATATACATATATATGGTTGAAAACAATAAATGGGTCAAAGAGAGTAAACAAATTTGTCATAAAACATGCTCTGAAAAATCAAAAGATGCAATAGCCATAATTGTTTGTGTATGTTTGTGGGTATGTAATAACACAGCAACATAAAATATATAAAAGATTTAAACCTGAAGCTGTTAAAACAAACTTTTTCCTTTGTGTGTTTTGTAACACCCGTAACTCTTCCTTGGCTATTTGTTTGTATTAATTTGAGGAAGCTATATTAGAAAAGAAGGAATCAAGTAGAGCAAATACATTTAGAAAATGCAGAAATAAAATTTAAGTTAGTAAATTTAGAGAATATATATCTTGGAGGATATTTCTGGAGAAACTACTAGGAGAAGTCAGAATTGCAGGATTTTTTTTCTCTTGTTTTTATTCATAGCAGTTTAAATTATATTTGAAGCTTAACAATGTAGAATTAAGTTTTTGGTGTAAACAAGAAAGCATACCAGATTTTAAAATATATTACAAAATTACCCCCTTATTATTAATAGTAAAATGGCTGGGTAGACTTTATAAATCAATAGAAGAGATGATATTGTTGAAACTCAGACCTGGAATTTGCTTTGGCTGGGCTTTTTAAGAAAGAGCGAGTTGTTACTTAAAATACAACTTTGAGTACCAAGTGCAAAAGGCTGGACAACTAAGATCATAGTTTATTTCATAAACCATTGAGATAAATATGTGATGATTTTAGAATTATTTTTTCTATCTGAATGTTGTTAAGGATTCAAGTACTAAATGGGAAGAGAAGATTGAGAGGAAATGAGCCAATAGCTGGGTCACCTGGGAGCTCTAAAGAACAAATACTGGTTGCCACTCCTTGTAGATAGAACTCTGCAATTGTTCAATAATGTTTTCTGGGAGACTCGAATGGTTGGCCCACTGCCACATCAGAGCTCAATAGTATTGTCTGAGTGAAAGTCTACATAAATAGGCTTGGGCAAGATTTATAGAATCTCCAAAGGTTCCCAGTTCTCCATAGTGATTGGGACTGGTTTAGATTTACATGCTTAGAGATTTTACAAGTTAATTAGAACAAGTGGTTTAGATTTGCATGCTTAGAGATTTTATAAGTTAATTAGAACAAATAAATTTTAAAAATGAAAAAAAAAAAAAAAAAGGATGCGGAAGATGGCGGCGAGGGGAGTGCATTGCCCCCGTGTGCTGCTTCACTGTGTGGGAGTATGACAAGTCAGGACGGCTAAAGGATATCTTGTTAGGAATTTCCAGCAATAGTGGGGTGCGCCGGAACCTGGAGGAAGGATTTCCATCGCATGAGGATCGGCTACGGGGACTCAAACGCGAGAGGTTTGTCGCACGGAGGGTAACACTGCTTATTCAGCAAATCGCCCCGCGGCTAGAGTCTGCAACGCGCGCTGGGATAGAGACGCAGGGTTACAGCGCTGCAGCTTCTGCCAGACGCGCAAGCACCGCACTCAGGGCTGAATTCTGGGTTCGAGACGGGGGAAGGAAGCGGTCCATCTCGGTTCTCCACACCGGTCAGACCACAGAGGAGGCCAGCAGCCACCATGTTGGTAAACTGACGTCACCATACCTGTTTTTGACTGACCGCAGCTCATTCAGCCATAGAACAGGTAATTTCAGGCTGCAATTCGCCTGTGGCTCGCAGACAGATTGCTAGGGTTCAGCGCCTGGGTGCTTCTTAAAATCTGATCTTATCGGAGTGAACACGGAGCGCGGGGCGGCCGAGTTCCAGCTCCCGGAACCGTCCCGGAACCGCCCTGGCTCAGGGCTGCGGAGCCTGCGGAGGCTGCTTCTTGGACCCTGCTACTATCAGAGCAAACACCAAGCACCAAGAAGCCGAATTCCAGCTCCTGGAACTGAGCCCGCGGGGACTGCTTCTTGGAGCTTACACTTATAGGAGCTTACACCGAGCACGGAGCGGCTGAGTTCCGGCTCCCGGAACCGTCCCGGAACCGCCCTGGCTCAGGGCTGCGGAGCCCGCGGAGGCTGCTTCTTGGACCCTGCTACTATCAGAGCATACACCAAGCACTAAGAAGCCGAATTCCGGCTCCCGGAACTGAGCCCGCGGGGGCTGCTTCTTGAAGCTTACACTTATAGGAGCTTACACCGAGCACGGAGCGGCCGAGTTCCGGCTCCCGGAACTTCCCTGGACCGGGGCTAGGAGCCCGCGGAAACTGTGTCTCGGTCCGGGTCCTGCTGAGGGCTGGTCAGGACTCACCCATTGCTTGGGTTGCCCGGCAAGGGGAACGAAATGCTGCCATTCGCATAGGATACCAACATGGCAGAGATCTGATGTCAGCAGAAAGCGGTGGAGGAGAGATCTTCATCAATACCAGCGGTGACATAAGCAGTTGGTCTCCTGGTAAGGGGGGTGAGGCTCAGTCACCCGAGTCTCCTCAATTTGTCCTCGAGCCAGAGGGAAGGAGCCGGGCCGCCGCCAGCCCCCGGAGCAGGCCCAGCGGCTCGCCAGCGTGGTGACCGCGTGACCCCAATTGGAGAGGGGGCGGAGCGGAGCCGCCACCCACACCCGCCAGGTGGGCAGACCCACGACCCAGTAGTACATGGGCGTGGTAGGAGGGGCAGGGCAGAGCCGCCCTTCGCGCTTGCAAGGTAAACAGACCTGTGACAGCCTGGCGGGTCAGGCCCAGTGGCCTGCCAGTGTGGTACACACGTCACCCCAACTCGAGTAGGGGCAGAGCAGATCCTTATCCCACGCCCGGATCAGGCCCTGCCGGTGTGGTGGTCACGTGACACCAATTGGAGTGGGGGCGGAACGGAACCGCCACCCGTGCCCGCAGGGTGAGCAGACCAGTGATCAACCTGCAGATCAGGCCCAGGGGTCCGCAGGCGTGGTAGGAGGGGCAGGGCAGATCCGCCGCCCGCGCCTTCAAGGTAGGCAGACCTACAACAGACCGGCGGATCAGGCCCAGGAGCCTGCCGGCGTGGTACAAACACCACCCTAATTGGAGTAGTGACAGAGCAGAGTCGCCTCCCTTGCCAGGAACAGACCCAGCGTCCTGCAGGCGGGGTAGTCACGACACCCCAATTGGAGTAGGGGCAAAGCAGAGCCTCCACCCGTGCCCGAAAGGTGGGCAGATCTGCGACCGACCAGCAGGACAGGCCCAGTGGCCTGCTGGTACGACAGACACGTCACCCCAATTGGAGTAGGGGCAGAACAGAGCCGCCACCAGCTCCCAGAACAGGCCCAGTGACCTGCCGGCGTGGTAGCCACGACACCCCAATTGGAATAAGGAGAGAGCAGAGCCGCCGCCCGCACCTGCAGGAAAGATACGCAAGCAGTATGAAAAGACAAGGAAAGAAAGGACCACAAGCAATGCAGGTCAACGCAACTTTAGAAGAGGTAACAGCTGCAGCAGATGGAATGTCAGATAAAGAATTCAGGATATACATGCTTCAGATGATCTGGAGTATCAAGGAAGACATTAAACAGCAAAATCAGACAATGAAAGATCACTTCGACAACGAATTACGCAAACAAATCCAGGAAGCAAAGGATCAACTATACAGGGAGATAGAGGTTATAAAAAACAAGCAATCAGAAATCCTAGAAATGCAGGAAGCAATAAACCAACTTAAAAACTCAATGGAGAATACTACCAACAGAGTAGAACACTTAGAAGATAGAACATCAGACAATGAAGACAAAGTATTTCAACTGGAAAAGAACATAGACAGCTCAGCAAGACTGTTAAGAAACCATGAGCAGAACATCCAAGAAATATGGGATAACATTAAGAGACCAAACTTAAGAGTCATTGGGATACAGGAAGGTACAGAGCTCCAAACCAAAGGAATGAGCAGTCTATTCAATGAAATAATACAAGAAAACTTCCCAGACTTGAAGAATGAGACAGAATCCCAAATCCTAGAAGCCTACAGGACGCCGAATGTGCAAAATCATAAGAGATCCACACCTAGACACATTATAATGAAGATGCCCAACATACAGAATAAGGAGAGAATTTTAAAAGCTACAAGAGAAAGGAAGCAGATTACATTTAGGGGCAAGCCAATCAGGATAACAGCTGATCTTTCAACACAGACTCTGAAAGCTAGAAGATCCTGGAATAACATATTTCAAACACTGAAAGAAAATGGGTTCCAACCAAGAATTGTGTATCCAGCGAAATTAAGCTTCAGGATGGAGAATGAAATTAAAACCTTCCACGATAAACAAAAGTTTAAAGAATTCGCAGCTGGAAAACCATCTCTTCAAAACATCCTCGCCAAAGTATTACAGGAAGAGGAAATGGAAAATAACAATGAAAACCAACAGTGGGAGGTAGGACAGTAAAGGGGGGGGAAATAATCAAAGAGGAAAACAAACAATGTTTAGTAACAGAAATAAACAAATATGGCTGGAAGAACAACCCATATCTCAACAATAACCCTAAATGTTAATGGCTTAAACTCACCAATTAAGAGACACAGGCTAGTAGAATGGATCACAAAACAAGACCCAACAATATGCTGCCTACAGGAGACGCATTTGATAGGAAAAGACATACATAGGCTGAAGGTGAAAGGTTGGGAAAAGTCATATCACTCATATGGACTTCGGAAACAAGCAGGAGTGTCCATACTCATATCAAATAAAATAGATTTCAAGCCAAAGTTAATCAAAAGAGATAAAGAGGGACACTACATACTGCTTAAGGGAACCATACACCAACAAGACATAACAATCATAAATATTTATGCCCCAAACAATGGTGCAGCTATGTTCGTCAAACAAACTCTTCTCAAGTTCAAGAGTCTAATAGACCACCACACCATAATCATGGGAGACTTCAACACACCTCTCTCGCCACTGGACAGATCTTCCAAACAAAAGTTGAATAAGGAAAATATAGAACTCAATAACACTATTAATAACCTAGACCTAATTGACATATATAGAGTATACCACCCAACATCAAGCAGTTACACTTTTTTCTCAGCAGCACATGGATCCTTCTCAAAAATAGATCATATATTATGTCACAGGGCAACTCTTAGACAATATAAAGGAGTAGAGATATTACCATGCATCTTATCTGATCATAATGGAATGAAACTGAAAATCAACGATAAAAGAAGGAAGGAAAAAGCATACATCAATTGGAGAATGAACAATAGGTTACTGAATGATCAATGGGTTATAGAAGACATCAAGGAGGAAATTAAAAAATTCTTAGAGATAAATGAAAACACAGACACAACATATCGGAATCTATGGGACACATTGAAAGCAGTTCTAAGAGGAAAATTCATTGCTTGGAGTTCATTCCTTAAAAAAAGAAAAAAACAACAAATAAATGATCTCATACTTCATCTCAAAATCCTAGAAAAAGAAGAGCAAAACAACAGCAAAAGAAGTAGAAGGCAAGAAATAATTAAAATCAGAGCTGAAATTAATGAAATCGAAACAAAAGAAACAATTGAAAAAATTGACAAAACTAAAAGTTGGTTCTTTGAAAAAATAAACAAAATCGACAGACCCTTAGCGATGCTAGTGAAGAGAAGAAGAGAGAGAACTCAAATTACTAGCATACGGGATGAAAAAGGCAATATCACAACAGACACTTCAGAAATACAGAAGATAATCAAAAACTATTTTGAATCCTTATACTCCAATAAATTAGAAGATAGTGAAGGCATAGATAAATTTCTTAAGTCATATGATCTGCCCAGATTGAGTCAGGAGGATATAGAAAACCTAAACAGACCAATATCAATTGAGGAGATAGAAGAAACCATAAAAAGACTACCAACTAAGAAAAGCCCAGGTCCCGATGGGTATACAGCAGAATTTTACAAAACCTTTAAAGAAGAACTAATACCAATACTTTTCAAGCTACTTCAGGAAATAGAAAAGGAGGGAGAACTTCCAAATTCATTCTATGAGGCCAACATCACCCTGATACCTAAACCAGACAAAGACACTTCAAAGAAAGAAAACTACAGACCAATATCTCTAATGAACCTAGATGCAAAAATCCTCAATAAAATTCTGGCGAATCGGATACAAAAACATATAAAAAAACATTGTACACCATGATCAAGTAGGATTCATCCCTGGGATGCAAGGCTGGTTCAATATACGGAAATCAATAAATGTTATTCACCACATCAATAGACTTAAAAATAAGAACCATATGATCATCTCGATAGATGCGGAAAAAGCATTCGACAAAGTACAGCATCCCTTTTTGTTCAAAACTCTAGAAAAACTAGGGATAACAGGAACATACCTCAATATTGTAAAAGCAATCTATGCTAAGCCTCAGGCTAGCATTATTCTGAATGGAGAAAAACTGAAGGCATTCCCTCTAAAATCTGGAACAAGACAGGGATGCCCTCTCTCTCCACTTCTCTTCAACATAGTTCTCGAAACACTGGCCAGAGCAATTAGACAGACGAAAGAAATTAAAGGCATAAAAATAGGAAAAGAAGAAATTAAATTATCACTATTTGCAGATGATATGATTCTATATCTAGCAGACCCAAAAGGCTCTACAAAGAAACTATTAGAGCTAATAAATGAATTCAGCAAAGTGGCAGGATTTAAAATCAACACGCATAAATCAAAGGCATTCCTGTATATCAGCGACAAATCCTCTGAAATGGAAATGAGGACAACCACTCCATTCAAAATATCTTCAAAAAAAATAAAATACTTGGGAATCAACCTAACAAAAGAGGTGAAAGACTTATACAATGAAAACTACAGAACCCTAAAGAGAGAAATAGAAGAAGATCTTAGAAGATGGAAAAATATACCCTGTTCATGGATAGGCAGAACTAACATCATCAAAATGGCGATATTACCAAAAGTTCTCTATAGGTTTAATGCAATGCCAATCAAAATCCCAACGGCATTTCTTGTAGAAATAGAGAAAGCAATCATGAAATTCATATGGAAAAATAAAAGACCCAGAATAGCAAAAACAATGCTAAGCAAGAAGTGTGAATCAGGCGGTATAGCGATACCAGACTTCAAACTATACTACAGAGCAATAGTAACAAAAACAGCATGGTACTGGTACCAAAACAGGCGTGTGGACCAATGGTACAGAATAGAGGACACAGAAACCAATCCACAAAACTACAACTATCTTATATTTGATAAAGGGGCTAAAAGCATGCAATGGAGGAAGGATAGCATCTTCAACAAATGGTGCTGGGAAAACTGGAAATCCATATGCAACAAAATGAAACTGAATCCCTTTCTCTCGCCATGCACAAAAGTGAATTCAAAATGGATCAAGGAACTTGATATCAAATCAGAGACGCGCCGTCTGATAGAAGAAAAAGTTGGCTACGATCTACATACTGTGGGGTCGGGCTCCAAATTCCTCAATAGGACACCCATAGCACAAAAGTTAATAACTAGAATCAACAAATGGGACTTACTCAAACTAAGAAGTTTTTTCTCAGCAAAAGAAACAATAAGAGAGGTAAATAGGGAGCCTACATCCTGGGAACAAATCTTTACTCCTCACACTTCAGATAGAGCCCTAATATCCAGAGTATACAAAGAACTCAAAAAATTAGACAATAAGAGAACAAACAACCCAATCAACAAATGGGCCAAGGACCTGAACAGACACTTCACAGAGGAGGACATACAGTCAATCAACAAGTACATGAAAAAATGCTCAACATCTCTAGCTGTCAGAGAAATGCAAATCAAAACCACCCTAAGATACCATCTCACTCCAGTAAGATTGGCAGCCATTATGAAGTCAAACAACAACAAGTGCTGGCGAGGATGTGGGGAAAAGGGTACACTTGTACATTGCTGGTGGGACTGCAGATTGGTGCAGCCAATTTGGAAAGCAGTATGGAGATTTCTTGGAAAGCTGGGAATGGAGCCACCATTTGACCCAGCTATTCCCCTTCTTGGTCTATTCCCTAAAGACCTAAAAAGAGCATGCTACAGGGACACTGCTACATCGATGTTCATAGCAGCACAGTTCACAATAGCAAGACTGTGGAACCAACCTAGATGCCCTTCAATAGACGAATGGATAAAAAAAAATGTGGCATTTATACACAATGGAGTATTACTCTGCATTAAAAAATGACAAAATCATAGAATTTACAGGGAAATGGATGGCATTAGAGCAGATTATGCTAAGTGAAGCTAGCCAATCCCTAAAAAACAAATGCCAAATGTCTTCTTTGATATAAGGAAAGTAACTAAGAACAGAGTAGGGACGAAGAACAGGAGAAGAAGATTAACATTTAACAGGGATGAGAGGTGGGAGGGAAAGGGAGAGAGAAGGGAAATTGCACGGTAATGGAAGGAGACCCTCAGGGTTATACAGTGGAGGGGGTAGAGAGAGAGGAGGGGAGGGGAGGGGAGAGGTGGGGAGGGGGGAGGGTGGATGATGGGAAAGGCAGCGGAGCACAACAGACACTAGTATGGCAATTTGTAAATCAATGGATGTGTAACTGATGTGAATCTGCAATTTGTGTATGGGGTGTAGGTGGGAGTTCATAACCCACTAGAATCAAAGTGTGGAATATGATATGTCAAGAAATTTGTAATGTTTTGAACAACCCACAATAAAAAATTAAAAAAAAAAAATGAAAAAAAAAAACCAGTTCTATTACCAAAAAAAAAATAAATAAATAGAAAGAAGTTATTACTCTTACTCAACTGCACCCCTGCACCTGTTAAACATACTTTCACCATCTCTCTCCCTGACATCCTTACCAGGCTCTGCTAACCACTATTCTGGTCTTATGTTATATGAGACCAACTTTTTAGCTTCCACATTAAAGTGAGTACATGTGGTTAAGAGAGAGAGAGAGAGAGAGAGAGAGAGAGAGAGAGAGAGAGAGAGAGAGAGAACTGTGAGCCAGAGACTGACTTTTAGCCTTGGAGCCAGTGTTGACAGAAAGAACTAATCAAGCTCAGTGGTGGACATAAAGACAGAATGGCAAAATTCTGATGTCCGGCTACTAGAATGGAATATTTAAGTCCCTAAGAGCTCAGATTCCTCAGGAAGGAGAATTGAAGGGAAAAAACATGGAGATGGAGAGAGAAATGATTTTCTGAGTACTTATTCCAGAAAGCCTGAGTTTAACTGGAGGAGCACACATTCCCATAAATTGGCAAGTTTTTAGACTCAGGGGAAATGGGGACTTGAAAGCAGCATTAATTTCAGTTAGGAAAGAATAAAGCTAAATTTCTTATACCCTTGAGTTGTAGATGCAAAAAAAAAAAAACTACACACATATAAAAGAGACACTATTTAAGGTAAAATGAAAAACTAAGATATTTAAAGATAAATGAGAAAATAGAAAATTAGAACATTAATGATGCTGATTAAATTTGTATCTTAAGGAAAATTCTTTTTTAAGTGTCATGGAATATTTGTATATCTTCAATAAATCTCCAAACATAAACAGGATTATCAGAGTAACTTTAATGACAATAAATAAAACAAATAGTCTCTAATTAAAATTTATAAAGTGCAAAAACTTCAAGAATCTTCAACATAGTTAACTAGGAGGAGAGCTCACAAAGGTGAAATATCTTCTTCTCAAACTACAAAATGATCATAACTAACACAGGGTGATGCTGACTCTATTGAGAAACAGATAATTTAGAAGGAAATACAGAGTGTGGAAACTGATTCAAGAATATGTATGTAACATTCTATATATGATGAAGGTGTAATTTTGAATTAGATGGAAATGATTATCTGATGACTATTCTTGCTCTAATTAGTAGATATTTGGAAAAAAATTAGATCACTACTGCCTTTGAAATAAATTGAAGATACATTCAAATAAATATCTTAATAATATTAAATAGGAAGACCCTTTTAATTATGCCATTAAATATAAAAGAATCATTAAAATAAATCATTTTTTTTCTGTTTATATCTAATACATTATTTTCTTATTGCATCATCTAGAACTTCCAGAACAAAGTAGATAATTAAGTTCATAATGGAAAATCTCTCTTCCTGATTCACTCAGTTCTTATCCATAGGCATGATATTGTCTGCAAGTTTTAGATTGTCTCTATTGTTCTAAAAAAACAGTTTTTTCACCTAGGACGTAGATTATTTACTTGCTTTAAAATCAGAAATATTTGTTGATTGTATAAAATTTGTGTAGTAGCTAATATGACTATAGGATAAATTTTATCAGCAGGTCTGTGTTTATTGATCTATTTTTACACATAAAATAAAATTTATTTTGTCACAATTTATTATTTTTTAATACACTTCTGAATTCAATTTACTGTTATTTTACTTAGGATATTTACGCTTGCCATTTTAAATGTTTGACTGGTAACCTTCAGTTGTGTGGATGCACAAGTCTTCATGGATCAGTATTTTAGTCACTTTTTTCACTGCTGTGACTAAAGGACCTGATAAGAACAATTATAGAGAAGGAAGAGTTATTTGAGGGCTCAGGTTTCAGAGGTCTTAGGCCGGAGAAGGCTGGTTCCATTCTTCAGGCTCAAGGTGAGGCTGAACATCATGGAGGGAGAGCGTGGTGGAGGGAAGCAGTTCACATCATGGTGATCAAGAAGCAGAGAGTCTCCACTCTCTAGACACAAAATATATACCCAATAGCCACACTCCATTTCCCATCCCCTCCAGCCATACCCTACCACTTCAGTTAATCCCATCAGGGATTAAGTAGGCTAAGGCTATACCCCAATCATTTCTCTTCCAAACTTTCTTGCATTGTCTCATCTGTGAGCTTTCAGGGGACACCACATCTAAACCACAATAATCACGTTTTGCTATCAAGGTTGAGCTAGTTTTATGGAATAAGATTTTATACCTCTTCCCCCTTCTCACTTCCTCCTAAAAAGACATATTTCTGATATATAAAATATTTAATTCTGAAAGCAGCTTCTACACACTTAATTTTTATAAGAGGAAGCCAAGAGAGAAAAATTAAGTAGTGTGCATTTTGTGTTGGGCTGGCACAATAGGAGAACATAAAAAAATTCATTTTATTTTTCTTTCCCATTTTCAATTCAAACTATTTACTATAGGTCAAGTTTTTCTTCTGCTACAGAATGAATTTTGGGGAGACTTGATGATTTTTGTAGCCATTCCTAGGTAATGACAAGCTTTGTGTTCCCTCCAACTCATAGAATATTCTCGATTGTAGCTATCTCTTCCATTACTTCAGTGGAGGATGATTTTGGATAGGGTTACTGACACCTGTCAAGTGGGTACAGTTGGTGTCTCTTATTTTCTGTTTCCCTTCTCTCACCTTGCCAAGTGGTGTCTGGCTCTTCTAAAGACAGTGCACTGAGAGGGAGAAAATGAAAGGAGGTCCAGAATTGTCCATATTACTGAAGATTGCTGCCAGGGTAGTATATAAGGAGAACTTTCTTCCCTGAGGACTCCTGTGGGCTCCTTGGGGCTCCTCTAGTGAAGCTTTCCAATTGGGCTGCAGCCTCCACTTTTTCAAGCCCTAGTCTTTCCTGAGCCTCTCCACAAAGTTCTGAGTGGTACTCATGAGCACAATGTGAAGTGTCTTGGGTTAGCTCCTAATCTTTTTTGGTTCAGTGAATGAGAAGTACACAATCTGTACCTGTCATGGATTAACTCTTGTATCCAAAATTGCCTCCGTTTTATCACTGATCTACCATTTCAGTCCATTAGTACAGCTTCTTACCTCAAAATTCCTCAAGATGTATTAGAAACTAGCTTTCTGTGTCCCAAGATGCTGAAGACCCCATTAAGGTCACTGAATGTTTCCATTGAAGCCCCCCCTGTTTTCTAGATAAAAAGTAATCGGTATCCAGGCATGGTGGTGCAGGCTTATAATCCCAGTGATGTGGAAGGCTAAGACAGGAGGATCACAAGTTTGAGACCAATCTCAGCAAATAACAAATCTCTGTTTCAAAATAAAAAAATAAAAAAGGCTGGGGGTGTAGTTCCTGTGTTTAATTCACAGAACTAAACACACACACACACACACACACACACACACACACAGAGAGAGAGAGAGAGAGAGAGAGAGAGAGAGAGAGAAATACAGGAGTAAGCTTTACCTTGCCCCCCACCCCTAGCCCATCCACAACAGAATTCAGTTTGGCAACATCTCTTGTCAAAGAGAGACTCTTTCAAAGTATACTCTCAACTCATTCACACAATCAAAATGGGTGAGGGATTTCTTTTTTTCTTTTTGTTTTCTTTTCGTTGTGGGAATGGTTACTGGGAATCGAACCCAGGGGTGTTTTACCACTGAGTGATATCCCAAAACATTTTATTTACTTACTTTGAGATAGGGACTTACTAAATTGCTTGGGACCTTGTTAAATTGCAGAGGCTGACCTTGAATTTGTGATCCTCCTGCTTTGCTGGGGTTACAGGCTTGTGCCACCATACCCGATTGGGTGAGGGATTTTTCAAGAGACCTGAAATAGCTCTTGATAATTTTTCTTCAGGTAGGGCCCTGTCTCTGTAATTTCATATTTGTCATATATTGGTGATTTCAAATATAAAGTCCTATCTCAGAGATTGTCCTAGGTCATTTAGAATGGTAAACAAAAACTGTTCTTTAATTCCCAGTCAGGGCATCTCCACATCATGCTGCCACTTCTTCATATAAGTCACTGTGACTATTATTATGTGAATTTAACTTCTCATGTTCTGCACTCCATAGCAGATATCAGGAATAATCAACCCATTCATATTTACCTTGATATTCCAGTGGAGGTTTTAGGTAAGCCTCAAATGTATAAGAAGTTAAATCGTCCTCAACTCCAACTAGTTACTAAGGGAGTAACTTTTCTCAAAACAAAAATTATGAGTTGATCCTTACATATCAATGTATATTTTTAAAAAAATATTTATTCTTAAGTTTTAGGTGGACACAGTATCTTTATTTTACATTTATGTGGTGCTGAGGAGCGAACGCAATACCTCATGCATGCTAGATGAGCATTCTACCATTGAGCCACAACCCTAGCCCCATCACACACATCTTTTAGGAGTAAGAGGCCAGGAATAAAAGAATAGGGTCAAAATCCTTTACTATTTAAATTGATGATTTATGTACCATATATTAATTAGATAAATTGATGATTTTTGTACCATATTATTAATTAGATATCAGAGTCAATTTCATATGGTGACTATTTTAAATAAACATTTTATGCAAAATTATAAAGATTGAAAACAGCAAGCACAAGAGAAACAGCAAGGAGAAAATAGCAAGAAAATCGTAAATGGTTTTGATCTGGGTGGTATATGCTTGTATTCCCATCTACTTGGTTGGCTGAGGCAGGAGGATCTCAAATTCAAAGCTAGCCCAGCAACTTAGTACAACCCTGTCTCAAAAGAAAATAAAAAGGGCTGGGGGTGTGTGACTCACTGGTAGCTCACTTCTGTGTCCAATCCCCAGCACCACACACATACACACAAAGGTAATATTTACTGAGTCAGGTTATATTTGTGAATAGTTATTTTCTATGAAGAATATGAAAGTCTCTGTTCAAATATAGAACATTACCTTGATATATTTATGAAAATACTACAAGTTCAACAGTGTTACAAGTTCATAAACATTATTATTACTTAGTTTCTGTTGCTATATCCTGGTTTAAACAATTCTCTTTAACTTTTACTTATTATAAATTACTTATTATAGCTTTTACTTATTATTATAATATCCAAAATATTTATACCATAAATTTGGTGTCTAATTTTCTTTGATTTATAAAAGTTTTATCTCCTATCTGATTTCTCTCATAAATAAATTATAGGTATATTAAAATGATAATATTCAAATATCTCAATTTTAAAGTAGGCATTTACACATATTGCCAAAGCACTACTCACTTCAACATATGTTTCATGGAACATTTAAAAATATAATTTGATATAAAATATATGCTTGATATAATAATTTTGTGAAAAAAAATCTCTGTATAATTGATATAGTTCTATCAAAGACTTTTACTCTGTCATTATTGCCTAATAGTTCATGTATATATATTTTTGAGAAGCTATTATGTATTTAACAAGGTAAGGTCTTATGAAGATAGGTATGGTACAGTACCCTTGTTTTCAAGCTTTTAATTTTGTTAGTTGAAGAAAAACTTTCAGTGTAAAACAATTAATAACAATTCCAGACAAAAAGACACTAGTGAATGGCCTTACAGTAGTAAATATAATAGGCCTATATAAGATTAAGAAAGCACAGGACATAAAAGGAGATAAATAATATATTATAGAAGTACCGAAAAATAATATTTTATTACTGCAAAAGAACAGATTATTAAGAAAAAGAATTCTAAACACACATACACACACACCATGAACTAAATTATTAACTTTTAAAGGCATGGATACCTATGTTATATTTAAGGGATACTGAATATAGCAAGAACAAATAAAATAAATACCAGAATGTAAATTGGAAGCATGTGGACTATGTTAGTCCTTTAGGACTAGGATAAGAGATTTGAGCTTTATCCTAAAGATAGGATTAAGTGGCTATAAGATGAAGTTAACTATAAAAAACTTTGGAAAGGGATTTACCACTGGAAGCTCATAGGAAATAATGCAGTGGTCTAGGTGGAGGATATGGAGTGAGAGTGGGTGGATTACAGATAAATTGAGAAAGGCACATTGATAGAGTAAGGGGAATTAATTGATAAGAGGAGCAAGAGGGAACAAAGAACACGCAATGATCTGCTGGGAAATGTTGTGATACAGCATATTCATTTGTAATCCTAATTAGAAGCTGGCTTTCTCTTGAGAGAGAAAGAGAGAGTCTCAAAAACATTAGTTTCATTTACATACACTTAAAAAGAGCAAATTATTATATTAATGTTCATAATTCAATTGGAAGAGCATACCATTAATTTGGAACTTTACAATGCCAGTTATTTGTCAATTGAATCAAATTTTAAAAATTATCTTGAGGGATGATAATTCTTTAGGTAAAATGGCAACATTATATTTTAGAAAGTTATATATTACATAAACCATGTACCTCTGGAAAAGTCAGATAATAGAAAGGTAAACCAGTTTCTCAGGACTATGAATTTCCTTCTGATATTACTGCTTCTTTTAAATCATAGCTATTTCCTGCAACTGAATTTTTTTTTTTTCATTTTTAGTCACTGAAAAATGTCAATACCCTGGCTATAGTTTGGATCTTAGGCATCCCTCATATGTTAATGTATTGGAGGCAGGGGCCCCCCACCTATGTTCACTATGGGGAGGTGGTGGAACACTTCAAGCAATCAGGCCTAGTGGGAGGTCTTTAGGTCACTGGGAACATGCCCTAAGAGGGGCAAGTGGGACCCTGGTTACTTTCCTTTTCCTCTCGTTTGTTTTCTGGTCATCACATGAATGGGTTTTATCCTGAAATGTGCTGCTATGATGATGAGTTGCCCCTCCACAGGCCTGGAAGCAAAAGGGCCAACCAATTATGGACTGTAACTTCCAAAACATGAACCAAAACCTTATGTCTTTATGAGTTGATTTTCTCAGAAGCTTGTTACATTGACAGAAAGCTGATGAAAACATCCATAAAAGAGTATCGGAAGTGAAGGACAATATCCCCAGTAGATATCAACCTTCTTTTAGGATTCTTCCCCAAACACCACATCCCAAACTGTCCATCCTTCTTGCCCTATCACATCCTTGATAACGACTCAAAGTGTTTGAAATACACATCTTGAAATCTGAAGCTTTGGTTATTTGGTTTTGAAATGTAATGTTTTAAGATGTATTTTCTGCAATTTACCTACATGCTATTTTTGGATAAAATATTTCAGTAGCCTCTAACGTCTCAGAAACTCATATTTTACCATATATGTGTACACACACACACACACATATACATATATACATACATAAACACATACTATGATATTATATAATTGTATATACTATGGTTATTATATATTATATATTATATATATACCATGGTTTTATATAAATAAATATACACACATACACCATAATATATATAATAATATAATGTATTATATATACACATGCACATATATATCTTGTGATCCCTATAATGTTTTACATATGATAACAAGATTTGGGAGTCGAGGCTGAAGGATTTAAAGGTTTTGCTTTTTTCTAGAACCATGAGTTCTTGCTTTTAAAATACCATGAGATTGGTGTTAGTAAGGCTAGTAAAAAACAAATGCAGAGACCCAACATGGCGGCCGACGAGGAGGCAGCACTTTCAGTATCTCCACATTAACGGGATCAGAGAGACCCATTAATATGCCTAGATTCTACCTGCTGAGAAACTTCTAGCAAAATTCCGCTGAAAGGAGACCTGCCAGGAATTAGTAAGTTTATTAGAGGTGACAGTTTGTCCCAGATGAGTGAATCTTGGCCACGCGGTGCAGAGGTCCAGTCCCGCCCGCCGCTGCTGAACGGCCGCAGCCCACCCGTTGTGGCAAACATTCGAATGGCCACCGCCTGCCCTGCTCTGCAAATGGCCCCCGGCGGCCCGGCGCGGCAAAGGGCCCCCGCCCGGCCCAGTGAACGGCCCCCGCCCTCCCGGCTCTGTGAACGGCCCCGCCCGCACGGCTCCGCGAATGGCCCCACCCATACGGCGAACGGCCCCCGCCCGCCCAGCTCAGGAGGCGACGTGAAGGGACTCTAACCAAGCCTTTATGAAATAGCGAACTGGGAACTAAAACCAGAGATTGAGTCAGACCAGAGACAAGCCAGTCCCACCCCTCCCTTCAGACACTCCAGCAAGGAGCCAGGGGCCCGCCATAGCAGAGAGGGGAAGTCACCAGAGTTCGGCCAACGAGATTCCTTCCCAGTGGAATCTACTTTAGCAGGTGTGTGACTCCCACCCACATCAGATACAAACAACCGGAAAACTTCAAAAATCTCTCCGTGGGCATGACCGTAAGGGCCAAGGGACTCCCGACCCCCAACTCCCCCTACCGCCAGTGACGTGGGCGTGACTGTAGGGGTGGAGGGAAGCAGAGAAGACTCCCCACCCCCAACTCCCCCAACCTCCAACTGAGAGGGCGTGACGGAAGGGGTGGAGGGAAACAGAGGACACTCCTGACCCCCAACCCCTCCTACCACCAGCGGAGTGGTAGTGATTGTAGGGGCTGAGGGAAGCAGAGGGGATCCTCGACCCTCAACTCCCATTACCACCAGTGGCGACACCCAAGGTCTTAGCCACCAGCTTCCGGGGGCGTGCCCACCAAAGGGGTCCGTAAAAATTAACTATTGACTCCCAGACCACAGCTCCACAGCACTGGAGCTTAGATGAATGACAGAGAGAGTGCTCATTCGGGTAATAGGGCATGTGGTGGGGCTGAAAGTGTAACCAGATCCTTGGGGAACCGCTTCCAGTGAGCAGGACCTGGCTGGCTGGCAGGAGGAAGGGGAGGAGGGGCCATAGAAGTGAAATGGCTCTGGACCAACAGGATTGAGAGACTCCCAGGAGCCGCCTTACAGGGATTGCTGTCGACACATAGAGGGCAAAACTCAGCTCGGAGGGCACAGTTCTGCCTACGGGAAGAGAAGATAATGGATCTCTAAGACTTAATTTTATTTCTTATTTTATTTTATTTTATTTTCTCTCTCCCCTTTTCCTTCTTTCTTTCCCCTTTAAAGTTTTATTGTTCTTTCTATTCTCCTCTATTGTATCTATCTCCCTCTCCTTCTTTCTTTTCAAGAGCACCTTCCTTCCCCTTCCCCCCAACTTTCATCCCAAGCATTACGTCCTCCATTGCGTGTAATTGTCTAAATGCAAATAGGTGAATGTTTCGAGGCCGTCTATAGGGCTCCTAAATACCTAGCTACTATCAACACCCTGATCCAATCGATGGTTAGTATCCCCCTTCAGTAGAGCAACCTTCTAAAGTAGCCAAGACATACTAACCCTTATACCTTCATAGCACCTAACCTAAAGTCCTAAGAACAAACAACAAATCACTATATGCATACAGAATCCGGAAGCCCTTTATAAATTGAATGAATCAGCTTTAAAGTACAATAAAGCCCAACATCTCTAGGCATAATCTCCCACCACAAAGGAGAGACAACAGAGATATACAAAGCCAAAACAAATGTATAGGAGAAAGCAGTTACCAAGCAGTCAAACAGAGCTGGAAAGTAACGTGAACAACATGAAAAAACAAGGGAAAAAAGGATTACAGACAATGCAGGACAACTTAAATCTACAGGAGGACCTAGAAGCATCAGAAACATGGACATGGAAAGAAATCAAGGCATACCTAACTCAGATGGAATGGAATATTAGAGAAGACATGAGACAGCAAGTCCAAGCATTGAAAGTATATTTTGAAAACGAACTAAACAAACAAATTCAAACTGCAAAGAATGAGCTTTACCAGGAGATAGAGATCTTAAAAAAATCAAACAGTGATCCTAGAAATGCAAGGAACCATAAACCAGATTAAAAATTCTAACGAGAATATTACAAATAGACTAGATCAAGTAGAAGTCAGAACATCAGATAATGAAGACAAAGTTTATCAACTTGAAAAGAATATAGTCAACACAGAAAAGATGCTTAAATCTCACAAGCAATCTATCCAAGAGATATGGGATCTCATAAAAAAAACAAATTTGAGAGTCATTGGGATAGAAGAAGGCACAGAGGTTCAAACCAAAGGAATGGACAACTTATTAAATGAAATAATCCTAGAAAACTTCCCAGAGATGAAAGATGGAATGGATTGCCAAATCCTGGAAGCCTACAGGACCCCAAACATCCAAAACCGTAATAGACCAACTCCAAGACATATAATTATGAAGATAGCCAACATACAGAACAAGGAGAGAATATTAAAAGCTACGAGAGAAAGGAGGCAGATTACATTCAGGGGTAAACCAATTAGGTTAACAACTGATTTTTCATCACAGACTTTGAAAGCGAGAAGATCTTGGAACAATGTATTTGAAACGCTGAAAAATAATGGATTCCAACCAAGAATACTGTATCCAGCAAAATTAAGCTTCAGATTTGACAATGAAATTAAAATCTTTCATGATAAACAAAAGCTAAAAGAATTCGCAGCCAGAAAATCAGCACTGCAAAGCATTTTGGGCAAAATACTACAAGAAGAGGAATGGAAAAATAGTGCCCAAAAGTAGCAGAGGGAGGTATCTCAGTAAAGGGGGAGGAAAATAACCAAAAAGTAAAAACTAGCCAAACTAAAATAAATAAATAAATAAACATGATTGGAAGTACAAATCATATTTCAATTGTAACCTTAAGTGTTAATGGCTTAAATTCACCAATCAAGAGACATAGGCTAGTAACCTGGATCAAAAAAACAAATCCAACAATATGCTGCCTTCAGGAGACTCATATGATAGGAAAAGACATACACAGGCTGAAGGTGAAAGGTTGGGAAAAGTCATACCACTCACATGGCCCTCGGAAGCAAGCAGGAGTGGCCATACTCATATCGAATAAAATCAACTTCAAACCTAATTTAATCAAAAGGGATAAAGAAGGACACTATATCCTGTGAAAAGGAACCATCCACCAACAAGACATAACAATTATCAATTTGTATGCACCAAACAATGGTGCTGCAACGTTCATAAAACAAACTCTCCTCAAGTTCAAGAGTCAAATAGACCACAACACAATAATTATGGGTGACTTCAACACACCGCTCTCGCCATTAGACAGGTCCTCCAGACAAAAGCTGAATAAAGAAACTATAGAACTCAATAACACAATCAATAACCTAGACTTAACCGACATATATAGAATATATCAACCATCATCAAGTGAATACACTTTCTTCTCAGCAGCACATGGATCTTACTCAAAGATAGATCATATATTATTCCATAGGGCAACTATTAGTAAATATAAAGGTGTGGAGATAATACCACGCACCATATCTGATCATAATGGAAAGAAACTGGAAATCAATTATAAAAGAAGGAAGGAAAAATCCTGCATCACATGGAAAATAAACAATATGTTACTGAATGATCAATGGGTTACAAAAGACATAAAGGAGGAAATCAAAAAATTCTTAGAGATAAACGACAATTCAGACACAACATACTGGAATCTATGGGACACAATGAAAGCAGTTTTAAGAGGGAAATTCATTTCCTGGAGTTCATTCCTCAAAAAAAGAAAAAACCAACAAATAAATGAACTCACACTACATCTCAAAACCCTAGAAAAAGAAGAGCAAAACAACAGCAAATATAGCAGAAGACAAGAAATAATTAAAATCAGAGTGGAAATCAACGAAATTGAAACAAAAAAAAAACATTGAAAAAATTGATAAAACTAAAAGTTGGTTCTTCAAAAAAATAAATAAGATCGACAGACCCTTAGCCATGCTAATGAAGAGAAGAAGAGAGAGAACTCAAATTACTAACATATGGGATGAATAAGGCAATATCACAACAGACACTACAGAAATACAGAAGATAATTAGAAAATATTTTGAAACCCTATATTCTAATAAAATAGAAGACAGTGAAGATATCGATAAATTTCTTAAGTCATATGATCTGCCCAGATTGAGTCAGGAAGACACACACAATTTAAACAGACCAATAACAAAGGAAGAAATAGAAGAAGCCATCAAAAGACTACCAACCAAGAAAAGCCCTGGACCAGATGGGTATACAACGGAGTTTTACAAAACCTTCAAAGAAGAATTAATACCAATACTTTTCAAGCTATTTCAAGAAATAGAAAAATAAGGAGCTCTTCCAAATTCATTCTATGAGGCCAACATCACCCTGATCCCGAAACCAGACAGACACTTCAAAGAAAGAAAACTACAGACCAATATCTCTAATGAACATAGATGCAAAAATTCTCAATAAAATCCTGGCGAATCGAATACAAAAGCATATCAAAAAAATTGTGCACCATGATCAAGTAGGATTCATCCCTGGGATGCAAGGCTGGTTCAATATACAGAAATCAATAAATGTTATTCACCACATCAATAGACTTAAAGATAAGAACCATATGATCATCTCGATAGATGCAGAAAAAGCATTCGACAAAGTACAGCATCCCTTTATGTTCAAAACACTAGAAAAACTAGGGATAACAGGAACTTACCTCAACATTGTAAAAGCTACATATGCTAAGCCTCAGGCTAGCATCATTCTAAATGGAGAAAAACTGAAGGCATTCCCTCTAAAATCTGGAACAAGACAGGGATGCCCTCTCTCACCACTTCTATTTAATTTAGTCCTTGAAATACTAGCCAGAGCAATTAGACAGACAAAAGAAATTAAAGGCATAAAAATAGGAAAAGAAGAACTAAAAATATCTCTGTTTGCGGAAGACATGATCCTATACCTAGAAGACCCAAAAGGGTCTACAAAGAAACTACTAGAACTAATAAATGAATTCAGCAAAGTGGCAGGATATAAAATCAACACGCATAAATCAAAGGCATTCCTGTATACCAGCAACAAAACTTCTGAAATAGAAATGAGGAAAACCACCCCATTCACAATATCCCCCCCAAAAATAAAATACTTGGGAATCAACCTAACAAAAGAGGTGAAAGATTTATACAATGAAAACTACAGAACCCTAAAGAGAGAGATAGAAGAAGATCTTAGAAGATGGAAAAATGTACCCTGTTCATGGATAGGCAGAACCAACATCATCAAAATGGCAATATTACCCAAAGTTCTCTACAGGTTCAATGCAATGCCAAACAAAATCCCAACGGCATTTCTTGTAGAAATAGATAAAGCTATCATGAAATTCATATGGAAAAATAAACGACCCAGAATAGCAAAAACAATGCTAAGCAGGAAGTGTGAATCAGGAGGTATAGCGATACCAGACTTCAAACTATACTACAGAGCAATAGTAACAAAAACAGCATGGTACTGGTACCAAAACAGGCAGGTGGACCAATGGTACAGAATAGAGGACACAGAGACCAAGCCACAAAATTACAACTTTCTTATATTTGATAAAGGGGCAAAAAGCATGCAATGGAGAAAGGATAGCATCTTCAACAAATGGTGCTGGGAAAACTGGAAATCCATATGCAACAAAATGAAGCTGAACCCCTTTCTCTCGCCATGCACAAAAGTGAATTCAAAATGGATCAAAGAGCTTGATATCAAATCAGAGACTCTGCTCCTGATAGCAGAAAAAGTTGGCTCCGATCTACATATTGTGGGGTCGGGCTCCAAATTCCTTAATAGGACGCCCATAGCCCAAGAGTTAAATACAAGAATAAACAAATGGGACTTACTTAAACTAAAATTTTTTTTTCTCAGCAAGAGAAACAATAAGAGAGGTAAATAGGGAACCTACATCCTGGGAACTAATTTTTACTCCTCACACTTCAGATAGAGCCCTAATATCCAGAATATGCAAAGAACTGAAAAAATTAAACAATAAGATAACAAATAACCCTATCAACAAATGGGCCAAGGACCTGAACAGACACTTCTCAGAGGAGGACATATAATCAATCAATAAGTACATGAAAAAATGCTCACCATCTCTAGCAGTCAGAGAAATGCAAATCAAAACCACCCTAAGATACCATCTCACTCCAGTAAGATTGGCAGCCATTATGAAGTCAATATGAACAACAACAAGTGCTGGCGAGGATGTGGGGAAAAGGGTACACTTGTACATTTCTGGTGGGACTGCAATATGGAAAGCAGTATGGAGATTCCTGGGAAAGCTGGGAATGGAACTACCATTTGACCCAGCTATTGCCCTTCTCGGTCTATTCCCTGAGGACCTTAAAAGAGCATACTATAGGGATACTGCCACATCAATGATCACAGCAGCACAATTCACAATAGCTAGACTCTGGAATCAACCTAGATGCCCTTCAATAGATGAATGGATAAAAAAAATGTGGCATTTATATACAATGGAGTATTACGCAGCACTAAAAAATGACAAAATCATGGAATTTGCAGGGAAATGGATGGCATTAGAGCAGATTATGCTAAGTGAAGCTAGCCAATCCTTAAAAAACAAATGCCAAATGTCTTCTTTGATATAAAGAGAGCAATTAAGAATAGAACAGGGAGGAAGAGCATGAGGAAAAGATTAACATTAAACAGAGACGAGTCGGGCGAGAGAAAGGGAGAAAGAACAGAAACTGTATGGAAATGGAAGGAGACCCTCATTGTTACACAAAATTACATATAAGAGTTTGTGAGGGGAAAGGGGGAAAAAAAACAAGGGAGAGAATTGAATAACAGCAGATGAGGTAGAGAGGGAAGATGGGAGGGAAGGGGAGGGGGGATAGTAGGGGATAGGAAAGGTAGCAGAATACAACAGTCACTAATATGGCATTATTTAAAAATGTGGATGTGTAACCGATGTGATTCTGCAACTTGTATTTGGGGTAAAAATGGGAGTTCATAACCCACTTGAATAAAATGTATGAAAGATGATATGTCATGATCTTTGTAATGTTTTGAACTACCAATAAAAAAATGCAAACCTTGGAAGGCTACAGCTAATTACTGTTTAACCATTTAGTTAGCAATTGTAATTGAGCAAAGTTCATGGGTACTGTTAGTTCAAATAAAATTAGATGCATTGCACTTACTGAATATGTTTTTAGAATTATAGGTAAAGAAATAAGAGGTGTTTGTGGGGGGGATTAATGATGTTAAAATGAAGAAAAGATATGGGAGGAAAACATGATCAATGAAGACAAAAATAGGTTCCAACCATCAATAAAAGTAGTTAGAAAACTAAACTGAAACGGTGATCTAATAATGAAGATAAGTAATTTTATAATTTGCCTAGAGCCAGGAAGAGTTAATGAGAGAGAAGGGCCCATCACACTTGGAGGGTGGGGACAGCTTATCTCAATCTCAGAAAGAATTCCCTGCTCTTTTATTTAATTCCTTTTTTTCCACTTATCTTATTCTTCCTTGAGAATTATTTAGGTAGACAATATATATGTGCAAGAGTTGCCAACTGATTGAATAAGTTGCAGCTATCTAAAGAAAAATGCATATTACAAGGTTTTTGATTATAAATGTTAAGTGATATAATTTTATGTATCACAAATTAATATCCAATATAAGTGCTAAATATACATTTTTCAAGACAAATATTTTTAAGTTAAAAGACACTATTCACCAAAGACTAAAAGTGATGCCCTTCTATATTAAAGTAAGAATTAAAAAAGCAAAATTAGTGCTGATAAATCATAAAAAGTATGTATCTATCATTATCCATGTTATTGCCTCATTTAGAAATATTTTTGCACAACAGCGTTTGATAAAATATAGACCTAAAATTAATATTAATCATTTCTTATTACTTTAAAGAATCCATATCCTAATTCTGTAAGATATGAATAAAATTTTAGGGGCATTTAGAGTTCATTAATTGTCTTCAGTGTGAAAATTTTAATAAAATTTTTGTAGTATCTAACTATGCCCAAGATTTCAGTCCTACTTAAACCATTATTATTTGGTATGACATCCTTCCATAAGGAAAATCTTAAATAGAAACAGTGCACTCTTCTGTAATCTGAATAATGAATAAGCTTGGTTTGAAAAGTATCCCTCAAAAATCTTGGTAGAGCTTGTGTATTGACAAATACCTTAATTGGTTGGGTACACTCTTGTTTGGATATTCTGTTCTAGCATTTATTAAAGGATCCCTTAAACTTAGATCTTTGAAAATTATCATTTGAAGATAAACAAAATATTCATTTACATTGACTGTTAGGTCATTATCTTAGAAATCTATAAAACTAGTATATTTAGCATTATGAGGATGTTTTTCATTCACCTGGCAATGATTCCTCTCTAGGGATTAATAAAATCTATTAGATATTAGGGCCTCCAGTATAAACTCTTTTTTTATTTGTTTATTTGTTGGCTTTTTTCCCACACTTATCATGCACACATTCCTTATCTTCTTTTCTAACATTACCTTCCTTTGGATTTTTTAAGTTCAGTTTTATAAAAACAAGACAAAGGCATTCTGTGCTCCTGTTTTCATCTTTCATCATACTCTGTGTTGTTGCATTTGTACATTTATTCCCTGCATCAAACTGCTCAGTGGTTTTTGTTTTGCCATCTAGGCAGGAGGAAGATGACTTTTCCTTTACCTGTTGCACTTTGTTCTTGATGTGTGATGTTAACTTCATAAGGTCTCTGTTTCTTTGTGGTTACTGGTATTTCTTTCTTGAGTTTCTCTTTGCATGTACTTCACAGAGTTACATTTCCTCCATCAGTCTACCAATTTTAAAGAAAGATCTTGTGTACCCAAGGCTCTTTAAAGTATTGCTACAACAGCACGGTCCACAGATCAGCAGCGTTAGCATCACCTGGGAGCTTGTTAGAAAAGCAGAATCTCAGCTGTACCAGAGACTTGCTGAACCAGATCTGTATTTTTACCAGATCTCCAAATGAGTACATCTATGAGAAGCACTGCTTTAAGGGTCTGCATCAGTATCTAGCCTCTGAGGTCTCACCTACAGGTTCTCCCTGGACATTCAGTTTCCCCATGGGATTCTAACATCATGCCCTGGACAGACCTGGTAACAGCTATTTGTCTATATGAATGCTGAGAGTTCATAGTTTTTTTTTTCTATTTTTTTCTCAGCAATTTGGGTTTGGCTGTTCATTTTGACAACTTGGTTGTGAGTGGGAAGGAGGGGATTGTGGTTAGGAAATAATAGACTGGATATTTATCTCTGTCATTTTCCATATCCTTCTTTTAAAAATCATTCTTTTCTACCCATCTGAAAATCTAGCATATTTATTAATGCAACTATTATTAAACTACTGCTACCCCAGCAACAAAGTCTATTAAGTTGAATTCTTCTTTTCTTCCATCCCAAAGAGGTTGTGCTTACATTAAGCCAAGTATTTTGATTGAGATAAACAAGTCTTATTTGTCAAATTGAACATATTATTGGCAGATAACCTCAGAAAAAAAGAGTTATTTATTCTTTGTTACTATATGAAATGAAAGATGTTTCCAGAAATTTGTTCCTACCATATATCAATGGTGGTATGAACGATCTAATCCAAAGGTTAGAAAGTGGCTTGCCTAAGCACTGGTGTAATGCTATACTGTGAATGCTATTATGTCTTGGAGTTTTCCATTGTGTTCTGAAGTCTTTGAACTGGCCAAGTGACATGAAGTGCCTTCCAAAGAAGAAAAATGTCCTGTATATTTCAGTACAGAATCATAATGATAAAGAAATGGATGCTTGTTTTTCAGTTGTGCTTATTTCTCTCTTTGACATGGTGGAGTTCTTGTAAATGTAGAATAGATAAAAGAATAAGAGGCAGAAAAAAAGAATAAGAGTTTAAGTTCCTTTGTGCTTCACACACAAGGAACTTAAACTGAAAGACAATCTGGAAATTTAAATGAACAAATAACATTATTATTGGTTGTGATGTATCAGAACTACATATATTCTGAGAGATTCTCTAAAGAATTACAAGACAGTTTGCTGACAGAGATGAATTAATATAATTACAAGCCTCTTGTAGAAATTGACCACACATAAGAGAAATTCTCAATATATTGGTAATTAAGAATTTAGAAGGTGTAGAATTATTGAAGCTGATGGTGACTGGCCATAGGCCAACATAAAGATGCAACTGTTTAGGTTTTATCTTTCATTTTCAAAGGTAGTTGTACTATTTCCCTAGGCCAGCACAAAAACCTCATATAAACTTAGTGTTACGAGTAAATAGAATTTAGTTAATACCTATATCTACATAAGAGGAACATGTTGCTTTCACAAAATATCTTAATGTTGTTTTGAAGTATTGAGTTATCATAAAACATAATTAAACCAATATTAAATATAACATGAACTACAGCTTAAATTCAACCATATTTCCTGTTAGTGTTAGTTTTAGATTTATAACTTGTTGTTACCTGTTTGCAAAGACATATTCTAAGGCTCATCACTTTATAATTAAATTCTTCTCTGTAGATGTGTAAAGAATAAAAACTCAAAAATATTTAATGATTAAAATTAAAAATTCATTTTGAATAAGTATTCTTCATATAGAACTAACTTCTAATGGTTTTGATATTGGTTGCTTTGATTCCTATGTTGAAGAGAGCCCACATACAACATTCTACAGTAATGGTTCTACTTGTGGAGACATTGTTGGTTGTTGCATTTCTAGAGGAAAAGTAGTAGAACTTATTGGACAGAAGATAAAATATTAGATATCTTGTACTACACAGGACAGTCCCTAAATATGAATTGTCCTGAATTCTGCATTACCTTTAAATTTTTCCAACTAGCTGTTCAGGGAGTTGAAAGTCTTGTTATATTTGAATCTACAGTCTCTCTCAATTTTCATATTAGCAAAGTACATTGGAATAGTTTGAATCTATGCAAAATTTTCCAACATTGTAAAAAAATATTCAAGTCATCAAAATAGTAAAGTTTTAATGCATGTAATCTGGTAAGGTTTAACTTACCATTTTGGAAAATCCTCTCCATCATCAGTAACATCCTTAACGGCATCTGATTAAATAATCTGTTTTTTTAGTTGTATGTTCATGGCAATTTTTCTTAAAGGGGTAGACATCTAATTATTTCATTAACACTACCTCATAAGTAGTAGAGTTGTTTCTAATTCTTAACCTACTGAAATACACGCATACTCATGTACTCCATAAATTATTTTCCTTTTGCTTATACTTTATGTTATAAGTGATGTTTTAAAATTATCTGGTAGGTAAGTTTCATTATCTGTGAATTTTAGTTCAGAATAGTAATGGAGGCATTATAGCGTATTTATTTTAATATGGAGCATGTTGGGTCTGAAAATGTTGAAAACAACTCTGTGAAGAGAATTTTATTTCAGTCAGGTTTGTGTGCTCCAGCAGGTCCCTTCTGTTATATCCATTGTATACCAAAAGTTTACTTTGGTAGAAGAGCAGACCTACATCACACAGGAAAAGATGGGTAGTGCCTTAGCTTTCCATTCTGCTGCGTATTTATTTGTTGTGTGCTTTGGAATGCATCAAAAAATCTCTCTGGGCCTGGATTTTTCTTTTATTAAATGAAAGTGTCGTACCTGATGAACATTAAGATTTCTAAGACATTATGATATTATACATGGAAATTTATTTTCAAAGAGTATAGACTATATGCAGAACCTTGCTTGTTATATTTGCAGTGTTCATAGTCTCTGATGGCTGTTCTCTGGTCTTTTTCATCACTTAATTTGAACATATTAAGTAATATGAAATTAACTTTTTCTCCTTTTCTGAAAATGTATTTCCCCCTGAGTACTAAAGCCATTTAAGTTTTATTCTGAAGGATATATTAGCAGCATGATAAATGTGATAGTGATCACAAACTCTTCTTGACAAAGCCAGTGGCACTGGTTTCCATTTTTAGCACACACATAAACATACATATATGTGTCAGTGAATATAAATGCATGCATGCATATTTAGATTACATATAATCACATATATGCTGTATATAAGTACGTACTGCACATATGTACATTATCTAATAATATATACATACATAAACGTATGCTGCATATAATAAGTATATGTGTATATATGTATATATGTGGTAGATAGATTTGCCTGTGATATTTTGAACGGTACATGCAGTTGTGCATTTTAATGGTTGATTTCCTTAAAGCCCCAGCAAGATTTTCTGAGTGAAATATACATGGTAATACATGAGAAAATTACTTGTCCCCAGGTCATGTAAAGAGTTGGTTAGAAAAGGGCACATTCATCTTTATGTTTAAGGAAGGCCAGCATTCTCTCCTTCAGTTCCCATTTTCCTTTTCCCGCAGTCACATGCACCTTGCCACCTTTTTTCTTTAAATTATCAAGAGGAGGCCACGAGATGAGGAATACTTCACTGCAGGTGGTGATATGAAACTGACAAGTAGTCTATAAACTAGCCCTACCCTATTGCTTGGAGAAGCTTTATAACTGATTGTTTTAATACCAAAGTGACACCAAAGGGGGTCAAGTAAATAAATATGCAAGCCTCACCAGTTCAAAATAATAAAATTCCAAAGTGTGCAAGCCTGCTTGTTGAACATATGTTTGAGGCACGGCTAAGCCATCTGGCTCAGTGTCAAGCATTTACACCAACTGCAGTCTTACAGTACCTGACAGCAGAAAAGCTTTATTCCCCTGGTGTTTGGGCACAAATGGAGAAATATTATTGAAATGATTATCTGCATCAAGACTCAGATTTGCTTTGACATTTAGCTGGCTCTGTTTAATCCAAAGGGTTGTCTGAATGAATAAAGAGAAGGGTTCCTCCAGAAGATGCTGCGAGCAGCCGGGGAAAGCCAAATGATTAATGAGACTGAAAGGCAGGGTGGACCTGCCCACCTCCACCCAGACCTCGGTGCCAAGAACTGAATATGAAATTAGTCTAAGGCTTTCCGTGGCTTGTCAGGAAGATTCTTCTCCCCTCACATGGGCTCTCACTTTTGGTTTTCTGGAAACAAAAGGAACAGATACCTTACCCCAAATGGAAGGAATGGAGAGGCTGGGAGAGAGCTTCATGTTATAATCAGAACATTTCACATTCAAACACTTTTTGCTTTTAACAGCTCTACCAGAGGCATTTAGATATTGTTGGGAATAGAGTCTCTGTTAGGAATCAGAAAGCTGCAGCTTGTCGCCTGGTTTCTTGTTTTGGCAGCTGGTTTCTACATGCAGTGGTCCTTATAGTAAGATGATTTCATTTGGCTTTGAATGCTGTGTTCCTCTGGTTATTCTGTGCTGTCATTCATCCTCAGATGCTACATTAAGCCGAGTTGGCTGAGAAACAAGGTGCTGTGCCAGTTTTAGCACTCACCTGTGCTCACAGGTGAATAGATGCTTAGCCAACAAGACCCATCTTTGTCCATCAAGAGTAATTAGCAAGAAAATAGAATAACTATTTTAAAATAATAACTATTGATAGAACAAGTACTTCAGTTTGGGACTCTTTATCCAAGAGTTCTAGGTTTCTATCTGCTTTATTTGATTTTCAGGTATACTATACCTTTTGGAAGGAGAATTTCAGTGACAATTGTTGATTCAGATTTGAAATTACTTCAGTGATTTGGATTTAATAAGAATGTTAGACATGATTTCCTCCTCACTCTTACTTTTAATTAACTTTTTATAGAGATATGAATGAATTCTAATGAACACAATTGGCAGGCTAATTGATTTGTTTCAGAGCACAGTGAGCGATCAGTATGCTGGCAGCATCATAAGATGCTATTCAGCGATGTCAAACAGTTTTTGGGTTAATTTTCTGGCAGAGGTTAGTTGGGGAAACTGCTTAAAATATGTACTGTTTTTGATTTTCAAATAAGTGTCTGTTTTTTAAAAATTCAGTGAATTAAAAGATATCTATTCCTTTGAATTTATAGTGTCTTTAAATTATCACACTGCCACTGGGGAGTTGCTTTGTGGCTTCTGTGCATATTAACAGAACACTTTTACATGTGTTATGCACATGAGAATATTAAAGACAATTTTATGAAGATAAAGCATTCTTATTGCAAGAAGAAAGCCAAGAATGTGCTCCTCTGTTTAAAAAATATTTTTAAAAGTTACCACAAAAATCAAGAGTGGTCAAAACAAATCCTAAAAGCACTCATTTAAAGAAAAAAAATAAAACGCAACTCCAAGAGGTTACTGTTTTGCCTGGGATCTCACTTTAAAGGTTTTGCTTAAATAAATCCCAGTGAAATGACATTCTTTTATAGTGTTAAGAACAATGAGCGGGTGAGAAAATATATTATGACATAGTTAAACACAAGGCTATAATTTCTAAACTGCATAAATTACATGTTTTCCCCTATTATGATACAGAGAGCCAAACTGAACATTTTTGAAAGAAAATGACCAACGTATGATTAATTGCAAGCTCACAGATTTTGCAGCTTCAAGAGTAAATCAACTGCTAAGAAGTGCTAACTTGCTAAAATATAAACTAATTTTAGTCTCTGGATATTAAAATATAATCCATCTTCTTCCTCCATTGGGAAAGCTAATTAGAAATTGTGACTGGCAGAAGGAGGAGAACCCAGAGAACACCAGGATTAAGTTCATGTGCTTAAAACCTGAGCCCAGAAAAGGTGGCCAGATTTTTCATTCTTTACACTTCACATATTTGAGTTTCCTGAAACCAGCTTATGGTAATGGATGCTGCCCAAATGTGCAAGTGACAGAAGAGAGAATTTGTGAAAAAAAAAACACATTTAGTTAGCATAGAATATTACAAATATAATGTAGAGATAGAGAGAAATGGCCCATGGATCCTATTTGTACATTTTTTAAAAAGATCTGACTGTTCAGATATAGCACATTTAACAGCAAGGGTTTCTGGAAAGGTCATCAGATAAGTGACAATTGTCTTTTGAACCTTTATATGCTAGGGAAACTTGCAAACTGCAAGCAAGTTTTGATTTCAAGTTAGCTTTGCCTGGGCTTTGATGACTGTTCCATTGGAGGTTAAGGTGGAAAATGAGGGAACTGGAAATATGTAATGAATGACAAGAGAATCTATGCTACTCACACATCTAGAACACTTGCCAAAATCTCACAATTGTTGTTTTATATGGCTTTTATTTCACAGAATCTTTAGTTTCCCATATTACAAATGAGTATACTATTAATCCTTTTCTTTCAATATGACAGAAATTTTTCAATTGGCTAACCAATGGACATAACAGCAATGCTAAAGGAAGACTCCCTACCAATATGATGATTTAGTGAGAATAAGTGAGAGAATTAGAACTGCACAGTTTCAAGGAACAACAGTCTTATAATAACTGTGTTCTTTATTTGTCATTGGAAGGAAGAGATTCAGGCAAATATTTCATAACAGAAATAGAAGATGACAAAATGTGAAGATGAAATTCTACGAGCATTTTAAAAATATTAAATTATGAGGGAAACTCTCCAGTGGATATTTTTATGTATATTTGGGCATATGTATTTATCTGACATTGGGATTAGTTGCAATATAACTTTTAAATAACAGCATAGGCTTCCCCAAGAAGTTTTAATTAAATTAAATATTCATAGCTAGGCAATAAATTCCTCAGGTTCTGTTGGAATGAAACCCATACACATTCCTTTCTCTACCCTTAAAAAAAGTAATGATTTGAACCAGCCAGGATCCCAAATTCTAAGGTAATGCTCCCAATGAAAAGAGCAGTTGTGACAGTCATTTTAGATGGTGAATAAGAGCTAGACCATTAGGGTTGTTATTTTGGCTCAGTCACCTCCCAATTATGAAATGTTAGTAAAACTATTTAAAATATTTTTATTAGTTTTCTTATTTCCAAAATGAGGATAAGAGTAGTACCTACCTCATAGCATTGTTATGGGGTCCCAAAATACTCGTGTAAGGTAATTGAAATAATGTCTAGCATATAGTAAATGCTTAATAAACATTAAGGCATAAATACATTCCAAACACTACAAATTATAGCCAGTATATGAAACATATGAGTCTATGTAAATAAAAACACCTTCCTTTCCAATAAGGTGCTTTGTGTTCGGGTCTCCAATGTGAGATAGCAGAAGGCCATGATCTGGAAAGGAGAAATACAGACAAGAACTTGCTTTCCCACAGAATCACACTTACATCTAAAGATAAAAGGCCAGAGAGCTAACAAGTTTAGTCATCTAGAGAATGAATTAAATCACTCCAGTGTTTAAGTTCACACCTGAGTCATTGCTGTAGAATTTTAGTCAGAGGTTTATTCAATTCTTTGTGCTGTGATTCAGCACAAAGAACTATATTATTTTTAAAGCTCAGGGTGCTAATTCATCAATCATATAAAGGTTAATAATTATAACTTAGGCATTCTTCTCTAAGAATAGTTGCCAGTTTGGACCAAACACATTTATTTCATCTGTCACTAATCATCAACACAACCCAAAATGCATAGTAATATTATTATTCCACTTCATATGTGTATAAACATTTTCAGAGAGATTACTTAATGCAATGTTGGTCATATAGTCATTAATAGTGGATCCAGGATTCGAATGCAGACTCAGTTAAGTTTAAACAGGGTTATTGTACCACATGATGATTCATGGAAGATTAGAAAACAGCATTTGAAAACTGATCATGTTCCTAAAAACCAAATTAATTCTTTTCTTTGATTTTGCAACCTGTATAATATGTGAAAGGTGGAAACTTTTGACCCTGCATTTCTCAGTCTGTCATTTTCACCAAGAACCTGAAAATTCTGGGTAAAAAAGTAGCTGCAGATTTCTTCTCATTTCTCTTGAGTTTTGTTTTCTTCATACTGGCTGAATTTCAGTGTCTCAAAGGCTCATTAATGATCTTTGAGTTATATCAGGTTTTCCTTACTGTTTTTTTGTGGCAGTATAAGTCTGCTGTAGAGTACTCTCACTTATCCAGAAGCAACTTCCTGACATGTGGGACAAAATAGAATAAGAATGTTTTAGACATGTTTTCTTGGAGTCCCAGAAATAGTGTAAAGAAAGAATGTACAGGAGTACTACTTGAAGAAAAAATGCTAAGGATTTTCCAAAACCGACAAAATGCATTTACCCGCAGATTCAATAAATTCTAAAAACTGAAGCAAAATACAAGGAAAACTTATGTAAACTTATAGAGTAAAACAGCTGAAAACCAAAGACAAGAGAAAATATTAAGAGCAGCCAGAGAAGAAAAGAAATGCTACTTTCAACACAGCCATAGTGAAATGGACAGCCGACTTGTCAACAGAAATGATGTCAGTAAAGGACAGTGAACCAACATCATAAAGTGCTGAAAGAAAATAGCTGCCAACCTGGGGTGTATGTATGGCAAATATATAAAACTGCACAAAGAAACAGAGAGCAAGAAAAAGGGTAAATACTGGTTGACTAAATAAAACAATAATAGTAATGTCTGAAAATTTTAAATATATGTAAAATTAAAATGCATGACAATAACAAAAATTGAGAGAAGTAAATGAAAATTATTCTAACATTTTAGAATTATTGGAAAGTAGTAAAATTGTTGATTCTTACAAGACTGCAATAAATCAAAGATATGTGTTATAATCTAGGGTAAGCCATTAAAATAGCACTAAATTATTTTAAAGTAATAAGATATGGAGGGAATAAGGAAACAAAAGAAGAAACAAAAATGCAGTATAAAATAGGTAGCTCCATGGGGGGAAAAATGGACAAAAAGTTTAAACCCAAATGTATCACTATTTGACTATAAATGGATTAGATATTGGAATTTAAAAGAATCATGTAATAGGAAAAATAAAACAGAAACAAGAAAGGGAAAAAAAGACAACACAAAACAAAAATAAACACAGCTGTGGGTTCAGTGGTGTGCACCTGTAATCCCAGCTACTAGGAGGCTGAGGCGGGGGGTTGAGTTAGAGTCCAGCCTGGGTAACACAGTGAGACCCCACCTCAATAAATAAGTAAGTAAATAGATAAATACTAAAAAAAGGGAAATCTGCCTCAATATAGCAGAGTTGTGAGAAGCATAATTAAACTATAGCAGAAGTAGTAACAAGTATGAGAAGAAGGAATCATACTCAGTACAGAAACTTGATGATAACATAGCATTACTATGAAGAATGGGTAAGTCAATTTATTAAATTAAGAAAGACATGAACTAAAATAACATAGTAGTTCGTGAAAAGACATACGATTTACTAAGATATGAGTAACTCACTAACTTTTAAGCTTATTTGTGTTTCCAGTAGTATTAATTTCAAGATTTATATTAACAACCAGTATTTATCAAGAAAAGGTTAAAATAAGTTCAGCATGCACTAATTTTCACAAATTAGGAAATGGGTGATATATTTTGGAAAATCGTTCAAACAAAAGAGTTTAAAAACAAAAGAAGCAATGATACAAAAAGTGTACTTTTACATTAACTAGGATTTCAGTACATTTGTCACATTAGTCATTTTGTCACTATAACAATATACCTAAAGCAAATAACTGTATAAAGACAAGAGTTTTATTTAGCTCAAACATGTGATGATTCAAGGACATGTGCCTGCATTGGTCTACCTCTGGTGAGAGTCCATGGTGAATGGTGGATGGCAATGGCTGAAGTAAGTGTCAGAGCAAGTGGTCACATCCCCAGCAGGAAGCAGAGAGACTGAGGGGCCAGGCTTGCTCTTTTTGATAAAAGTGACCAGGAGGACTAGCAGGGAGTTTCACATACACTAACTCATGCCCATATGGACCTTTCACTGTGCCTCCCGAAGGTTCCATCATCTCTCAGTAGTGCTGCCCTGAGGGGCACAAACCACACTCAAACCATGTCTCTCTTCCACACTAATGATAACTCCCATCTCTCGAGTTGGAAAAATAAAGCAAATGAACTCAGGGCACTGAGTACTGAGTTGGATGTATGAAAAGCATTAAAATTAGCTGATAAAAGAGTGTGGGAATGGTCTTAAAATGTATAACAAATTTATCCAGAATAGTACTTTTCAAAATTTTGAAAGCATATGAATTACCTGCTATTTCTGTTAAGATGCATATTCTTGCACTGTGGATTTGTGATGGAGCCTCAGATTTGTATCAAGGTGATGAGAGATGCACCACACTTTGAGTAGCAAGGACTTGGAGGACATGGTACTGAAATTATGAACTATGAAAATCAAAGCTCAATAATGAAAACAACTCATTTATTTAATGAACCCTGCCCTATGACTTTAATCTCCATCTAGTCAACATACACTGAGTTGATCTCTAAAGAGCAGGGAATGAAGTGGAAGGAGAAAGTTCTTTCAGGAGATTTTACAAAAAAAAATATTAAAATATTATAAATTATTTCCACTAAAATAATATCTTAAGGGGTTAATAATTCTTTATTTATTTTTACAAATAGCCAAAGCTTTTGCAGTCTGCAAATGTATTTGTTCATTGTGACTCAGAACTATCAAATACAACTTGAGGAAACAAAACCTTCCTTAGAAAAACACTTACAAGGGATCTGCAGTCATTTTTTATTATGATTTTTAAAATATACTTCCCATCAAATTTCATATAAAATTAAAATCCAGGGTCATATAAAGCTGCCAATCAAAACATTGGCAAATGAGAAATGCACACAGTAAACATTTGGGAAAATAACATAGCAGTTTTCTCCTTTTATTAAATTTTGACTGAACAAATGGTAAGTCCTTTGGTGTCAGTGAAGCTGCAAGAATAAAAGGCAATGAGGTTGGAAGCAGCACGTTGTAAAGATTAAGATAACTATATTCAATTATCTAACCCACATATTCTCCTCACCTTATAATACCCCCATCTTTGGAGAAATATTTAATCAGCTTTGAAACCTGAAAATTTGGGGGATTGTTTTATGATGCCTTATTTTTGTGATTTTTGAGATCTGCAGATAGTATAAAGAAATCAAGAACACTAAAATATAAGATAGTTTTAAAAAATTACTAGTAAGGGCTGGGGATGTGGCTCAAGCGTTAACACGCTCGTCTGGCATGAGCGGGGTGCTGGGTTCGATCCTCAGCATCACATACAAATAAAATAAAGATGTTGTGTCCACTGAAAACTAAAAAATAAATATTAAAAAATTCCCCCCTCTTTAAAAAAATTACTAGTAATACAATAAAATCTACCTAAGTGTCTTCAATCTTATTCAAACAGAACACTATTTATTTGAAGTTTAAATGAATATTATCAAAATCCAACATCCATCTGTCTACTTAACCCCCTGGTTAGAGCATTGAAGGGAAGCAGCATGAAATATTAAAGTAAGGTATGTGAGAATTTAGAGGAAATATATAAATTTGCCTCCTCAGTATTGGGGTAATCTGATTAGAAGAAAGAAAATGGTGAATCCAAGCCCTTGTCCCAGTTGCTATGGCTCCTCAGCCACATAGCTATGCAGCCAGCTCACTAATTCCCAAAGAGAAGTGGTAGAGCTGTGGCTGGGTGGACTGGAGCTTGGGCCTCTCTGTGGTGGACTCTGCTATGCAGGAATGAGTCTCCATCTTGGTGAGAGGTCAGTCAGGGTTGGTCCACCTGTTGCCCACAGTAGCCTGCCCTTGTCTTACTGTGAGGTTAAAAAATGGAAGTAGGGGCAGACTTGAATGTGATTGTAGGAAATCCCAGACTCAAGGGCTAACCAATACTACTGATACTCTGTAAGAACTGATTAGTATGAATTTATACCGATAGCACTAGTGCGTTTTCAAAATCTGAATAGCATAAATTTGGACCAATAACATTGGCCCAAGAGCTATGTGAACACTTGGACTAGCACGCTCAAGCAGCAGACTGCTGTTGGGTCCCCTCTCACCCTACAAGAGTTCTCTTTCTGTTCTTCACACTTGAATAAATCCTACTCCTTATATTCTTGCCTTCCATTGCTGTCTGTGAATTTCATTCTTTGCATTTGCAAGCCAAGAACTCGGAAAGAAATTGGATGTGGTCTGACACTGGAGGGCGTAGCTTGCCATTGAGAGCTGCAACATGTCTTGTTACTCATCACTCACTCCATAGTACTGGAGAAGAATCCTGCTTTGCCAGCTGGGACCTTCAGAGCAGATGCCAAGAGGCATCCCCTACCTTGATTATCTGTTGAAACTAAAACAGTCTTTTCTCAACTGTACAGGCCTATGGAGAAACTCTGGTTTCAATAGTAATGGTCTTCAAATAATTTTTTTGGAGTATTTTACATAGAGGAAAAGATTAAAGAGAAATAATTTAGCCTATTGAGGGGAAAGATTGATTAAAATCCTGGCAGAATTCATTCAAAATTAAAAAATCAAGTAAAAAAGAAAAGGAGAATAGTGTTTCCATTTCTGATTAATGAGAGCAACGGGTGGAAATATACTTTTTATTCCATGATTTTGAACATGGAATATTTATAAGATGGTTTTAAAAAGTATGTTTACACTGCTTTAGTTGATAAAGTGAATATCAAAATATCAACATAATCATCCTTTTCATTTACTTTTTGAACATAGCTATTGTACATACTGTTTTTCTACACTTTGAGAACCCCAAACATACAAAGTTTAGTAAGTACTCAAAGAGATTACAGTCTAGTGGGCTGAGAATATATCATCTAACTTATTCATGAAGTTTTTCTTTTATTCCAATTGTATCAAGGCAGGGAGTATTAATGTGACACAAGAGACCACTGGGGGAAAGAGAAGGAATGAAATAGACTTTTTGGCTTCAAGGAGCTTGTACTTCAATGGGGGAAAGGTCATGTGCACAAATTAGGTACAATATACAAGACATCAAAGGATGAGCTGACCTTGTGTTTGCCGCAGTCTGGCTGCAGCAAAATAACCGGGGGTGACGAACAACTTGTGTACAGTTGATACAGCAGGAGAGGGAGCCGTTTATTGTAGGACAGGAGAGATATTTATACATTCCACACAGCTTATCTAATTAACATAAACTCGATACAGCAGTCAACCAATAAGGAACCTCCACACTTAATGGCTCGCTGGCGTTACTTCACAAACCACTCCCTCGGCATTTTGCCAGGCGCCATCCAGACTTGTTTACAGACTCTAACATTTCTCTGGCAAAATGCCAGGCGCCATCCTGACTTGTTTACAGACTCTAACAGTGTTAGCTACAGAATCAAGCACAGGTATTGTGACTGCAGAGGACCCTAAAAACTTGTGGGAAGAATATTGAAAGGTTTCTCAAAGATGGGAGTGACAATGGACCAGAGGAAGTCAGCACTGAAGTCATTACTTCCTGCTGCTGAGAACAAAGAATGCTTCCCGAAAGAAGTGACTTGAGACCCAAGTATAGAAAAATTAACAAGATGGGAACAGAATGACAAAACAGGGAAGGGCCACTTAGCTATGTAAAGAGATGTGGAATGGGAAAGCAATTGGAAGTAAAGAGGGCCGTGATATGTTTTTACTTACACCATGAGCCAAAATAAAATCTTCCTCCTTTAAGTTGCTTATGTCAGGTGCATTGGTGATAAAGATGAAAAGCAGATTAACACAGCATCTTTTCATACGCTTCTTGGACATTTATTATCTTCTTTGAGAGAAATGTCTATTCAAATCCTTTGCTCATTTTTTAATTGGATTTTATCAAAGTAGTTATTGAGTTGAAGGAATTCTTTAAATATTTGGCAGGGGGAGAGCTATCCTGTCAGATATATGGTTTGCAGATATTTTCCTCCATTCTATAAGTTGTCTTTTCACTTTGTTGGTTTTTAATTTGGGTTTTTTTGGAAATTTTAATATTTATATGGTTCTATCTATGTTTTTGATTTTGTTGCTTATACTTTTGGTGTCACATACAAGAACTCATTGTTAAATCAGCATCATAATGATTTTCCCTTAAAAAACAAAAGAATTCCCAATGCAGGTGGCTTATGAATTCACAATTCACATATTAAAAAATAGATACTCAAGAACACCAAACATGTATACGTGCACATGTGCGCACACATACACACATGCACACCCTTACAAACATCAATTAATGATGGATAAAATATTTCAAAAAAGAAAACAGCTAGGTGTAACAACAAAACCAGAAATATTATCAGTAAGTGCTGAAGTAGCTTGTTAACCAGTCAGGAAGGAGATTCCAGGAATTCAGCTCTTGTGATCTAGCAGGTGTTACCCTATATGAGGCAGGAGATGAGAACAAGAAACCTTGCTTGCAGTTTGCAAATAATGCCATTAGCCACCCAGGTTGGTCTGGAACTGATCCTACCAGCTAGGACATAGTAGAGTCCAGGAGGCCCCCTATAAGATTTAGTCTGAATTGAAGATTCTGAGGTCCTAAATAGTAAGAGTGTACACTGAGTGAGGGAAATAAAATCTCTCTTAAGAAAAGCTGTCTAAGGAAAACTTCAAAGGACAAAATAAATTAGAACTACAGGAATTGTTATCAATACTAATAGGGAAAACAGATAGTAGAACACATTGAGAGGATGGTAAAATAAGTATGTTTAAGAAAATCAGAGATAGCTATAGGTTGGAATATCATTGAAAAAGCAAGATAGAGAATTGTGTAAAAGAACTTGGAGCTAGGAATCAGGAAAGAGCACATATAAAAAAGATTCAAGTAGAAATCATATAAATAAAGAAGAAAAAGACCAACAGACTGCTCAACTATGAAGAAATTGTTTAGAACAAACCTGCAAGAGATAGGGTTAAACATGTGAAGAAGAGTCAACATTATGTCTAATAAAAGATAAAACAATGAGAGAATATTGGGGATATAACAAGCAAAGAGATAATAAGTGAGAATTTTCTATGATTAAATATTTTAGCTATAAACTTTAAAAAAATCACAAGGTGGGACTGAGGTAGTTCCCAAAGCAAAACACAAAGTACCCCCTATCCTGGCATTTCATTCAAGGCAGTGGTTGGTGAACATAAAAGTTAGACACATTCTCTTCCCTCAAATAATGATGAGCACTGAAAGACCAATAAAATAGCTTGAGATAGCATATAATGACAGAGGACTATTTGAATTGACATGGCTAATGCCAGACTCTCCAAAGCAATGATGTTTGTTAAAACTTGATTGAAGTGGAGGTGTGAACCAGGTGAACATCTGAGGGAAGAGAATTCCAAGAGAAGAAATCATCCAACTCCTTGGGTTTGAAGAATAACAATGAAATCAGTAACCTGGATCGTAGTAAACAAAAGGAGAACACAAGGAAACAAGGTCAGAGACAGTGGTGGGGACTATACAATCCTTGGACATCAACTTTGGACAGGCTATATTTTATAGTGATACAAAGCTGTTTGAGTGACATGATCATTACAATTGAAAAGGAACAGCTGGTGGTTGTGTTATGAGTAGATTAAGAGGGTAAAAGAAGCAGTAATAACTTTCATTAACTTATTGCAGTAGGTTAGGTGGCAATAGCTTGACTGGGATGCTAAGTGAAATCTAGAAGGACAAGTGGATTAATTGTGTATATTTTGAAGTCACAGACAAGAGCATTTGAAAACTCAGAAAGATGGAATAGAATTTAAAAAACAACATAGACATGAAGAGCAAAACAAAAATAATGATTGCAAGGTACAAGTAGGAGAAAATTCCAAAATGATGGTTTCAACTGGAGCAAGATTGTATGTATCAAATTGAAGATTTTTAATTTAGTAGACATTGGAAGTACATTTGTATGATTTCTAAGTCTATCTGAATAACCAAGCTCAGTGCCATGGGCCCAGGCAGACTCAGAGAAATGAGGATGCTGATTTAACTTGTGTTGGCGAAACTTCAAATCACATGAGGAAATTCAATCTTACATGAGGAAGTTCAAGCTTACATTTTGGAACTCAAAGAAAGGCTAGGACCACAGACCAGAGATGGTAGGCTAGGCTGGTAGAGGGAGAACAATAAATTAGCACGGTTATTCTTTAAAAGGCTAAGAAGTTTTGTGTTTGGTTGCTCATGGTCCAGCATTTTCATCTGCATTACAGATGTCAGAAAGAAGAAAAAGCAAAAGGGCACATTCTAGTTCTTCTTTAAAAAGAGCCTTCCCCAGAATAACTACCTAACAGTTTTACCATAATATCTCTTTGACCACATGGTTAAACCCAGCTAAAAGGGAGACTAGGAAATGTCTTTTAAATAAGCACATTGCTATAAATCAAGATGTTATTCTCAGTCAGAGGGAAGAATTGAGTGGACATTGAATATACACAACTTCAATCCTGCAAGTTATCAAAATGGGGACTCAAGTCAGACTCAGTTTCAGGCAAATATAAGATTTGGTAGTAAGGAAGTAAAGAAGGAATAAATGAAGGAAGGGGAAAGAAGATAAATAGAAAGGAATAAATGAATAAGAGAGAGGGAAGGAAAGAGGGAAAGAAAAAAAGGAATTTAATGCTTATATTTTCTAATCTGTTACTGTAGCATAATTGATTGAAAACTATGAAGTCAAACTAACAGTAAACACTCTCATGTTTGCAACTAGGGAATATATGTAACAATTTAATGTGAATTTCAGGAAGTATTTTGGCCTCTCCATCTTAGCCTGGCTGCTATGATTTTCCACATCCCTGCTCTCCTGGTTTTCTGGAAAATTTCATTAAGTTACACCTTCAAATTACAAGTTCAAGTCCAGCCTCAGCAACTTAATGTGACCTGTCTCAAAATAAAAAATCAAAAGGGCTGGGAGTTCAGCTTATTGGTAGAGTGCTCCTGAGTTCAGTCCCCAGTGAGACATACACACACATATACACACACAAGAATTTATGCCTTCTAATGCCAACCAATGAGGCCATCCACAGTGATAGACTATAGACATTGACTTTATACTATTAACTATACTAATAAAGTTGAGTAAGCCATATGGTATGATTTGTCCTTACTTAAGGAAAACAAAATTTTTCCAATCATTGGGATAGGCTTAGGAATAATGCCATAGGTCCTAGTTGATATTTCAGTGCTTACATACCAGCCTTGTTAATTTTTATGGCCTGTGTATATGTGTGTATCTGAGACTAATATCACAAATGCCCCTCCTCCATCTGCTTCATAGGTACATGATTTATATACTGGATGTGGTCACCTGGAATTCTAATGTGACCTCTAGGAACAGCAGGGGTCAGCTCCTGAGACATTATAGGTTGAAATGGTGTGGTTTGCTGACAGAGTGGCTTGATGCTTAGAGGTCACCTTTAGGATCAAAAGCTTGGACTAGAGGTAAGCAATAACTTGTGCAAGACTAATCCCTTGCAAGCTGTCATCTAAGAAAAAGAATAGGCCTCCTGCAAATCTCCTTAGAACCCACCGAAGCTCTCTGCTCAAGACAATCAATATTGGTCAAATTCATGGCTTAAATCCCAGTCTCAACTATGAATATTAATGTGATGAATCATTCTTTCAGCTTGCTTCATTCAACAGCAGACCCTTCTGATCAAAGTGTTGGAGAAACTGGTTCTTCTTTAATCATGCAGCTCAAAGTCTCATGAGGATTTGCCCTTCAGGAGTCTGTTGTCTGACTGAACAATATCTATGTGTGTTGCCACAGAATTGATGGGAAATGGGCCCATATATCTGCCACTGACCTTGTCTCTGAGTTTTCTCCAGTGGCTGTCACTTTGGTGGGACTGGCATGATCTGAAACGGTCCAATCCAAGTTTGTTGGCCATTTGTTCTCTCATTTTTGCACAAGATTTCAAACCTGCCTTCCTTGCTGGATTTCATGGGAACTAATATAAGTCTCTTAACTGGTCTTTGGATATGTTTACAGCTGAAATCCTCACATGATGCAATGTTTATAGTATAGATACAATAATTATTTTTAATGGCCGTGTATATTATATTTAATTCTCACAACAGTTTTATGAATTGGGTATAAGATTCCTTATTCTTATTTTATAGATAAAAGTACTAAAAGCCAAGAAAGAAATGTCATTTTTGAAAGCATACAATTAGAAAAAGACAAAGTTGAGGCTCAAAGCCTTTTGTGTCCAGTGCTAAATTAAGCAGACTCCATTTACTTAGAATGGATATGAAAGAGTCATGCAGCCAGGATGTTCCAAGGTCAGAAACTTAGCTGTTAGCGTGCTGAAAGTGGAGGTAAGGGGCAGAGTAGTGCATTTTCATTTTGGGATAATAATTCCATGTAACATGACACCTCCCAAAACAATGTCTTAAAAATTAGCAATTATTTTTCACTCATGTTCATGGTAGCTTGAGGTTCAACGGATCTGGGCAGATTTCAGATGCATTTGAAAAGCTCTTGATTGGGTTCAAGGTTGTTTCACAAGTCTCTTCCTGGGAATAGCAAATATCTGATGTATACATAGTCTTCTCATGTTGACAGGTGGATAACAAGAGGGCCAGATTAACTCTGCCACACAGTTTTTGCTTCTGTCATATCAAGTAATATTCTATTGGCCCAAACAATCACCTGGCTAAGTCTAATGTGAATGGATGGAGACATACTCTCCCCATGGACATGGAATAGTGGAGAGAAAGTAAATACTTGTTGAACAACATCTGCCCTTTGTTCACCTGTCGTTCATAAATATGCATGCCCCCAAACCATGAGCAAAATATACTAAGCTGCACTTCCAGAATCTCATTCTAAATTGATGATTGGCACTATCTAGTCATGCTATTAGGCTTGAATCCAAATCTTATCACCCATAGAGATACAGTTATGGATATTTTTGTTGTAGAGTTTTGAAAAGACATGTTATCCACAACCTAGTCTCCTACTTAACACATGCAAACTCAAAATAATAAGGGATAGGGACAGATAGCTGCAATAAAATTGTGCAACAGGAGAAGAACGGAGGCATATAGCAGTCAATAGTCCACAATTTTAAAATCCTCCTGGCCTAATGTTGCCTGATCCCTCTAGGGTAGGGAATATTTCTTGATTAGGTTCCAAATCTCCTTTCTAAACAGTTCATTATACTCTATGGCTTCTAAATCCACCCTTCATTTACCCAACCACTTCAGAAGGTAACTTTGGAGTCTCTTGGTCACTGAATAAATGACCTCTCCTTCTTTAAGTTTATAGAAATTTCTATTTCTCAAACTAATTCAATCTCTTTTTATCTGGTCCATGATGGGTGGTGTTATTGCCAAGAGTTATCTCAAAAATCTCACTGATTTTCTATACATTTAATTCTAGTCAAATTCAAATGTGAAAAACCACCCCTACAAAAATTCTTTTGAAGACTCATCTCTTTAGTCTTAAAAATGGTACATTGGATGAGTTGAGTTTTGGTGGGACCACCCCTGGAACTTTCACACATCCCTGTGATCCAGTTGAAACGACTATTAGAAAACATTAAAGTCTACTAATATCTTAATCAATAAGCTCACAGCCATACTCTTGACATGGTCTTTACAATGACATCATACTCAGTTGTCAATATCTGAATTTTCCCTGGCACTTATAAGAAACAAGTCTATTTTCCAACCCTGAAATATCTGGGTTCTCTATCTTCTCTTTAAACTTTCCTTGTAAACCAGCCAATTATTTTAAGAGTTTATGTGTGTCTTGTATTACCTTGATAAATAGATATCTAGGAGTAGTCAGCTCATGCTTTGAACATCTTGCCTCAAAATCTTCTCACACTATTTGATAAATTTATTAAGTTTATTTTTGCTTTCCATTTTACTGCAGTTTTATCAGATGATTGTCATTACATAGGATTGGTCACTATGTTTTCAGTGACTTTAAGAGTTTTCTTATCATGTTTTTCTAGCTTTTTCTGTGTCTGGTACCCAAGGCCAAAGCCACTACCACATATAATGGTAATTCCTCCTTCCAATGCTAATTTCTGTATTAGTTGATTAGGAGCACCCACGAGCATATGAAAGAAATATCCTCAAAATTCAGTAATCTATATCAATACTAATTTATTTCATATTCACATTTCTATAACTATGTTTATATGTGTGTGAGTGTGTGTGTGTGTGTGAGTGTGTGTGTGTGTATATGTATGTATGTGTGTGTGTCTGCAGGTAGGGATGGGTTGATGGATCTATGCTTGGCTTAACCTTAAACTGTGAGTTAGATCCAGATTTGTTCCTTATGTCTTCCATTCTCCTCGGGCCAGTGGCTACCAGAGGCACTTTCTTCTCATAGCAAAATGTAGGCATCCTGGGCTCAAACCCAATCACTCAAGCCTTTGATCATTCATTCAGCTCTCTGATCACCATTTATTATGAGTCATTTCTAACACACATAATTTATTTTTGCAGTGCAGGGATCAAACTCAGGACTTCACACATGCAAAACAAGCACTCTATGACTGAGCTATATCTCGAGCTTTCTAACACAAATAAAAATAGAGTAATAGCACAATGAGATCCCTTTATACCTTTCACTAAACATCAGCAATTTCATGTGGTGGCCATTATTATCTCATATTTGTCTCAGTCATGTTCCCTGCCCCATGATTAATATAGAAGTGACCAACATTTAATATTATTCCATTCTAAATATTTCAGTACAGTTATAAGTTCTAATAGTTTTACTTTCCTTACTTTATCCTCAAGACTTCAGTAAAAATTTGTGAAAAGTGAGACTCTGGTGTTTATTGTACTCAGTAAAATTATGAAATACTTAACTTGTGTTCAAGAAGAGTAGCTAAGGGGAAACTCTATCCTTTTCAAGATTGGAGTGGGATTATTGGGGCAATTACCTAGAGCAGAAATTTGTGCATTGCAGGGAGAGAATTTAGGAGGGAAGGACTTCTTCAGCAAGCCAAGTATGAGGGCATGAGAGGAAAGCCAGAGCCTAGGCCCAGGAGGGTAAACTTCTTTCACAGTACTTTTCAAAACATAAGCTGTTATCCATTAGCAGACAGTAAAATCAGTTTCCTTGGGAAAATCCCCACTGATATAATAAAATCCAATACTTTAGAATGAACTAGACCAGAATAGAAAATACCAGTGCCCATCATACATGTTAAGGCTAAAGATATTTCTGAAAACTTTCACAAGGGCACACTGTATTGTGATATATAAGGCATTTATGACTAGTGGTTATGGCCACAGATGTTTGAAAAGCAATGCTTGAGGAACTCTTAGCAATAGCTCTGGGACACTTGGATAGAAATGGGAATTTATGGCAATATGGCTGCGGAGGCCTGTACAGCTGGCTTCTGGAGTAAGGACTTATTCTACTTATTGATACATCCCTGGGAAAAGTGTCTGGCATCTGGTGGGCTCTCAATAAATATTTGCTTAATGAGTGGATAAAACAAACAAGTGTATTTCAGACTAACTTTAGCTTTTGTTCTCATAGTGATTGATGTTTCTTCCATCTTGTGACTCTACTGTTTCCTCAGATCACATTGTCATCTGCATTTAGCTGATGATAGGGCAAGGAGCCTGAATTGGCATCCTAGCTCTTAGAAGTCAAGCAAGATCTAGTGCTGTGACTTCACCAAGTGCAAAAGAGGCCGGGAAATAGAGTGCATCTGTGTGCCTGGGAAAAGAAAGAAGTAGATTAGATGACAGAATGTCATGGGAGTATAAATTAGTACATGATACTATGGCCATTTTCTATTCCAATGAAATTAAGAGTGGTAGTTAAAACATTAATTTTATTTATTTATTCATTCATTCCAATTAGTTATGCATGATAACAGAATGCACTTCAATTCATTGTACACAAATGGAGCACAATTTTTCAATTCTCTAGCTGTACACGAAGTTAGAGTCACACCATTTGTGCAATTATACATGTACCTAGGGTAATGATATCCATCTCATTCCACCATCTTTCCTAACCCCATACCCCACTCCATTCCCCTCTGTCCTCTGTCCCTGTTGCCTAATCCAGATTTCCTCCATTCATCCCATGTCCCCCTCCCCGATTATGGATTAGCATTCACTTATCAGAGAAAACATTTGGCCTTTGGCTTTTTGGGGATTGGCTTACTTCACTTAGAATGATATTCTCTGACTCAATCCATTTACTTGCAAATGCCATAATTTTATTCTCTCTTAATGCTGAGTAATATTGCATTTATGTATATATAACACAATTTCTTTTTCATTTATCTATTGAAGGGCATCTAGGTGGTTCCATAGTTTAGCTATTGTGAATTGTGTTACTATAAACATTGAGGTGGCTGCGTCACTGTAGTATGCTGTTTTTAAGATAAATGAAAATCAAAATTACTATAAGATTTCGTCTCACTTCAGTCAAAATGGCAGTTATCAAGAATACAAGCAACAATAAGTGTTGGCGAGGATATGGGGGGGAAAGCCACATTCTTACATTCCTGGTGGGACTCAAATTGGTGCAACAAATCTGGAACGCAGCATGGAGATTCCTTAGAAAACTTGGACTGGAACCACCCTTTGACACAGCTATCTTACTCCTCAGTCTATACCCAAAAGACTTAGAAACAGCATACTACAGGGACTTTAACTGAAAAGATAGTTTAAAGATCAGATTTTGTAAAAAGTATGCAAATACAAAGAGCTTATTTTAACTTAAAAATGTAATTTTTTGTCAACCTTCAATGCAATGTCTATAACCTTCCTTTTCAATGTCTTTATATAGTTGCATTGTTTTCTATATTAAAAAAATCACATCCATAAGGCAAACAATTATCAGTTTAGTTTCTTTAAGTTCAAGTGAGAACTTGTAAACCAACTGCAGAATGCAGGATAACAATAACAATAAATAGCTCATGTTTATGTTAAATACTTTAAATACACTCAGTGTCCAGGCCAAGTATTATATATGCATTAACTCGGCCAACACTCTAAACATCCTAGAAGGAGGAATATTAGAATTCCCATTTTACTGAGGGGAAAACACCTTTGAGCTGCTAACCAAGTATTCTGTTTATGGTAACAGTGTGAGAACCTATATTTGAAATCAAATGCTTCTAATTCCAAAGCCTATACTCTTAAACATTAGCTGTATGTTTTGGTTATATTTGTTAACTTTGTTCTGACTTCTCATGTATTGACTCATATATGTAATGTGTTTCCACTCTGCATGTGTAGAAAAAGATGCTATAAATCGAAGAAACTACTTGTTAGGTCAATTATTTAATCTTTGATAGGCTTTTGATTATCCTCTTGACAAGTTGTCATTTATAGCATTTAAACAAGAAATAACATTTCTCTGTCATGAAATTATTTTGATGATTCTTAAGATTTGGACAAAATATATATCATTTATAATATAATCCAGTCTAGAAGTTCAGATACTTTAATTGGCAGCTGTATTTTCTTATTCCTAGCATAGTAGATGACACAAAAAAAATTTACTAAAGAACAAATGAATCAGTGAAAGAATGAATGATTCTTTTTGGTACTAGCAATTGAACCCAATAGTACCCTAGTACTACAAATACTCACTAACTGGAGGTCCCCCACTAAATTTGAGATCCTTCTCCCTCAGCCTTCAAAGTTGCAGGGATTACAGGCATGCACCACTGTGTCAAGCTGAATGAACTTTTTTCAATATGATATATTACTACTTGGGTGTGGAATCACATATATAAGGTAAGAGAAGTTATTTTGAAACGGTATCAATTTTTTAAAAGTGCCATTTGATATACTTTATTTAGTGTTTTTAAATTTGTTAAGAAAGATCCAAGGGCTGTGGGTCAAACTCAGTGGTAGAGCTGCTTGTTTAGCTTGTGAGAAACCCTGGGTTCACTCCCCAGCACAGAAAGAAAGAAGGAAAGAAGAAAAAAAATTCTAAAATATTACAAAGCTTATGTGATAACAACAGACAGGATAATGGATCTGAAGGTTTAGTTCCACTGAAACCAAGACTAGGGGTTTAATAAATACCAATAGAATGAATAAGTCAGAGGATTTTATGAATCATCTAAAATTTTATTTCACAAAATTTTTCAGTGTCAACTCAATACCACTTGTTACTGAGAGTCATCATAATTTACAAAATTAAAGATTAGTAAATGTTAATGGTATATTAAAGTCACACATCTGTTTGAAATGGAAAGTCATGCTTTCTAGCTTAAATTTTTTAAAAAATTTAAACTGGGTATAAACCTGGGCTGGGGGCTAGCACATGGCAAATGATACACTCAAACAAGGATCACTTCAAGAGATTTTATAAATGTACTATTTAGAAAGATGTGTCTAGGATTCAGGGGAACCATAAAAACTAATATAAAGTCTCAGTGCAGTAACTTGTATACTTTATTAGTAATAACTAGTAGAAACACTTTAAATATAGCCCAAATCTGGAGGGGGTAAGAGGTAAAGGCTATAGACAGGGTGGTGTGTTGGGGGCTGCATTGAAGGAGGTCAGTGGCCTGCAGTCATGGGATGCAGTCACCCCTATAAACCATGTAGCACTTCTGACTCTTGCATCCCTTTGATCATCCACGTGTGCTCCCTTTATACCTAAGCAAATGGGCAAGAGTGTTCCTTGCTATTGTGAATATGGGAGGATGGCTTCTCCTTCAAGGAGAGAGGAGGTGTTAGGTGGTTGAGAGTAGACTGGTGAGACCCTGTCTCTAAATAAAATACAAAATAGTGCTGGGGATGTGGCTCAGGGGTTGAGTGCCCCTGAGTTCAATTCCTGGTACTCCCCATCCCCCTCACCCCCAAAAGGTCTTTATAAAGTCTACTCAAAATGTAATTTTTTAAAAATGAGTTTTAGTTGTAGGTGGATACAATACCTTTATGTATATTTATGTGGTGCTGAGGATCGAACCCAGGGTCTCACACATGCTAGCGAGCGTACTATCATTGAGCCACAACCCCAACCCTAAAAATATAATTTATTATTAAGTACTTAGATAAAAATAAATGTAAAATAAGCATAATAAAACTACTTAAGAAGCTTTTTTAAAAATTGATATTTTAGAAAAGTAAAGTGAAGAATAATTTTAAAGGAGTTTCTCTTATATAATTAATTTATTTATTTATCGAAGCAGTTATTTTGTGTTAGTATTTATTTTTAATTAAAAAATTAAAATTATATATTATGGAGTATAATATGATATTTAAAAATATTAATGCATTGTGGAATGGCTAAGTCAAGTTGATTAACATATGCATTACCTCATATATTTAACATTTATTTTCAGTGAGAACACTTAAAATCACTAATATTGCTGGGAAAAATAATACATGCCTACCTAATCCACAAGGTTGCCATGGGATTAAATAAAACGTCTATGAAAATACTATGCAAATGTAAATTGCTATTTTTTTAAGTGAAGAAAACAACCCTGTAATTATGCTCTTCATTTTTTCTTCTTTCATTGACATTTCCAAGAATGCACAATACTGTCTTTCTAATGATCCAGTTAAAATGCAATCAAATAATTATGATATGATGTGATAAGTGTGGGAAATTAATTTTGCATCCAGATTAGGGGTTGGGTAGGGTAAGGCCTCAGAGAGGAGGTGACATATGAATTGGACCTTGAAGCATGAATAGGAATTCAGCAGCAATGGCCAGAAAGAGGATTTCAGCAGGGGAAGGCAAAGAATGGAAGTATGTGAGTCATTGGTTTACTTGAGAAAGAAGACCAGGACTACTAGCACATAGGATACACAGGTGTGTGAAGTGGCAGGAGATGAGGCTGCATAAACAGGAATATACAGGTACAGATTTAAAAATATATAAACATTTAAATTGACTCATAGTTATGGAGGCTGAGAAATTCCACTATTACAGGCTAGAGGTTCAGGAAAGTTGATGATATATGATCCTGTCCTAGTTGGATGGTCTGAGAATGCGCTGATAAATTCTGGTCTGAGTCAGAAATCCTGAGAACCAGGAATGCCAAAGTCCAAAGGCAGGAAAAGACAGATGTCCTAGCTCAAGCAGAGAGCAAATTCACACTTCCTCTCCCTTCTTTTTAAATTTATAATTATTTTTAATGTTTAATTAATTAATTCAATTATTCTCATTAGGTATATATCATAGAAGAATGCATTTTGATTCCTTGTACACAAAGCAGCACAACTTTTCATTTTTCTGGTTGTGCACAGAGTCATACCATATGTACAGTCATACATGTACGTAGGGTAATGATGTTTATCTCATTCTACCATCTTTCCTGCCCCTATAACCCTTTCTCCTCCTCACCGTCCCCTTTGCCCAATTATAGTTTCTCCATTTTTTCCATGCCCCTCCATTATGGATCAACATCCACTTATCAGAGAAAACATTTGGTCTTTGGTTTTGGGGATTGGCTTAGTTTGCTTAGTATGATATTTTCCAAATCCATCCATTTGCCCGCAAATGCCATAATTTTATCCATATTCAGCAAAATGAAACTAAACCCCTATATTTCACCATGCACAATTCAACTCAAAGGCGATCAAGGACCTAGGGAATAGACCAGAGACCCTGTACCTAATAGAGGAAAAAGTAGGCCCAAATCTTCATTATGTCGGATTAGACCCTGAATTCCTTAACAAGACTCCTAAAGTACAAGAAGTAAAATAAAGAATCAATAAATAGGATGGATTCAAACTGAAAATCTTCTTTTAGAAAAAGAAATAATCTATGAGGTGGAGAGAGAGCCTACATTAGACACATCGCCCCAATTGGAGGAGGGGCGGAGCAGAGCCGCCTCCCGCACCTGCAAGGTGGGCAGACCTGCGACCGACCAGCGGAGCAGGCCCAGCGGCCTGCCGGCGTGGTAGACACATCATCCCAATTGGAGGAAGGTCCCAGCTGCCGCCCACAAGGTAGGCAGACTGCTCGTCCCAGAGAAGGGGCCCGGCAGCACACCGGCCTAGTTGAAAGATCACCCCAATTGGAGGAGGGGCACAGCCACAGCCTGCGCCTGTAAGGTAGGCAGACCTGCAACCTGGACAGATCATCCCTGTTGGAGGAGGGGCCCAACCGTTGCCCGCAAGGTAAGCAGACCACGCGACCTGGAGAAGGGGCCCAGCGGCCCGCCGGCGAGATAGACAGATCACCCCAATTGGAGGAGGAGCACAGCCGCCGCCCGCCCCTTCAAGGGAGACTTTGCAACTATACAAGAGCAATATAAATATATAGGGGGATAATTCAACAACACACACAGTCTCACCAAGCAGAAAGAAATGCGAGCAGTATGAAAAGACAAGGAAAGAAAGGACCACAAGCAATGCAGGTCAACTCAACTTTAGAAGAGGTAATAGCTACAGCAGATGGAATGTCAGATAAAGAATTCAAGATTTACATGCTTCAGATGATCTGGAGTCTCAAGTAAGACATTAGACAGCAAAACCAGACAATGAAAGATCACTTCAACAATGAGTTACATAAACAAATCCAAGAAGCAAAAGATCAACTATATAGGGAGATAGAGGTTATAAAAAACAAACAGAAATCCTAGAAATGCAGGAAGCAATAAACCAACTTAAAAACACAAATGAGAATACTACCAGCAGAGTAGAACACTTAGAAGATAGAACATCAGACAATGAAGACAAAGTATTTCAACTTGAAAAGAACATAGACAGCTCAGCAAGACTGTTAAGAAACCATGAGCAGAACATCCAAGAAATTTGGGATAACATCAAGAGACCAAACTTAAGAGTCATTGGGATACAGGAAGGTATAGAGGTCCAAACCAAAGGAATGAGCAATCTGTTCAACGAAATAATAAGAGAAAACTTCCCAGACTTGAAGAATGAGACAGAATCCCAAATCCTAGAAGCCTACAGGACGCCAGATGTGCAAAATCATAAGAGATCCACACCTAGACACATTATAATGAAGATGCCCAACATACAGAATAAGGAGAGAATTTTAAAAGCTACAAGAGAAAGGAAGCAGATTACATTTAGGGGCAAGCCAATCAGGATAACAGCTGATCTTTCAACACAGACTCTGAAAGCTAGAAGATCCTGGAATAACATATTTCAAACACTGAAAGAAAATGGGTTCCAACCAAGAATTGTGTATCTAGCGAAATTAAGTTTCAGGATGGAAGATGAAATTAAAACCTTCCACGATAAACAAAAGTTTAAAGAATTCGCAGCTAGAAAACCATCTCTTCAAAACATCCTTGGCAAAACATTACAGGAAGAGGAAATGGAAAATAACAATGAAAACCAACAGTGGAAGGTAGTACAGTAAAGGGAAAAATAATCAAAGAGGAAAAACAAACCATGTTAAGTAACATCAATAAACAAATATGGCTGGAAGAACAATCCATATCTCAATAATAACCCTAAATGTTAATGGCTTAAACTCACCAATTAAGAGACACAGGCTAGTAGAATGGATCACAAAACAAGACCCAACAATATGCTGCCTACAGGAGATGCATTTGATAGGAAAAGACATACACAGACTGAAGGTGAAAGGTTGGGAAAAATCATATCACTCATACAGACTTCGGAAACAAGCAGGAGTGTCCATACTCATATCCAATAAAATAGATTTCAAGCCAAAGTTAAACAAAAGGGATAAAGAGGGACACTACATACTGCTCAAGGGACCCATACACCAACAAGACATAACAATCATAAATATATATGCTCCAAACAATGGTGCAGCTATGTTCATCAAACAAACTCTTCTCAAGTTCAAGAGTCTAATAGACCACCATACAATAATTATGGGAGACTTTAACACACCTCTCTCACCACTGGACAGATCTTCCAAACAAAAGTTGAATAAAGAAACTATAGAACTCAATAATACAATTAATAACCTAGACTTAATTGACATATATAGAATATACCACCCAACATCAAGCAGTTACACTTTTTTCTCAGCAGCACATGGATCCTTCTCAAAAATAGATCATATATTATGTCACAGGGCAACTCTTAGACATTATAAAGGAGTAGAGATAATACCATGCATCTTATCTGATCATAATGGAATGAAACTGGAAATCAATGATAAAAGAAGGAAGGAAAAATCATGCATCACTTGGAGAATGAACAATAGGTTACTGAATGATCAATGGGTTATAGAAGACATCAAGGAGGAAATTAAAAAATTCTTAGAGATAAATGAAAACACAGACACAACATATCGGAATCTATGGGACACAATGAAAGCAGTTCTAAGAGGAAAATTCATTGCCTGGAGTTCATTCCTTAAAAAAAGAAAAAAACCAACAAATAAATGATCTCACACTTCATCTCAAAATCCTAGAAAAAGAAGAGCAAATCAACAGCAAAAGAAGTAGAAGGCAAGAAATAATTAAAATCAGAGCTGAAATTAATGAAATCGAAACAAAAGAAACAACTGAAAAAATTGACAAAACTAAAAGTTGGTTCTTTGAAAAAATAAATAAGATTGACAGACCCTTAGCCATGCTAACGAAGAGAAGAAGAGAGAGAACTCAAATTACTAGCATACAGGAGGAAAAAGGCAATATTACAACAGACACTTCAGAAATACAGAAGATAATTAGAAATTATTTTGAATCCTTATACTCCAATAAAATAGAATATAGTGAAGGCATCGATAAATTTCTTAAGTCATATGATTTACCCAGATTGAGTCAGGAGGATATAGACAACCTAAACAGACCAATATCAATCGAGGAAATAGAAGAAGCCATCAAAAGACTACCAACTAAGAAAAGCCCAGGACCGGATGGGTATACAGCAGAGTTTTACAAAACCTTTAAAGAAGAACTAATACCAATACTTTTCAAGCTATTCCAGGAACATAGAGAAAGAGGGAGAACTTCCAAATTCATTCTACGAGGCCAACATCACCCTGATTCCTAAACAAGACAAAGACACTTCGAAGAAAGAAAACTACAGACCAATATCTCTAATGAACCTAGATGCAAAAATCCTCAATAAAATTCTGGCGAATCGGATACAAAAACATATCAAAAAACTTGTGCACCATGATCAAGTAGGATTCATCCCTGGGATGCAAGGCTGGTTCAATATACGGAAATCAATAAATGTTATTCACCACATCAATAGACTTAAAGATAAGAACCATATGATCATCTCGATAGATGCAGAAAAAGCATTCGACAAAGTACAGAATCCCTTTATGTTCAAAACACTAGAAAAACTAGGGATAACAGGAACTTACCTCAACATTGTAAAAGCTACATATGCTAAGCCTCAGGCTAGCATCATTCTAAATGGAGAAAAACTGAAGGCATTCCCTCTAAAATCTGGAACAAGACAGGGATGCCCTCTCTCACCACTTCTATTTAATTTAGTCCTTGAAATACTAGCCAGAGCAATTAGACAGACAAAAGAAATTAAAGGCATAAAAATAGGAAAAGAAGAACTAAAAATATCTCTGTTTGCGGAAGACATGATCCTATACCTAGAAGACCCAAAAGGGTCTACAAAGAAACTACTAGAACTAATAAATGAATTCAGCAAAGTGGCAGGATATAAAATCAACACGCATAAATCAAAGGCATTCCTGTATACCAGCAACAAAACTTCTGAAATAGAAATGAGGAAAACCACCCCATTCACAATATCCCCCCCAAAAATAAAATACTTGGGAATCAACCTAACAAAAGAGGTGAAAGATTTATACAATGAAAACTACAGAACCCTAAAGAGAGAGATAGAAGAAGATCTTAGAAGATGGAAAAATGTACCCTGTTCATGGATAGGCAGAACCAACATCATCAAAATGGCAATATTACCCAAAGTTCTCTACAGGTTCAATGCAATGCCAAACAAAATCCCAACGGCATTTCTTGTAGAAATAGATAAAGCTATCATGAAATTCATATGGAAAAATAAACGACCCAGAATAGCAAAAACAATGCTAAGCAGGAAGTGTGAATCAGGCGGTATAGCGATACCAGACTTCAAACTATACTACAGAGCAATAGTAACAAAAACAGCATGGTACTGGTACCAAAACAGGCGGGTGGACCAATGGTACAGAATAGAGGACACAGAAACCAATCCACAAAATTACAACTATCTTATATTTGATAAAGGAGCTAAAAGCATGCAATGGAGGAAGGATAGCATCTTCAACAAATGGTGCTGGGAAAACTGGAAATCCATATGCAACAAAATGAAACTGAATCCCTTTCTCTCGCCAAGCACCAAAGTTAATTCAAAATGGATCAAGGAGCTTGATATCAAATCAGAGACACGGCATCTGATAGAAGAAAAAGTTGGCTACGATCTACATACTGTGGGGTCAGGCTCCAAATTCCTCAATAGGACACCCATAGCACAAGAGTTAATAACTAGAATCAACAAATGGGACTTACTCAAATTAAAAAGTTTTTTCTCAGCAAAAGAAACAATAAGAGAGGTAAATAGGGAGCCTACACCCTGTGAACAAATCTTTACTCCTCACACTTCAGATAGAGCCCTAATATCCAGAGTATACAAAGAACTCAAAAAATTAAACAATAAGAAAACAAATAACCCTATCAACAAATGGGCCAAGGACCTGAACAGACACTTCTCAGAGGAGGACATACAATCAATCAACAAGTACATGAAAAAATGCTCACCATCTCTAGCTGTCAGAGAAATGCAAATCAAAACCACCCTAAGATACCATCTCACTCCAGTAAGATTGGCAGCCATTATGAAGTCAAACAACAACAAGTGCTGGCGAGGATGTGGGGAAAAGGGTACACTTGTACATTGCTGGTGGGACTGCAGATTGGTGCGGCCAAGTTGGAAAGCAGTATGGAGATTTCTTGGAAAGCTGGGAATGGAACCACCATTTGACCCAGCTTTTCCCCTTCTCGGTCTATTCCCTAAAAACCTAAAAAGAGCATACTACAGGGACACTGCTACATCGATGTTCATAGCAGCACAATTCACAATAGCAAGACTGTGGAACCAACCTAGATGCCCTTCAATAGACGAATGGATAAAAAAAAATGTGGCATTTATACACAATGGAGTATTACTCTGCATTAAAAAAATGACAAAATCATAGAATTTGCAGGGAAATGGATGGCATTAGAGCAGATTATGCTAAGTGAAGCTAGCCAATCCCTAAAAAACAAATGCCAAATGTCTTCTTTGATATAAGGAGAGTAACTAAGAACAGAGTAGGGACGAAGAGCATGAGAAGAAGATTAACATTAAACAGGGATAAGAAGTGGGAGGTAAAGGGAGAGAGAAGGGAAATTGCATGGAAATGGAAGGAGACCCTCAGGGTTATACAAAATTAGATACAAGAGGAAGTGAGGGGAAAGGGAAAAAAAAACAAGGGGGACAAATGAATGTCAGTAGAGGGGGCAGAGAGAGAAGAGGGGAGGGGAGGGGAGGGAAGGGGGGATAGTAGAGGATAGGAAAGGCAGCAGAATACAACAGACACTAGTATGGCAATATGCAAATCAGTGGATGTGTAACTGATGTGATTCTGCAATCTGTATACGGGGTAAAAATGGGAGTTCATAACCCACTTGAATCAAAATGTGAAATATGATATGCCAAGAACTATGTAATGTTTTGAACAACCAACAGTAAAAATTAAAAAAAAAAAAGAGAGAGAGAGAGCCTACATTTTGGGAGCAAACTTTTTCCTTTCTCTTCTCAACCAATTCAGTCCTGTAGTGCATTGGATGATGCCCTCAAACATTAGTAAGGATAATATTTACTCAGACTATCAATTTCAATTCAGATGCTCATCTCTTCTAGAAACATCTTCACAGAAAGAATGTTTTATCAGCTATCTGGGTATCTTTTAGCCCAGTCAAGTTAACACATAAAATTAATGATTACAGAAGCTTTGCACCAAATTGTCTCGAACTATTTTATCCCAATACTAAGGATAGTGAAATTTATTTGTATTTGTTTGTTTTTCTAGTAGTTGTTTCAAAGTCTGGCTCCATTTTAGAATTCCCTGGAGTAGTTTTAAAAATAATTATGCCTAGGACTAATTAAATCAGAAGTTTTGGGAATGAGGAGTATGCATAGTTTTCTTTCTTTTTCTATTTTTTTAACCATCCTTAGGTGATTCTTAGTATGTAACTCATGATGGTAACCTATATGGTAGAACAAATAACAAGATATATTAGTATCTTCAGTCAAGATTTCCTTGAGCAATAGGCCCATAAACCAGCTGCCTTCTGTAAACACTCTCCTGCACACATTCTTCTGGACACTTGACAGGTGCCTACCTCATATTTAAAATTGCATCACCTCTTCTTTCCACATCTCTAATTTAAATTTTGTAGAAATTTCTTTCTTTCAGGGAATGTCACCAAAGTGCCGCTGATGCAGAAATCTCAAAATCAGTGTTGAGCCTTTCCTACCACAATCACCAAATTTTCTTTGTCTTCCTCCCAATTATTCATCCAAGCTGCCCACTCTCTCAACTGTCACATTGTCAATGGGTTAAGCCAGGCCTCCTTTTCCTCTCACTGGATAGTAACTGGCATCCTTGCTGCAATACTGTCCCGATTCAATCCAATTTCTACATTAATTGCCCCACTGACATTTCTAAAATATAGATCCACAAGTCATTCTGTTATTGAATGATATTTTCTGAAAATTAACATAAATTAAATGCCTTTACAACTATTTCACTTTCTTCTATCTGCCTCTTTCCCTTTGTTGTGCAGAATTCTCAGTGGGGTGACCAAACATGCCATGTTCCTTTCATGAAACTCTGCACCTGATACTCTTTACCTTGACAATTCAGTTCATCCTTCACCTCTCCAGATTTTCACACCTGACTCTCTGTGATCACAGAACTCTTGTCAACCTTATCAAGGCCATTGTTGGACTGTATTTTGACTGCTTACTTAACAGAACAACTTACTCACTGGATCCAAAGTTTGTAGTAAAAGGAAAACATCTTTCTTGTTCATCATTGTATTCCCAAAGTATAAGCAGTTAATGGCCTGGAATAAGCATTGATCTGCCTTGCTGGGGATTAAGGGAAGTTAGTTAAGGAACATACAGGTGAGGATCTGATCTCTAACCTTATCTCGGAAGGCATAAAAATTGGCCAGAAAAAAAGGAAAGAGCAAAAAGTATGACACCAAAATTGAAGAGGTAGGCAAAGTCCAGAAAGAGAGAGGAAGGAGCTAATGGTAGAGGAAGTCCAAGTCGTAAATTACAACTGGAAAATTGGAGTGACACAGTGGAGAGAGAGCAAACTAGAAGGATGAGCAGATTCCAGATGATGAAATGGATGTACATTTGGTACTTAGTCTTGGGGACCATTAGAAGCTAGTAAATATTGCTATTAGGTCCTTGACATGATCTGACTTGATCTTTAGTGTTATCATTGACTGCATTCTGGAGAGTATGTGAGAAGGCACAGTTAGATGATTAGTTAAGAAGCCTGAGTGGTTCAGGAACAGGTATTCTCAATGAACATGCAGAGATGAGAACTAAAAGATGTGAATAAGGAAGTCCCCAAAGTACATGGTGATTGATAGGAAGAAGGTGGCATCAAAGGAGGAAGAATAGAGAGAGGAGACTTTGATTTCTGACACAGGCATTGAATTGGAGGGTGCTGCTGTCCTCTGAGATGAGAGTGGCTGACAAGGGTAAGGCTGTATATAGCAAAAAGACAAGTTCTGCTTTTGGATTGCTAGTTTACATGTGCGATATTGTTGTGCACTGAGTTGTGTACTCCCAGGAAAGAACTGTTGAACCTAAACCCCAGTATCTTAGAATGTGACTTATTTGAAAATGGGATAATTGAAGATGCAATTAGAGTTTAACTGAAGTCATACTGGAGTAGGTGGTCCTCTAATCCCATATGACAAGTGTTCTTATAAGAAGAGGGCAATGTTAAGACAGAGACGATAGGAACACCATGAGAAGACAGAGGTGTGGATTGATGCATCTATAAGCTATGAAATGCTGCAGGCTACCAGAAGCCAGGAACAGGAAGTATGCTTCCCTAGAGGATGAGGAGGAAGCATGGTCCTCCCACCCCTTGATTTAGATTTCTACCCCCCAGAACTATAAGACAATCAAATTCTATCATTTTAACTCACCCAGTTTGTATACTTTCCTAAAGCAGCACTATATAATAATATAATGATATTACTTAATATTTTTGAGAATTCACTACATGCTAGCCACTGCACTAAGTGATTTATGTATATTAAATGATTTCATCTTTAGGGCAACTTTATGTTGTAGGTACCATTATTATAAAATAGCACAAATTATAAAAACTAGAAGGGAAAGCAGACTATTTATTTATTTATTGGCACTGGGGATTGAACCCAGGGGTGCTCAACCACTGAGCCATATCCCCAGCCCATTTTTATGTTTTATTTAGAGACAGAGTGTCACTGAATTGCTTTGGGCCTCACTAAGTTGCTGAGGCTGGCTTTGAATTCATGATCTTCCTGCCTCAGCCTCCCAAGCTGCTACCATGCTTGGCTAAAACAAAAACAAAAACAAAAACAAACAAACAAAAAAACCCAGGTTATTTTAAAAATAAAGAAATTATGGGAAAAGAAAAGAAAAAGATGGGTTATTTGGTGTGTCCTGGTTAATTTCTCCATTTGACACGCTTTATTCAGCAGGAGGTGCACTGGATGGAATAGGTCATCAGCTTTCACTTAATGTAAGGTTGAAAATAAACAAGCAAACCGACAGAACTCGCTTAACAAGCAAGTACTCATTTCCACAGGGATCTTTGGCTGTCCTGCCAGATGCAGATGACTGAGACCAACTTGGAAGGAGATGGTGTGAGTCCTCCTTCTGGGTGCCACAGATGATGTAATTTTGGGTGTAAGTTTTTGTTCTATCTTTATGGTAAAGGCTAAAAGGGGGCACTATTTAGATGACAAACAAGCATTATTGATTCATTGCAAAAGTCGTTAGCTTTACAACCATGTGGCCAACTTTCGAGAGACAGAGCTCTTTCCTGGCCCTGTGCCTAGTACTAGCCAGGGTCCACTGACCCTGTTAGGTGAGCCTCGTGTCCCATGGATGGCTGCCTTCCACCTATCTGGTAGGAAAATACATTTCCTCAGAAGTAAATCCCCACTCGAAATGTACATATAAGTTGAGCCTGGAAAGTTATGAGATGGATTTTCGCTTGTGGCTTGTGGAATCAGTTTCAGAAGCTGAGGAAACAAGGGAGGCGATTTAGGCTGCCCAGATGGATAAGTTCTAAGGGATAATATATGTGATGCTGAGAGATGTGACAGAGTTGATGTAAATGAAGAGATGTTGGAAACTACAAAGAATTACATAAATACATTCCTATTCAGTGTAGTTAATAATGACTCTGTTATCTCGTACACTGACTAGCAATGAAATTATTTTATATAAGCCTTGTATTTCAGGTTAAATATTCTCCAAGATAGTATTTTAGGAATTGATTTCTACTCCATGTGGAGCAGCCATTTTGTTATTATTATTTTAAAAATAATAATTGGTAATGCATATTTGTACTTAGCTGAAGGGGATGTTACTGGCAACTTCTATCCAGAGATGCTGCATGTTCTACATGCAAGCACTGATTAAGTTTTGTTTATGAATGTTATGGATGAAAGTGGAGAGAGCCACAAGCAGCAGGACAAGGCTGGCACACAGCAGCCCTGACCCTCATTTATGTACTGTGAACTCTTGAGCATTCCCTCTTCTATGAATTTTTTTTAGGCATCTTATTCATGCTTGAACAATGGCATAATTAAAGAACTAAGGTCTAAATTTTTAGCTTATAAATTCTTCTGAACTGAGCTCCAGGTATAGCCTGAAGCTTCCATACTAGCTAATATATATATGGAACCACGCCACTATGCTCATTTTTTATAAGGCTGAGAGTAAATATATTCACAAGTTTATGTAGTTTTAGTTATATCCTCATACATTTCTCTAATACCAGATATTGATATATTTACATTCTGGGAATTAGGGTTTAAGTGTCATTCTGGTTTTTAGCAATGTTTTTAATGTCCAATCATTTAGCAATGATTTTTAACATTTCTTAATGTACAGAATCTTGTAAAGCAAATTTCTAGCTATCTATGAACAGGGAAATAAGGCAATACTTGGATGTCTTCTCATGAAGACATCTATAGGAAAACAGCATCTCTGCTGCCATAGTATTATTGCTTGCAATGCAAATGTACTGCACAGAAAGTCTTTTAGTTCATCTGTACAACAAAATCTGTAGTAGAGAGTAATAGGAGTACTGATATATACACATTTGGTCAAGTGATTTTTAGTTGTATTTATTTATTAATTGACATCTAGAATATTTTTTATCCTACATAAATATGATCTGGCAATAAGTCAATAAATCAATGTTTGCTCTACTTTCATAAATGAGTATATAAAAGTCATTACAATTTGAAAATTTTAATTAATTATACATAAAATTAAAAATTAACACTGTAATTTCCACTTCCTGCTACTATGCACTTGTTAACAAAAACAATAAAATTAATAAAATAACAACAAACAATGAGCTGATGTCACTGACAGTTATTTTTTCAGGGATAGGATAGGCTAAGAATCCAACTGGCTGAATGAGGGCAGCGTTACATTATCACCCCAAAATACTAACGGAAAAGTTAGTAGGTATACACCATCAAAAACTTTCTAGAAATAATGATCTCTTTTATGTTACACTATTTGAAGCATCCTGCATTATAATTGATATTGACATTGAGGAAGTTATTATAAACTATGTATTATAAACTATGTATGTATAAATGATGCATTATAAACTATCTTAAAGTAGCTTCAAACATAAGCATTAATGACACTATGAAACTAAACTGAAATGGAACTGTGTGCATGCATATATATTTTCAAAACATATATAAACATATTGTATGTAAACATATATACATATGTACAAATATTTCTTCCTCTGGATTTTGTTATCTTTTGAAATTTTGTTCTCTAAATTTTGCTTTCTAAATCATACTAAGAGGCTGGGAGGATAGCTCAGTGGTAAAGTATTTACCTAGCATGCATGGGGCTCTGGGTTTGATCCCCAGGCTGTCAACAAATAAACAAAAACTAAATAAACAAATGAATCATACATAAACAACACATCTTTAGGTTGTGACTTTTCCTAACTCAGAAAATTTATAACCTATGTTGGTTTTATACATGCCATTACTCCCTTTTCTTCATAATCATTTCATGTCCACTAGCTAATATATAAGAGGGTATAAATGTCTATGTTTCAATTCTAAAAATAGTACTGCTTCAAATAAACACTAAAATATGCAACCACCTAAGCCTTGGACCAAAAACGGAAGTGTTGGCAAGCCCACTCCAAAACATTTCATACTTATCGCAATTACAATTTTAAGGTGTTCATATCTCATTTAATACTTGCATCATAATCAGTACTCTCAAAGAATGTCAATAATATTGAATTTTATTCTGGTGCTAAGCAATAATTTAATCATCCAATGGCAAATTGGTAAGGCCTTTTCATATGTCAATTCACTTCCAAACCAGCAAACACAATGAAAGATCCAAATAAGAGTCTTCAAGTTTTCAGCTCGAATGACACAAATATGATAATTCTTTATGTTTTACTCTCAACCCTCTGGATTGGGGGATCAGAACTTAGCTGGACATTATGCATTTGATACATGAGAAAACAATCTAATTTAATCCACATTGACTCTGTGTGCTAAGTGATTTTTTAGAATTCTATTAATTTACATATTAAACTCAGGGATCCACAATAAAAATTTAGAGAGAGGTAAGAAGAAACAAATGCTTGGAAAAGATTTGAAACTTTAAATAGCAAGCTTGTAATCATAATAAATATTGCCTATGTTCCTTTAACTTGTCAATTCAAACATGAATATTAGTGTTATCTGTGCTCTCTGGAAAGGAAAACTATGTCATTGCTGAGATCAGTTTCTGAATTGAACATGAAAACTTAGAGACTATGTTTGTCTAGTCAAACTGATGGATTCTAAAAGGGGAAGTCAAAAACAAAAACAAATCAGAGTATAAATTAGCCAGACAATTATTTGGACAAGTACTGAAATGTTTTTGACTGAATTTTTTGCATTGTTATAACGGCAGGACTCTTTTTTTTTTTTTTTTTTTTTTAGTCTTTAGTACATTTTATTTAATCCAAAATACTGCATTTTAAAGTAAGTATAAACCTATTTATTTATTTAGGTCCTGGGGATTGAATGCAGGTCATTATGCATATATATATATATATATATATATATATACATATAAATAAATATATATGTATGTATTTATCTATTTCATAATCTTTGCACCTTTTCTTTTTTTTTTAATTATTTATTGTTGGTTGTTCAAAACATTACAAATTTCTTGACATATCATATTCCACACTTTGATTCAAGTGGGTTATGAACTCCCACCTTCACCCCATACACAGATTGCAGAATCACATCAGTTACACATCCAATGATTTACAAATTGCCATACTAGTGTCTGTTGTGCTCCGCTGCCTTTCCCATCCTCCACCCTCCCCCATCCCCACCTCTCCCCTCCCCTCCCCTCCTCTCTCTCTACCCCCTCCACTGTATAACCCTGAGGGTCTCCTTCCATTTCCATGCAATTTCCCTTCTCTCTCCCTTTCCCTCCCACCTCTCATCCCTGTTAAATGTTAATCTTCTTCTCCTGCTCTTCGTCCCTACTCTGATCTTAGTTACTCTCCTTATATCAAAGAAGACATTTGGCATTTGTTTTTTAGGGATTGGCTAGCTTCACTTAGCATAATCTGCTCTAATGCCATCCATTTCCCTGTAAATTCTATGATTTTGTCATTTTTTAATGCAGAGTAATACTCCATTGTGTATAAATGCCACATTTTTTTTTTATCCATTCGTCTATTGAAGGGCATCTAGGTTGGTTCCACAGTCTTGCTATTGTGAATTGTGCTGCTATGAACATCGATGTAGCAGTGTCCCTGTAGTATGCTCTTTTTAGGTTTTTAGGGAATAGACCGAGAAGGGGAATAGCTGGGTCAAATGGTGGTTCCATTCCCAGCTTTCCAAGAAATCTCCATACTGCTTTCCAACTTGGCCGCACCAATCTGCAGTCCCACCAGCAATGTACAAGTGTACCCTTTTCCCCACATCCTCGCCAGCACTTGTTGTTGTTTGACTTCATAATGGCTGCCAATCTTACTGGAGTGAGATGGTATCTTAGGGTGGTTTTGATTTGCATTTCTCTGACAGCTAGAGATGTTGAGCATTTTTTCATGTACTTGTTGATTGACTGTATGTCCTCCTCTGAGAAGTGTCTGTTCAGGTCCTTGGCCCATTTGTTGATTGGGTTGTTTGTTCTCTTATTGTCTAATTTTTTGAGTTCTTTGTATACTCTGGATATTAGGGCTCTATCTGAAGTGTGAGGAGTAAAGATTTGTTCACAGGGTGTAGGCTCCCTATTTACCTCTCTTATTGTTTCTTTTGCTGAGAAAAAACTTTTTAGTTTGAGTAAGTCCCATTTGTTGATTCTAGTTATTAACTTTTGTGCTATGGGTGTCCTATTGAGGAATTTGGAGCCCGACCCCACAGTATGTAGATCGTAGCCAACTTTTTCTTCTATCAGACACTGTGTCTCTGATTTGATATCAAGCTCCTTGATCCATTTTGAATTAACTTTGGTGCTTGGCGAGAGAAAGGGATTCAGTTTCATTTTGTTGCATATGGATTTCCAGTTTTCCCAGCACCATTTGTTGAAGATGCTATCCTTCCTCCATTGCATGCTTTTAGCCCCTTTATCAAATATAAGATAGTTGTAATTTTGTGGATTGGTTTCTGTGTCCTCTATTCTGTACCATTGGTCCACCCGCCTGTTTTGGTACCAGTACCATGCTGTTTTTGTTACTATTGCTCTGTAGTATAGTTTGAAGTCTGGTATTGCTGTACTGCCTGATTCACACTTCCTGCTTAGAGTTGTTTTTGCTATTCTGGGTCGTTTATTTTTCCATATGAATTTCATGATTGCTTTATCTATTTCTACAAGAAATGCCATTGGGATTTTTATTGGCATTGCATTAAACCTATAGAGAACTTTTGGTAATATCGCCATTTTGATGATGTTAGTTCTGCCTATCCATGAACAGGGTATATTTTTCCATCTTCTAAGATCTTCTTCTATTTCTCTCTTTAGGGTTCTGTAGTTTTCATTGTATAAGGCTTTTACCTCTTTTGTTAGGTTGATTCCCAAGTATTTTATTTTTTTTGAAGATATTGTGAATGGAGTGGTTGTCCTCATTTCCATTTCAGAGGATTAATGGCAGGACTCTTAATGCAATTTTTTTTTTGGTTTGTGGTTTTTAAAAATATACTACTGAGCACTATGATTTTGCAAAAATCAGCATCAGTGAGAGAGATATAACTACATGGCCACCAAATTAGATTTGGACTATCATCAGAAACCATAGCTATTTTTACAGGTGTACTTTCAGGTTAAGCGGAAGTGGCAAAGTCACAAGGCTGATTGATGGGTGCGCTGCTCACCTTTAGTGTCAAACCTTAAATATTAGCTGAAGAATTTGATAAAGTATTCTATCTCAAAAGGATTTCCCACCTTTCCAAGAAAAAATTTTGAGAATATCATATTATCTTTCTTTTTGCAAAGCCTGGATAGTTTTAAGAAATATCCATTCTTGCTTGTGGTAACCTTTTGATTTTCAGAGAAAACTCCGTATGGTGAAGATATTACCCAAATCACTACAAATGTGTGAGTGTGTGCATATGCACACACAGATATTTAATAATAACGACTCAGAAGATCTAATGATTTAATTCTATAGCTTCCTATTTCTCCAAATCTTATAAAACAGACCATCTATTTGGATTTGAAAACCTGATCTGTTTCATCTTCATCCACTTATGACCGAGTCTATTTTGCCTGGACCTTTTAGACTAGACCACATTCATACAAATAACCTGTTACTTAAGTTAGACATGCTTTTATACATGCTAGTACATTATCAGATGATAAGTGATGCAATCAAGTAGAGAAGTAGAAAGATTTTGTTTGGCTGAAAACGTGCTTCATCCTGTTACTTATTTTAATTCTTTAGAAATTAAAAGGTATCACAGATTCGTTTAGTTCTCCCTAGCATTGCAGGCTGACTTACTAAAGGGTTTTCCCTTGTTCTCATGCCCCACCTCCCCACACAAACTAGATGCTCAGTTACTATTTATATACTATCATCTGTCAGGGGCTTTGAAATTTCTGTTTTGCATTAAAGACAAAGAATTCCTCTCTCTGACTGCTCATTGAGGGTTTCCTGATACAGGAACATAATTAACTCTTTCCTAGCCTAACTAATTTCTGCATTTTAAGATGTAGCCAGATATGACAAAATTGGAGCACTCAATCCACAGGGTGGCCATTAACTGCACTCCGTTGCTGTATGTTCTCAATTCAGACCACAATTACTGTCAGGGAATGGCACTGGAAGCTCCTTCTTATACGCAAACAGGAATACTATTCATTAAAGAGCACTTTCAATAAAATACAATCTATATTTTTTAATGAATATTTGAGAAAGAAAATACAATCTTGGGTTCAGAAACCTACAATATGGTTATTATTCTTTTAATAACATAGACTCTCTCATGTACATATCCTGACAGTTGTAGGAGCAGGAAACAGAAATGAGATGGCGGGCTTTAACTCAGAAGAAATGAAAAAGCCGAGCCACAGTAAACTAAGTCAATGTTAAATAAGGATTTCCTGGAACCACCTACAGCAGACACAGCTTTCTATGGGTTTTATTGATGTTCCTGGGATAGTAGATTCTACTTAAATCTTTCAAGCCCAGTTAAATATGGGAACATGAAGCACTTCAGAGACTGAAAAAAAAAAAAGAGACCCAGCTAAGACTAGTTCAAGAATTTGCTATTCCACACTGTGTTTTTAATTTTAACCACTGTAACGCTTTTCATTTTCAGACTCCTGGCTCTGATAAAACACCTAGTTGCAGATCCTAGGAAATGATATCAGTAACATTTAATGCTCAAGAATAAATGTCTACAATTGTTTCTCTTTAATGAACTTTAAATATGGGAGTCTGTACTAAAAACAAAAAACAACCCCCCCCAAAAAAAGAGATAAGAATAGTGATGTGTTAACACAAATATATTTGTGGTTCACACACATATGAATAAATACACACACACCCCTATATTTGTATGAGAAATGAGCTAGTAGATTTGTTAAATGCAAGAGCAGTTTGCTCTGGGAGCAATTCTACCATTGTCCAGCTACACTGCCAATTCTTTCAGAGAGCAAAAACACCCCATAGACTGATCGTTTCTTCTTTAACACACACACACACACACACACACACCCCAAAAAAGAAAAAGAAAAAAATTCCAGGAATCTGCTCCACAAACAAATCTTCTAATGAAAAATCTAAATTGTGCTTTCCTGAAAACAACTGGATTACTATTATTTAAAGGAATGAAGAATAGTGGAAATAACCTGTTAAAGTATATAAGCTTCCTGGGGAGGGAAATGCACCATCCTTTTAAAGAAAAGGAAGATGACTAATTTAGAATTTCCTAAAGAAAACAATTCTTTCATAAAAACCTGGATTCATAGTGGGATAAATCATTTAAGATCACTCCCCTCAAAAGAAACCGAGTGCCAGTTATTAAGATTTTTATCAATGTCTTGATGTTAGTTTTGGATCATATATTAACTAAAAAGATAATAGATAATTTTGAAGGAAATCCACTGAATATGAACAGTTTTATCCCCCCTTTTATTTTCAGTTTGGTTACCTATGAAGAATGCAATTAGATAATATATTGATTGGACATTTGGGAATAGGGCACAGTAAAAATACCTATCAACATTTCCTAAAGCCTGTCACCTCTCTTCTTTCCTCTCATGGTCAAATGGAAAAGAACTGAGAATTTCAGAGATAGCTTTTTGCTGGTATATGCCTGCCACGCACAGAGTGAAATGTATTCCCTCTAAACAATTTGGGAGTGGATGAAGTTAATAGGTGGGACAGAGAGTTGCAAAGTCCTGATTAACTACAGAGTGCACAGACATGTGGAAACTTGGATATGGTGAAAGGAAAGAGACAGTGGCGATTATTTACTGTTCTAGAGACTAGGTCCCAGGGATGGGCATGGGGAGATTCTGAACGGCAACATTGCCCTCTTTTGGCAAAACAGTGTACAATGTGTTTACCTCACTCACAGGTGAAAGCATTTCTTCAGGACACAGAAATTTTCCATATCAAGAAAAATGACACAAACTAAAGCAAAACAAAACACAGAGAGGGAAGCAGCTCCCCTATATGCCCATAAGGCAGACCAAATTTGCACAGAGAAACTTGAAGGTTTCACTAACAAAGAAGCCTTTAGACTGTTTTTCTGCAGTCCAGTTACAGTGACAACTGTAACCCTTGTATTTATCCCTGATAGCTTTAAGCCATCTGCAGTGAAATCAGAACCATGTAGGACTCAGAATGCGAACACATAAAACTGGAGCTAGTTCTTTTTGAGGCCACAATGCTTCAATATGCGGGGCATCTGCAGCAGGAGCTGAAGTCCCTAAATAAAGAGCTCTTTGGGCAGAAAAGACATCCCCAGCAGCTTGTGATTTGTGGTTCTAATGAAGCCTGCGATGATGATTTAGGACAGCGTAGGAAAAGGGCTTGATTACATCAAAAACGAAAGGAAAACTGTCAAGACACAGGACATGACGTTAACCTAATCACTTTTTACTCGTGTTGTGGGTGCCAGTGCCCTTCTCTAAGCAACACTAATTTCAGCCTTGTATCCCTTTCTGTTTTAAGTTCTTCTCTTGCTGGATCCTCGTTACAGGATTTTTCTAAGTAATAATTCTGGAATCTGAGGATGTCCAGTACAAATGCAAACGCAATAGAATAGTTTAGAAGAGTATTTATTGTATTTTCTCTCTCTGACTATTAAATCGATGCCATTCCTGCAAGTTTTAAATATATCACCTTTCCTAACTTACAAGCTAAATATATTTGCAGGACGGTACCTCATAATGATCATAGTCCTTTAAGAGACTAGGGCAAAGCAAGTTCATTGTAAATTTTTTTTCTTCTTTTCCCCAGCACATTAAGATAAAATTTACTTCATGAAAAGAGTGGAACATTATGCCCCATTGTTTTTCATTTAACTAATCGTCACTAAGTAAAACACCAGTAAAGAGCAATGAGTTTCTGCAAATGAAAATCCAGTTGTAAAATAAGTAATTACATAAGTAGATGCAGTAAGGAGAGGTTACTTGAATCTGTATTTGTAAACTGATTTTTCATCTTTGTTTCATTCTTTTGAGTAGGAATACCTGCATCATTATTTGTATGTTAATATTATTTTCAAAGCAGTATTTGAAAGGAATAGAGTTTAATGTTTAGTCACATTTTCTCATAAGGTTCCTTTGCAAAATATAATAATACTTGAATCACTTATACTTGGACATAACCTTACATAAAAATTATAAGAAACTATTTTGAACTCTGAATTCAATTTGGACAGTCTTAAGTCAGTTAATGCTATTAGTAGTAAAAGTTTATAAATTGCTCTCCTATAAATCATCTTAGTTTTTATTTACAAAGTTGTCATTAGGTAAAGACACATTATCACTCTGGATGGCAGATGGGAAATTTGTAGATCAGAGTTAATGGGGACTAAGAGTAGATAGAACATGGATATGGTTGGGCTTGAATCCAGAGCTCCATTTTAATTTTTGTGTTCTTTGATTTTTCCTCAACTGTAAGACCATGTAAGTTATTTACCCACTTAACAAATAGCATAGGGAATAGAAAGCTAGTCCCCCAAATCCTCCAAAGAGCATGTAGAATGCAAAATTAACATGTATAGAAAACATTTTAAAAATATGTATAGAAAACATTTTTAAAAATGAAACTGAACTCGAGTCTTTCTGTTCATTCTTGTTTAAAAGACTGAGAACTGCAGCATTATGTTAATGGAAGCTTATTTTATGAGCAACCACATTCTCTAAGGCAAAGCCAAAGTTTTTTTTTACATTCTCAACTGCTTCTACAATATTGATATGCTTCAAACAAACAGTTATCCATTAACGTTCCTGTTCTGTCATGTTCAAATTGACATTTATCTCTTCCACATCTAGTGCCACCTTTCCACATTGTATCTATCAGCCTCTGCAGGATTCATGCCTGAAGCAAAGGAAACTAATCTCCCAGTGGCAGTATTTGAGGGGCACCCAGGTGGCAAAAGCAATTGTATAGGTCTGCCACCAAACACAAACAGCGCTACCAGGTAAGCCTTGCCAAGCAGCATTGTTCTGTTAGACCGTATTTTCACTGAATTCCCCTTTTGAACCTAAGGAATTTGCTTACTATTACCTGTAGAAGAATATGTCCTTGTGCAAATTTCTCCTGGCCAAAATATGCAAGCCCTTATTATAGTAAGAAAGAGCCAGTTCCCTATAGTCATCTATGTTGTTCTGCATGAATGTGTTCATTGACCTTTGAGGCCAGCAACATAATTGGGGGATGGTGGGAGAAACATAATTTCTTCCAGGATAAAACTAGAAAAAATTCAGTGAGATTGCTGCTTTTCACATATGGAAATACAAAGGAACAAATTTTTTCTGTCTCTATGAGTGTTGACATAGACATACACTATAGATTTAGAGGAACTTGGGTGACCGTTTCATTTTCACGTAGGAAATATAATTCAAGCAAGATTCAAGTGACATTTTCTAGCATGATACTCAAGTTACAAACAATAATGGTTCCAAGTATTTATTCTTTCTGGGTCAAAATATATCTGAAATAATATAAATAGGTAGAACTACTATGATTTAATCAGTTGATCAAATGAGAGTGCTTATACTAGTAGCAAAAATCTGAGAACCTTATTTTTTACTTTTTTCATTCATCTGGATTCTGTCAGGTAAAACAAGAGGGACTGGGACATCATTAAAGGTTGCTGTCACAGGTTTCTCTCAAGAATCACATAAAATCTTATTAGCTTTCTATAAAAATTTTTTCTAGTTTCTTAAGAATGTTTCAATTTCCTGATTTTTGAAATATCCTTAGATTTTCCAGAAGTGGCCAAATATGTCCTTTTTAACTTAGCTGTTCTTACATTCTCTGTGCTGCTTTACATTACTTTTATTAGCATTAATGTGATCTTCTGGATTAAGTGAGCAGTTGGGAGTAACAATTTTTGCCAGGTGAAAGAAAACAAATGAACTTTTGAAAGTGAACAGATAATTGCTGCAGCATTGTTTGGGCTGGTGAATAAATTGTGTTATTTCCATGTGAAGTTGCAGGCTTTATGTCTAGTGGAATCAAGCCTCAATGGCTTGCAAACCTTGTATATGGGCAGTCCCCTCAATCCGCATGGGTTATATTCTCAAGTTCATTTGTAAGTCACTTATGTGGAACTCAGAATACATTTTTCTCCTGCAACAATATCATAATCGTGACTAAGATCTCTGGCCAACCCTCCCCCAACACACAATGTTGTTGAAACATTGTTTTACATTTTTCTGAGAAAGCCTATGAAAATTGTGGGTGTTTTCAAACTAGTAATCAAACAGCCCAGGAAAACAATAAAATTGAAAAGGACTATTTTTGAAATGCTGGTGCTTGAAGAAAGCAGGTTTAATTAGAGGAGGATGAGGATGTAGGTGGAGACTGTTGTGGAAATTCTGAAGGGGACTCCTGGGTACACTCAAGGGCTCTCATGATGCCTGGCACTGGCTTGCCTGTGTCTAATTTCACTTCACAATTTGAGGCTCTACTTCGATCTTTATTACAGGTGTAGCATGAATGCTTATGAGCCATAATTGAGGTCATTGTTTCTCTGTGTGTTCACAAATAGGAGGAATCGCTAAGGGGAAGAAGATTATCCAGGGATAACTGTTCAAGAGACAGAAAAGCAAAAAAACTTCAACAGCAATGACCACAACAATCACAGAAGCTTCCTGAGAGGAAGTTGAGTTATAAATGGTTGCTAAGAGGGAAAGATGGACACAGCATGGTCCCTTGAGGTGTGGCTCAGACACATTCTAGTCCTGGATAGTGCCTCTGGTCTCAAAAAACCTAGGGAAGTCTGGCTCAGTGTGTATAGGCTGAATAAGGGATTTTTTTCTTTGTCAGATATTTACAAGGCTGGAAATGTCTAAGCTCTGTAGGGGGGAGAAATATGAAGGCACAATAGAAAGAGTGAGCTCCTTATGTTTGTCATTCCGTTTTAAATATTTGTGAGCTCACTTTTATATTATTTCATCATATACACATATATGGTATAAAACATTGGCATATGTGCATATATTAAATTAAGTTTATAAATTATGTATAAATGCATGAACATGTATCGGTATCTCTCTCTCTCTCTCTCTCTCTCTCTCTCTCTCTCTATATATATATATATATATATATATATATATACACACACAGATTTAAACATATTGGGAAAAACAATTATTTATTCTTATATTATGTTAGTTATTATTATAATTTATTAACTAATGGATTTTTTCATAAAGAGCCCCCAGATATACTTTCTCCCAAACTTTATTTTTCATGCATTTAAAAAAATCTGCATTATAAAATTTTTCTGTAAGGGGTCATAAGGGATTGAACTCAGAGGCATTCAACCACTGAGCCACATCCTCAGCCCTGTTTTGCATTTTATTTAGCGACAGAGTCTCATTGAGTTGCTTATTGCCTCACTGTTTCTGAGGCTGTCTTTGAACTTTTGATCCTCCTGCCTCAGCCTCCCAAGTTGCTGGGATTAGAGGATTGCACCACAGCACCCAGCTATGATATAAAATTTTGAATGCCAAGTTAGTTTGTAAATGGAATTTGGAAGAGATGAGTGTGTGTGTGTGTGTGTGTGTGTGTGTGTGTGTGTGTGTGCTTGTACACATTCATAAAACTAAAACTGATCCTTGGAATGATATATGTATTTGAATAAAGTCTTTAGTTGCAGATCTCTATATGAAGAATAATAACATTTTATCCCATTTCATTCACTAACTACTTTAGAAACATTGGAAATAATTTCTTATTAAAAATCTCTAACACCTTTGCAGCATATTATATACTAAATAACTCTTCCCAAGAACACTATGAAAGGAATTCTATGTCAATCCCATATGTCAGATGAGGAAACAGAGGCTTAGATGTTACAGAATTTGCCAAGACTATAGACATTTTACCTGATGGAAGGATTTAGACACAAATCTGTTTGATTCAAAATCTGCTGCTCCTTATGATTATGTTATATGTGCTTGAAAATAGATTCTAATGCAGAGAGTAATTAGGGTGGAAAAATGATAAATTTTCTGTCTTAATCTATTTGTACTCAATTTGTTGCTGCATAGTTCAATAGTGAGCTCATAAGGCAGTAGAAGAAATAAACAGTTCTCTCCCCTGGTCCCATAGGTCATTGTGCTCCTTTCCTGATGAGACATCTTTCAGCTGACTCAGAATATCAGTCAGTGCCTCTGGTCAAAGGGAGGACAAGCAAGAGAGGTCAGGTAGATTTTTACACAATTATTACCACAACTGAAAAATCTTCAAATTATTCTATGTATGGATAGTTTTTTCTTTCCATTGATAACAGACAATGTTTTTGTTAGGTTTGAGACATTGTTAATGAACAGAGCTATTAAATAGTAACATGTAACTAAACAGACTTTAATTATACAACTAAACAACTGAAGTTTTAAATTTTGGGTATCTTTCATCACTGGCTTATTAATAAAGTCATACTAATAAAGATGTGGCCTACTGGATACGCGTTTCCTCTGGATTTTCTTGAGGACCTTCCTCCTGTTCATATCAATGCATACAAGTGCAAAAAAGAAATGAAGAGATTTTGAGGGGAGGGTCAGAAATAAGATATTTAATCAAATTTCTGAAAGACAGAAGCAGATGAGCAAGGATAAATGGATGAAAGGGGATGCAGAGAAGCCTGCAGTCAGTTTTCTCTCTGTGGAGTTATTGGCAAAAACCTGAGCTCAGAGGTAGCCTTACTAGAGAAGGCTGGTCCAATCTTCAGGAATGAACACAAAGGAATAATTTAAAAATCTAGCGAGGATAAGATACACCTATAGCTCCATGGGTAGCTCACATTTGCTTTTCAGTAGAAAACAGGTCTGCTCTAAGCACATGGCCCAAAATGTCTGCAAAAATCTAAGGCTTTAGGAGTGAATATGGGCACTGAAGCTCTCTTCTGTTCCCCATCTCAAGGGATTCTATGTAACAAGCCCTTACCTGAGATAAACTGGTCAGTCCCACTCTGCATAGAGTCCTACATGGAATCCTTACTCAGAGGAGAGATGTAGGAGAAAACAATCCTATTGCCCATGACACAAGTAACTCCGACTAACCAGGAATTTCTTTAATCTTTCTGATGAAGCATCATTAGCAATTGTAAACCAGGCACACCTGAGAGGGACAGATAGGGAAAGAGAAACAGGAGTACAAGGGGTAAACAAAGTATTCAAAACACAGCAAGGAATTTCATGTACACAGATGTGCTGATCCTCAATGTATGTTCCACCACCTGGCTGCCAGTGCCCAAACTGTCCCATCCAAGGGGGATCACCAGCTGTGGCGTTAATCATATCCTTGAGTTCAGCTGCTTGTTCTCTCTCTCTCTCTCTCTCTCTCTCTCTCTCTCTCTCTCTCTCTCTCTCTCTGTGTGTGTGTGTTTTCATAGCAACATCTTCTCTCCATGAAGACAGAAGTGAGCTCATCTGCATAGTCATGCAAGATCCCTAACTTATCACAGACTCATGAATGACACATCTAACATCCTTAAAAATACTTAAATAAATATGCCATCCATGAAACAAGTTGAAACCCAAGACATTATAAAAAGAAGATAATTACAGAGGATGAAAAAGATACATAGATTAACAATTGTTAAAAAAATGAAAGCGCTGAAGATTAACTAATGATATTTTCAGAGAAAAACACGGTAAGACACAGAGACCAAAATTATAGGAAATAAGAAGCCAACAACACAGGAGATCCAACACTTCACTGATAAGTGTTCATAAAGGGAGGAAAAAAGGAATACTGAAATCAGAAAGGAATTATCAAAGATAAAATATGAGAATTTTCCCAAGATTGTAAAGAACAAATTCTGTAATTAAAACTATACCTGATAGTCAAGTACAGATGTTCCTCAACCTACCATGGAGTAATGTCCTGACAAACCAAGTTGAAAAGATCACACACTGAAAGTGTACTTTATGCACCTAATCTAGTGAATATAATAGTTTAGAAACACAGTACACTGCAGGGTACCAGGACTGACTGGGAGCTGTGGGGCTGTGGCTCTGCTGCCGCCCAGCGTCTCCAGAGAACATCAATACCCCAAATTGGTAGTCTGGGAAAAGATCCATATTTAAATACAAATCACTTCAGGATGGTGAAATGATTTGATCATCAAGTTGCTATTATCACTCACACACCATACCATGGTAGGCAGAATAAAGCACCACCTCCCAACATGTCTCTGTCTTAATCCTCAGAATCTGTGAATGTTACTTTATATAACCAAGAAGAATTTGCTGATGTGATCAAGTTAAGTAGAGTGCTATAGGTAGATTATCCAAGGTTGTCCAGAGATTCTGATGTAATAACAAGAGGGATTCCCTTACAACAGGGGACCAGGAGGTTCATAGCCAGAGAGATTAAACATGCTACCCTGCTGGATTTGAGCATAGAGGAAGAGACTACAATCCACAGAATGCTAGAAGCCTCTAGAAGATGGAAGATGGAGGAAACAATCTTCCTTAGGGCTTCCAGAAGGCACATAACCCTGCTGTCACTCTTACTTTAGCCAAACAAGACCCATTTTGTATCTTTGACCTCCATGACAATAACAAAAAAATTGTTATGTTGAGACACTAAGATTGTGGTAATTTGTTATACCAGATAGGAAACTAATACACAAACCAATTCACATAGTTTATGATAACAAGGGATTCTGCCATTGTTACTCAAGTTTATTTTTCAGTTTTGTAGCCAAAATATGGCAGACACTGAACAATATGAATGTGCAATTACATGATGCTTATTTACATTGTAGCAGTGTTTCAATCCTAGCTCTGTACTATAAGTATTGGTGGTACTTTAAGAATATACAGTACGTTATCATTATTTATGGTCATTGTACCATCAAATGGCACATCAAAACTTCTTACTCATATCTAATTATAACTTAGTACTGCATATTTCAAAAGATCAGTCAAAATAAAGGACTTTGAATGTTTTCCCCATAAATAAGCAATAAATATTTGAGGAAATAAATATGTCTACTCTGACTTAAACATTCCATGTATACATGTATGGCAACATCACATAGCATCCCATAACTATGTATAGTATTTATCTTTTTTGTATCAGTTAAAATAAATATAAATTTAAAAAAAAACAGATGATCATATCCTACAATAAAAATTAAATCAGAATCTCTGGAAATTTGTCCCGGGCATCAATATTTTCTAAAAGGTCACTAGGTGATTTTATTGTAAAGTCTGAGTTGAAGGCCAGTGATATCAAGTGACTCAAGAAAATCATTGAAAGACACAAGAGGTGATATGGGTCATAGAACTTCTAAGACTTCAGGGAAAGTGTAGGACCTTCTTAATAACTGACACATTCTTCCCTTCATCATCTCATACTCTGCTTCTAAATGATATGCTTCTCCACCTATAATTGCTATATACTTTTACTGTTATGCAATTTACTCTCTGTATTAGTTCTATAGTTTGGATGCTGAATGTCTCTCAAAGCTCCCTGTGAAAAGCATGGTCCCCAACTTGGTGCTACGGGGGTAGTGGAATCTTGAAGTGGAACTTAGTTGGAGGTTTTCAGGTCGATGAAGAAGTACTCTTGAAGAGGATAGTGGAGATGACCTTTTTGCTTTTTTACACTCACCATGGTTTTTTTTTTTTGGTTTGTTTTTATTTTAATAAACCATTTAATTTCTACTAACTCAGCTACATGCTTTCTTTATCTATATGACTGATTCCCTATCTGAAAATCTTCTCTGATTAATTATCAGAGTCCGATTAATCATGCACAGAAAGAGGCAACATTTTAAAAAACATTAAAAGCTGTACTCAAAAGCCAAGAAAAACTAACTGTGAATCTGAACCAGAGAAGTAGAACAGAGGATGTGGGGCAGAGACTTTGGCATGTTGAGTACTGGATCTCTTAAGCTGGGAAATGGGTCTAAGTGTAAAGAGATTAGAGGAAAGTTTGACTTGAGATCAGCAATTAGAAAAGGGCTCCCCCAAGTTGAATGCAAACTGAAAAAAGCTGTTGTGGGTCACAGACTGGGGCCTCTAGGAACTGATTTGAACTCCTAAGAAGAGGGAGAAGGAAGTTCAACCTTGTATCCAAGACCTGGGTCAAGTCACCCGTTAGTTCAAGTGTCTGGATTTGAAATATTCATAATTGCTCTGCAGTGTGGGAGTAACTTACTTTCAACCCAGATCATATTTTGGACTGGAGAAACCATCCAGTGAGCAGTGTGCAGTCCACTCAAATCTTCAAAGACAGATAACTCAGTGGAGGAAAGAGACAGGGAAATGAGAGAGAACAGAACAAACTCCCAATCAAGAAAGGCCAGTAAAGGTTATTAAAAATTAATGCCCAAAAAAGACCTTGAACAAAAACAAAATCTGTTTCTGGGAAGTGAATTAAATGTAGACAAAATTAAAATAAAAAAGCAATCTGAAAATGACTGTGAAAAAGACAAATATGTTGAGAATACAGAGGTAAAGGGTTGAATTTTATCTACTCAAATAAAAAAGACACCCTAAGAAATTCTGAAACAAAAATAATTATAAATTAATTAAAGTATTTATTTTAAAAATTTGAAAGCAATAACAGACACAAAAGAACTAATTAAAAAGGATGGAATTTTGTCTAAAAGGTGGCTTAAAAACCTCAAGAGAAGAAAGTCCTATCTAGTCAGAGACAAAGAATTCATGATACAGAAGTTAGCCCCAAGGATTTCATCCAGATTATAACAGAGACTAAGAGTGAAACAATATCAAAGCTCTTTAAAAACAGAACAAGTCAAAATATGGGAACAGATTGAAACTCCCAAAATATGGCTAACAGGAAGTCCAGAAGATGAGAACAGAGAAAATTGTTAGGAAGAAATACTGAGAGAATATGGCAAGTCTTTGAAAGAACCGGACACAGATCATGAGTGAGACAGAAATAAATCTATCTGGATATTGTCTGACAAAACTATAGAACACCTGTAAAAAGAGGAACATCTTAAAATCTCTTAAAATCTATCAGGAGAGGTGACAAATTACCAAAAAAAAAAAAAGCTTCTCATTAGCAAAAATGATTGCTGGAATACAAAGTAATGAAAGTAATAATATCTTCAAAATACAAAGTTCTGGGAGGAAATAAGTATTATTTCTAGAAATCAATATAAGCTACACTATTATTCAAGAATATATCAAAATAAGTGCATTTTTAGATATCTAAAAGCTGGTCACTCATGTACCATTCCAGAAAGAACTTCTCCTGACTGTGTTTCACAAGAAGAATATGAGAATGTCAATGAATGATTATGAGAAACAAGGATCACTACAGGAACTGGAAAGTTCTATCACTACATTCAACTAACTTAAAAGCAAATATATTCTAAAAAGCACAATGAAAACTGATGTTTGAGAAGATAATATTTTTTAAAAAGTAGATGGAGAATTAATGTGAGTGCCCTAAATATAAAGCACTCGCTCTCTCTCTCTCTCTCTTTCTTTTTTGGACAAAAAAATTGTCCAAAACATGGACAAAAAGCAAAAACAGTGAATTCCTTAGAATTTTTAACTAAAAATACATTAATATTACTGAAAGTATATGGAACAGAAAAATATTTGGTTACACTTAGAAATCTAATTAATACAAACTTCAAACAAGAATTTAAATATCAAATATTAGGAAAAGAGGGAAAGATGGGACTTATTTTATGTGAATCAAATAGGTAATGCTTCAATTAATAAAGGGAGGCATAATCATTTCTTCTGGACTTAGGATTCATGGAGTTCAGGCTGCCGCTACGGGACAGAGGCATTTTTTTATTTTGTTTTGTTTTGTTTTTATATAAACTGTTCCCTACATTTTTGGTTAAAGTAAAAAAAAAAAGTCAAGCTAATGTAAAATGCTTGTGTGAATGATGCATTTGCTGCAGTCCACCCACCCCGAACAGTCACTGATGGCAAAAGCATTGAATTGTTCCACTATTCAATTTCATCACTTGCTTTTGTAAGATGTACTTTGATATTGTTAAGTAACAGAATAGTCTCTAGTTTAAAAGCTCCTTGTATGGTTTGGATGTGAGGTGGCCCCTAAAAGCTCACATATGAAACGATTCAAGAAGATTCAGAAAAGAATTATTGGGTTACAAGAGCCCTAACCTAATAGGTGAATTAATCACCTGATGGGATTAAGTGCCAACTGAAGTGTGGCTGAAGGAGGTGGAGCATCAGGGGCATGGCTTTGGTGTATATAGTTGTATCTGGGAGGTAGAGTCTCTCTTTCTGCTTCATGATCATCAGGTGATTAGCTTTCCTCTGTTGCACTATTTTGCGATGATATTTAGCCTTACTCTGATCCCCAAGGAATGGAACCAACTACCTATGGATTGAAAACTCAGAAACCATGAGCCCTTAAATAAACTTTGCCTCTACAATTGTGTTGGTCAGGTCCTTTAGTCACAGCAGCAAAAAAGCTGACTAAAACACTCCTTTATACAAAAAAATGTTAAAAGTACCCCTCCAGTCTAATGAATTCCTCCTAATAAAATTAACAGAAAGGAAGAGGAAAGTTCAACAAAACTACCAACTTCAGGAAAGAGAGATATTCTCAGGTAAGTGTGTGAAGTTAGTGAACTGAAAAAGAAACCAAACTAGAAGGAGAAGGAGAAGGAGGGGGAGGGAAGGCGAAAGGAGGAGAGAAAGGAAGGAAAAACAAAAAAGTTTATATTCTCTTTTGGGGTTGATCAAAGAAAGCCATTTGAAAACCTCTAGTCTTTTTTTTTTTTTTTTGCAGAGATAATTAAAAAAATTATATCTGAGGTTCGCTTTTTCTCATACTTATTTTTTTAATGTGAAAGTAATTTAAAAAATTTTTTTGATAATGCACAAAGTTAAAAAGAAAGAAAAAAATTACCCACAGACTCATACATATATATATTCATTATATATATATATATATATATATATATATCAGTTTCTGAGTTTTATGATTATGTGCATAGTCTTCTATTTTTATTCTTCATATTTAAAACTACCATTCAAAGGATTTTGCTTGGTTGCTCTTTAAATTTCTCTTCAGATAACTGTAATTGTGTTTGTTGTATGTGAAATTCTGGTTGTCTTAAAATTAAACATTTTAATAAACTGTTCAATATCATTAAGTGCTTATGAGAACTACATATATATAATTTTATATAAATATATAATTTTTGCATTATTTATTAGAGAAAAATTTCCTGTGAACCTAACACGTGCCAGGCACTGACTATTCTAGGTGGTAGAGATAGGGAGGAATATCATCTTCTCTTATGGGACATACCCAATAGTGAGGAAAAATCCACACTAAAGATACTACTTCGTAGGTATGTAAGAAAGACTTGACTACTACAAACACTGTGCAGCTGAGTGAGGGATGATAAGTGCTGGACAAGTTTCCAATATTAGATAGGGAAGGAGTGTAGTTCCAAGCAGTGGACATTTGAGGAAAGATCTAAAATTGACATGACAATGAGGGTCCCTATTGGTATTTGAGGGAAGAGTGGCCTGGACTGAGAGGACAGCCAGTACAAAGGTCTCCAGGTGGGAAGACCCCCGACCTGTAAAAACAAGGAGGTATAAAAGTGATCAAGAAGAAAAGTGGAGGAGCTTGGGGATGTAGTGAGGTGGGATGGCAGTTCACCCAGGATCCAAAGCATTAAATTCTTTGACTTTTACTATAAAAGAAATGGGGATCCAAATTCACCGAAATCCATTTCAGTGAAAATTTGAACAAAACATTTAATACTAAGGAACTAATTGGAGAAAACTCTCTATATTCTATTGTAAAGAAGAACGTTTTCAGGTCATTTCAGAAAGGACTGAATGACCTTTCAATATTTTACTTCTAAAATTGGACCCCATACAGTAACATTCTATTCAAAATGCTTTAGGAAGAAAAATGTAGTATAATGGTTTATCACTGAGTTATGACTCAGCAGGGTATTTAATCTGCCCTTGATTGAATCTTGAGATACTTGATGCCAGGGCATTCTGACTATGATCTCTGCTATGGATTTCTCTTTTTAGGTTGTCTTTTCATTTAAAATTAAATTGAAAAATATCTATTTGTTGCTGTTTTCAGAAAGCCGAAAATGCAGAAATGTATTATTGAATAGCCTACAGAACCTTCTTGGATTTTCTCTACTTCCTACATATTTTGTTGATGGGTAAACAAGCAAGAAAGTCAACTGGGTTTTGGATTTATCATTAGAGTGGGAGTCATATAATTGTTAAGTTGCTATAGTTTTGATTGCATTAATGATATTTGGGATACACAAATACATATAAAGAATCTACATAAGTATGTAAATACATACTTTTGGTTATCTATATGTTTAAATATGGATACCCATAGTCCATATGTAAAAAAGGGTACCCATAATCCATACGGTATTTTAAAATTAATACCATTTGCATTCTGTTAACATTTATTGAGTACTTACTCTGAGTCTGAGGTTGTCTTAGGAACTGTATACACAAAAATGGGCAACACTATGGTTCCTACCTTCATTAAGCTTAAATAAACAAGTGAATTCAGTGTTATAAGTTCTATGATGGAAGTACAAGATGCTACCGGAGCAAATGAGGGGATCACACCATCCAGTTTGCACTGCAGTATCATTCAGGGCATGCTGCAAGTACTAAAAGTTCAGATGTATGCACACACAAACACAAGCTTGAATTTGGTACTTTTAACACTTAAGATAGCATGCCCATAGGGCTATTTTTTCCTGGGAGCAAGCTTTTTAGACCAGACAAATGGATGGGTCTTCAGTCTAAAGAGAAATCAGGGGATTTTTTTTTTTATAAATTAAAATGAGCAGATATTTGTCATTTCTGCAGATTTGGCCAAATTCTGGGTGATCTCTGTTCTTTTACCTCATTAAAAATTCCAATAGAATATAATTAGTGTAGTTACTACCAGATTTCTAGCTTTCTGAAGTCAAGCAAATAGATGACTTTACCATCTTTCTTTTTATTTTATTTTTTTGATGGGGGTTGGGGTGTGGCAGACCCGGGAATGAACTCAGGGACACTCAACCACTGAGTCACATCCCTAGCCCTATTTTGTATTTGATTTAGAAACATGGTCTCATTGAGTTGCTTAGTGCCTCACTGTTGCTGTGGCTGGCTTTGACCCCACGATCCTCCTGTCTCAGCCTCCTGAGCTGCTAGGATTACCAGTGTGCTCCACAGTGCCCATCTTTGTTATTAGTAATGGGTATATAAATTGTATTACATATACATGGATGTTTAAATGGATAAAAGTCAAGAGCCATTCTAACAAAAACCACAAAATTCTGCAGAAATAAATAAGATGGGTTGCCTCAAATAAACATGTTGGGTAGCTGGGATTGGGACTGCCACTGAAGATGTCATGAGATGAGCCAAGGGGTGCGCTCTGAGGGTAGATGTCAATCCCATTGTACTGGGAGCAAAGGTGATGGAAGAAACAGTTTTAGTGATAATTTTTTAGTTACTACCTAGCCTGCATTCAAGATCTTATGTTATCTTATATAATTTTCTATGTTAGCAACCCCCACCACAACACACACCATAAGAAATCAAGAACTCATCCTTGTGTTCTGTTGAGGAACAATTGGGATTTAATTTCAACAAACACATGAATTTGAAATATTAATTCCCATTCCCTGGAAGAGAGAAAATGAGTCAAACGTCAAGAGGTAGACCAAGTCTTGCCATATTGAGGTGAGATATAAATCTTCTCAATAGAAATATCTCTGTGAGCTACATACAAATGCAAGAAGTCTATAAAGCTTCATGGAGGAAGAACCTAAGTGGAACCCTGAAAGACAAGAGAAGTTAGTCCAGGAGTGGTAAAAGACAGTTTCTGGCAGCAAACAGCTTGTGGTACTTGGAAGCTAGAAAGAACATTCAACCTAAAAAGAAATTATATAAGATAACATAAATCAAGTTCAGTATGGACTGAATGCAGAATGTGAGAGTGCAATATGTAGCCAGGAACTAAGAAGGAATGTGTGATCATTTGTAGAATGAATGACTATTAAATGTATAGGTTTGCCTTGGGACATTGTAAGTATTATCTGAACTGTGATTATGGAACATTTGTGATTTTCAGAACAATTGGCAGAATTCACAACAACTATTTTCTGGGAGAAGAAAATAAGATACACATTTTAAATCTTGATCAGAATTTTCAGTTCTAGGACCATTTCTTTCATGGAATATCACTAGAAATAGAGGGCTAACTTTGACCATTTAACCTTACAAATATATTTTTGAATACTTTTTATTATAAGAAATCCATACACAAAATATTAAAGATATGACAACCTAAGAAAACAATCTAGAAGGAGAAGTTGTACAAAATAAGAAGTTATTAACCTCATGTAAAAAAATCTATTTGTAATAGCTTTTTCCTAATATTTAGATGACACACTATTCTTGACTTTATTTTAAATGTTACATTTTCTGAGATCAGATTAATTTAGCCTTCATATACTTTGAAGTTATATTCTAGGTCACCTCAAACTGGTCTTTTTTTTTCTGAGAATATCATCTTAACATTTTCAGTGAAATGCACATTCCAAAGAGTTGATATCATTTCTATTCTCTACCTTGTGCTGCCTGCTTATCCATAAAATGTATGCCTCAGACAGTTGATCAGAGTAAAGAAAAGTGTATTTGATATTAAGCTTGGGGGGTGTCTTCATAATAATATCAGGAATCCAACACATGGATTTAGATTTTACATTGTGTTGTGTGCTCGAAGGAAAGTGGGTTCTAGAGAATCAGATCTGTGTTTGTAACCCAGCTCTTTTATTCAAGATTAAAGATTTTGAAATATTTTTCAGTTTTCTAATATACAATGGGAATAATTCCATCATCCTAGGATTATTTTGAATATACTGAGTATAATAATAATAATTAATATATTAATTACATAAACCTATAGTGTGTATTTTTTGGAGATTGGGCAAATAAGTTAGAAGTCTTAAAGAACTGTTGTATTTTAAAGAGATTTATAATGCTTTGTTGTGAAAAATTTAAATGAAATGATCAAGTAAAATTTTATATACCATAACATCAAAATTCAAATACTTCCAATTATACATAAGTGGTTGCTGCATATGCAGCAAATGTAGTTTTATTGCTGTTTTGTTTGTGGGAGTTTACCCTTGTTATATTGTGAATTAAGCTCAGAAATTTTCTATGACTACATTTCCACTATCATTGATTATAAGTTATAAAAGTTTATAAATCAATAAACTTAATGAGTATATTTTATCCTTGATATGATGAAATATCTAAACAGCCTAATCTCATTAGTGTTGCTGTATCCTATGATATAAACTAGAAAGGAACTTGAATTGAGTATTGGATTCAGGACATTGGTTTCTTAAAATAAGTTAATTATTCTGCAGTGTTAATAAACTTGGCATGTCAAAAATGTTGAGGAATAATCCTAATTTAAAAGCAGAGCTTTTTCTTTGAATAAAATAAAATCTATATGACTATAAACATCAAAAGGGACTAATACAAAATAGTATGGAGTTGTGAAAGGAAAAATAAAGAAAACCAAAGAAGAGGAAAATCTAAATTAAAATATAAGAATTACCCAAAAGTCTTCCAGATTAGAAACTAATACTTATGAACCACAAAGCATATCTTTCTGCTTACAATGTTTTTAGCATTTTATTTATTTATTTTTAATTTACTCTTTTTTTGGCATATATGACAATATATTTTAATACATGTAGAGGTACATGTACAAAAATAGACAAAATGGCATTAAGAACCCAGTGTAATCATTGAGCTTCAATAATAACATCCCTGAATGTTTGTATATACAAACATACACATGAATATATATATTTATATATATAAATATATAATTTTTTAAAACTAGAATATACAAAGGTACTGACCTTTTATTGTAATTGGCTGGTATTTCTTTAGTCTCAGGATATATACCTTTAGTCTCAGGATATACTGAATATACTGAATATATATATATATATATATATATATATATATATATATATATATATATATATATATATATACCTTAATCAGATTTAGGTTAATTGAGTGTATGTGTGAAAGACTACTTCATAAATAGTATTATATGTTGTTATATACCTGTATAAGAAGACATATACTATCACTTTATATGATGTTAGCAACCATTTATGATCATGGTCTATACTGTAGGTCAAATTTCCCTGCAGCCTATTTTTGTAAAGAAAGTTTTATTAGAAAAATGATACATTCCTTTATTTGTTGCCTATGGTCTATTGCATGCTACCACAGGAAAGCTGTAAAAGAAATCATATGAGCCCCAAAGCTTAAAATATTTTTTTTTTTTTTTGTTTTTCACTTTAAGTGGCTAGGGAAGAGTGTGTTTGCACTCTCCTTGCCTTTTTCAGAAACAAAACAAAACAAAAAGTCTTCTCCCATTAGCATAAGCAATTCACCACTGAACATACATTCATGCAATGATTCCTTGGTATGTGTTTTACTATACTGGAATATGCAGACATATTGGTTGGGGCTGCTCTAAGACCAATCTGAGACCATGAATGTAATTGGGAAAAGGTTACATATGGAGATAATCTGTATCCTTTCTTTTCTGGAGAATTTGGTTTCCTAGAAATCAGATCTACTCTGTGCTGCCACTTTTTAAAATGTGGAAAAGTGGGAAATAGGGCACTTAAATGTATTAGATAGAAACAACTTTTTAAAAACACATGATTTAGAATAATAACAAGGGGCCATAATACTTGATGGATTTGATGGTCTTAACTACTTCCCAAATAATTTTTATTTCCTATAGTCAATACACATTTAGGTAAGATTCTGCATGCAGAAATCTTAATTCTTCAAAGTGAAATAAAATATGTCAATGTCAAGGCAGAATAATAAAAATGGCTATTTAACAGCACTATACATGCCAATAAATCACAGGGAATCTCTCTCTCCCTTACTTGCTCTCCCTAGTGGGATAAACATGGTTTGTCACATTCAGAGAATATTGTATACCGTAGGAATAATCAGAACATATTGTTAGCTCCAATTTTCCATCATTTATTTTTCAGTGCTAAACAAAAGTAAACCTCACCACACGCTTTAGTCATGGGTGGAAGGAGAATTAGCCTTTTAATGGGAGCTGCTGTTTTAAAAAGTGGCTCTTAGAAGTAGAAGATGGAAGGAAACACTGTTCATATTAATGCACAATTGTTCATTGTGCTTACTAATGCTATAGAAAAGCCTCTTTAAAAACTTTTCATTGCTATGTATTTTGCATAATTCCTATATTAAAAATCAATGTACTATTTGCCTCTGGACATACTACAGCTGATCTGTAAGTCAGTTTGAAAGAAAACTGAACTCAATAGACAAAGACTGATCCTTCATCTATCTGATATGTCATGCCAACAAATGGTGTTTTTGTGCACTCTGTCAGTGTCTTAATCAGTGTTGACAGCCCCCAGTTCTGACTCAGCTTTGAAAGCTCTTCTCACACTCAATCCTTCAATTCGTATATTTTGTAGAGACGTTCAGATGAGGCATGATAGTACACACGACTTACACGGTTCTGTCAATTCTTGGATTTGTCACACATCAAAATCACATAAGATAATATATAATAACAAAATCACATAAGATACTGCTGTCTAAAATATCTAAAAGAATCAGTTTCAAAGATAACACATTTAATTGCTATATAGAGCTATTTATTTTGACATTAAAATTTGTATATGAATTTGTTGGTAAAATTTTTTATTACATTATGTTTTTAATAACAGTCAACAGAAACAATATGAATGCCCACCATATGGAATTTAAGTTTTCTAAAGATTCTTTGAAGTGGGGAATAAATTTTAAATTCATATTTCCATTAAAAGTATAATTCATATTTTTTGTTGTAATTTTACTTATTCTTTTTCTTATTCTAATTTGTTATATATGATAGCAGAAAGTATTACAACTCATATTACACATAGATAGAGCACAATTTTTCATATCTCTGGTTGTACACAAAATAGAGTCACACAATTTGTATCTTCATGTTAGTAAAATTTTATAGTAATCAGGTAATCAAGGCATAGATGTTCATATGAAGATTGTTTTCTTGTTTCATTAAAATTAAATATACATAAATTATCACATGGAGTTATGTGAATTAGGGTTGATAAGTTTAGTTTATTATATGGCCTTTTTGGAATCATGTAAATTTAACATCTGAGTAATAATACATATGAATTAATCAATTTTGATTTAAAAATTGGTAAGCTGTCTTTGTATTTTCAATTACATAATATTATACACAGGAACATTGTGACATAAAACTGAACAGTATTCATTTTTAAATATTTAGCATTCAGTTCTAAAATACAGATTGTGTCTAATAACAAACTCTTTGTATAGTATCCTATTTTATGGCATCCTATGTTTTGTTTATCCATTCACCAGGTTATGAAAATTTGGACTGTTTTGAGTGTTTCAGCTATTATGAATAATGCTGTTATGAATATTTGTGAAAATAGGCTCTTGTGTGGAATTATATTTTCATTTCTGTTGAGTAGTGTTTTAGTTAGCTTTTGCGTCACTATGACCAAAAGACCTGATGAGAACAATGTAGAGGAGGAGAAGTTCATTTCGGCTCCTGGTTTCAGTCCATAGTTGGCTGACTCATATCTCTAGCCCTGATGTGAGACAAAATTAATGGCAGAAGGGCATAGAGGAAGAAAGCAGATCACGACATGGCAACCAGGAAGCAGAGAGAAAGCTACACTCACCAAGGACAAAATATAAACCCTTATGGCCCGGCCCTGTGACCTACAGCCCAACCCACCCTATACCTGTCTACAGTTAACCACCAAGTTAATCCATATTAGTTGTTTAATCCACTTATTAAGTCATGCCTATTCATCCCACCTCTGAAAATTCTTTCATTGTCTCACACATAAGCTTTGGGGGATATTTAAACGTCTAACATTTAAATGTTAGACGTTTAAATGTCTAAACAGGCACATTGTTAGGAGTAGAACTTACACAAATTAGAAGTTTCATGTTTCAACCTTTAGGAAATTGCTAAACTGTTTTCCTAAGTGTTTGTACCTTTATACCTTCACTTTTACTACATAGGAAGTATTTGTTTTCTTCATTCCTCACCATCACTTGTAATTGTTGGTTTATGGTTTATAGGCAATCTAGTGGGTATATAGTGGATGTGTTCTAGTTTTAATTGTTATTTTCTTTTTTTAAAAATTTTAATTGATTTTTTAAAAAATAAATGACAGCAGAAAGCAATACAATTCTTATTATACATATACAGCACAATTTTTCATATCTCTCATTGTATATAAAGTATTTCACACCAATTTGTGTCTCCATACATGTACTTTGGATAATGTCCATCACATTCCACCATCCTTGCTAACCCTCTGCTTCCTCCCTTTGCTTCTCACCTCTCTGCCCTATCTAGAGTTCGTCTATTCCTCCCATGCTCCTTCTCCCTATCCCACTATGAATCAGCCTTCTTATATCAGAGAAAACATTTGGCATTTGTTTTTTTTGGGGGGGATTTGCTAACTTCACTTAGCATTATCTTCTCCAACACCTTCCATTTACCTGCAAATGCCATGATTTTATCCTCTTTTATTGCTGAGTAATATTTCATTTTGTATATATGCCACATTTTTTTATCTATTCATCTACTGAAGGGCATCTAGGTTGGTTCCACAGTTTAGCTATTATGAATTGTGCTGCTATAAACATTGATGTGGCTCTGTCCCTGTAGTATGCTGTTTTTAAGTCCTTTGGGTATAGATCGAGGAGAGGGATAGCTGGGTCAAATGATGGTTCCATTCCCAATTTTCCAAGGAATCTCCATACTGCTTTCCATATTGGCTACACCAATTTGCAGTCCCACCAGCAATGTATAAGTGTACCTTTTTCCCTACATCCTCGCCAACACTTATTATTGTTTGTATTCATAATAGCTGCCATTCTGATCGAAGTGAGATGGTATCTTAGAGTAGTTTTGATTTATCTCTCAGTCTAATTCTCAAGGTATGAAGATGGATTTTTCTCTCTGGTTTTCTTCCAGAATTTCTGTTAGTTTAACTCTTATATTCAGTTCTATGACCTATTTTGAATTAATTTTTGTATATGAAGAGTCTTTCTTTACAGATGAATATCTAGTTGTTCAAGCACCATTTGTTGAAAAGACTATCCCTTCTCCTATTGACTTGCCCTGAGACCTATTTAGAAAATCATTCTCTTTCTGGACTCTAAATTCTGTTGATCTATATATCTCTTTTAAAGCAATACCATACGTTCTTAATTATACTATAGTTTTATAGTGCATTTTAATATCAAGTAATGTAAGTTCAACTTTGTTCTTCTAAAAGACTGTTATCACTTCTGCATTACAGTTTAGCCAGATGAGCAGAATCAGTCAGAAATAAATATTAAGAAATTTACATAAAGATGACATATATGATTGTAAGTGTTGGTGATCTTTAACTGTTAGGCACAAGTTGAAGCTGCTGTCCTCTGCAAAAATTTTCAAAGACGCCTAACCTCTGCTTTTAAGGTCTTTGAATGGTTTGAATCAAGCCTGCTAAGATCAACTCAGAAAATATTCCTTATTTAAAACCAAATGATTATGGCTATAATCTATAAATTATCTTTGCAACAACATTCAGGTTATTGTTTGACTGAATAACTGGGGACTTCAGCTCAGTGAAACTAGCACATCAAAAACCCTTCACAACTACTCTAGGTCCTTTGGATTTTCACATACATGTACACACACTTTTTCTAACAGAAAAAAAAGGTAAAATAAAAGAACTGCTGATATTTTTAAATACAAAGGATTTATTAAATCTAAGTGAGGAGAATTATAGTTTTAACAATACTGAGTCAATTTACAAATAGGTGATTTCTCAATTTATTTAGGTCTTTAATTTCTTATCATTGTTTTGCAGTTTTCAGTTGCAAAATCTTACACTTTTTGATTACATAAATGACTAAATGTTTTGTACATTTTGATCATATTGTGAATAGAATCGTTTTTGAAAATTTCTAGTAGCAAGTACAGAATAGAATTTTTCAACCTAGTAGACTAACCATTTTAGCAAGTTATGAGAATATTCTTTTATTATTAGTTTTTGAGAATTATTTAGATTACAGAATTGAACTTTTATTAATTTTTCTGTATCTACAGAGATTATCATGTGGTTTTAGCCATCTTTTTTGTTAATATTATTGATAAAATTAATTTATTTTTGGATGTTAGACCAGTCTTTACTTGGTCATGGTGTGTAATCCTTTTGGCATGTTGCTGAGTTTGGTTTTTTAAAATATTTTATTGTGGCTTTAAGTTTATAGTCAAGAGCAATAATGATCTCTAGCTTCCTTAACTTGTGCTTTCTTTTACAAGGATTATTTTCTAGTGCAGGGTAATGTTGGAGAGTTGGGGAGTATTCCCATGTCCTCTGTTGTTTTGTTTTGTTTTTTAAGGAAAGTATGTAGGCTTGGTATTATTTGTTCTTAAATATTTAAGAATTCACCTATATGGGCCTAGAATTTTCTTATAAGAAGTTTATTAATTACTAACTCAATTTCTTTGCTTGGTATTAATCTGTTCCTCAGTTTTTACTTTCTGAAAAAAAAATTATTATCTCTTTCCCTTTATTTTTTCTGTAAATTAAAGTTATAACTTATATGTAATAAAACACATGCCTTTTCGTGGAAGGTCATGTAGGTTTTGTGAACACCATTACAATCAAGAGATAGAATAGATCTATCATACCAAAACAATTCATGGGTTCCTATCTTTTGTCAATCCCTCTTATCCCCAGTCCTGGCAACCAGTGTTTGCAAAAATGTCATGTAAATGGAAGCATACATATATGTAGTATATTTTGTAGAGCAGTAATTCTTAAATTTAATAGACCTATGTTTTTGGTTTATGAATCATACTTTTGGTATCATATCTGAGAGATGCTTTTTCAAAGCCAAGACTGCACATATATTCTCATGTTTCCTTATAGATGTTTTAAAGTTTTAGGGTTTACATTTAGGTTAGGTCTGTAATTTATTTTGAATTAAATTTTGCCTATTGTGAAAAGAATGATTTGAAAATCTTTTACTTATTTATTTTTTGCTTATAGATATCCATCTTTTCAGCATCCTTTGTTGAAAATACTACTATTTTAATATTGAATTCCCTTCATTGTACATTTATTGAAAAATACCTGACTTATGCTTGAGGGTCTGTATTTAGATTTTCTGTCTTGTTCCATTCAGAAGTATCTATTTTTCAGTCCTGAAATTCATTTGGAAGACTGAAAGACCCAGAATGGCCAAAGCAATTCTAAGCCTAAAAACAATCCTGGAGGCATCACAACACCTGACTTCAAATTATACTATAGAGCTATAGTAACAAAAACAGCATGGTACTGGCATAAAAACAGGCGTATAGACTAATGGTACGGAATAGAAGACACGGAGACAAATACAAAATGACATCTACAGTCATCTGATCATTGTCAAAGGTGCTAAAAACATAAATTGGGGAAAAGACAACCTTTATAAAAAATGGTCATGAGAAAATTGGTTATCTAAATATAAAAGAATGGAACTAGACCTTTATCTCTCACTCTGCACAAAAATCAACTCAAAATGGATCAAAAACCTCATATTAGACAAGAAACTATGAAACTCCTAAAAGGAAACATAGGGTCAATACTCCAAACTTTAGGCATAGGCAATGACTTTCTCAATAGGACCCCTAAATTCAGAAAATAATGCCAAGAGTTAATAAATGGGATCTTCTCAACTTAAAAAGCTTCTGCACAGCAACAGAAACAATTAAGAATGTGAAAGAGAACCCACAGAATGGGAGAAAATCCTTGCTAGCTACTGTTCTGACAGATGATTAATATCTAGACTATATAAAGAATTCAAAACACTTTACACCAAAAAAATAAAATAACCCAATTAATAAATAGGCAAGTGAATTAGATACTCTTAAAAGAAGAAATGCAAATAGCTAATAATATATGAAAAAAAATGTTCAATATTATTAGCAACTAGGGAAATGCAAATCAGAACTACACTGAGATTTCATCTTACACCAGAAGAATTGTAGTCATTGATAATACAATTAATAATAAATGTTTGAGAAATGTGGAGTAAAAGGAACACTTTTGCACTGTTGGTGGGACTGTAAATTAGTACATCCACTATGAAAACCAGTATGGAGTTTCCTAGAAAGACAAGAAATGGAACCACCTATGACCCAGCTACACCACTCCTTGATATTTATCCTGAAGAATTAAAGTCATAATACTATAGTGATACATGCATATCCATGTTCATAGTTGCACAATTCACAGTAGCCAAACTATGGAACCAACCTAAGTATTCATCAATGCATGAATGAATAAAGAAAATGTGGTATATATACATAATGGAGTTTTTTTATTCAACCATAAATAAAAATAAAATTATGCCATTTGCAGGAAAAGAAATGGAACTAGATAGAGACCATTACATTAAATGAAATAAGTCAAACTCAGAAAGTCAAGGCTCTTTGGCCTTCTCTCATTTACAGAAACTAAAGAGGAGAAAGAAAAAGAAAGGCTGAGGTGGATCTCATGAAAATAAAAGGGATATCAGTAGAGGGAAAGGACCAAGGTATGAGAGTTAGTGAGGGAGAGGGGAAGTGTTGGAGATTGATATTGGTTTTATATTGTGTATTGTGGGTATGGATGAATATGTAACAACAAATCTCATCAGTATGAACAACTATAATGCATGAATAAAAATGTGGAAAAACCCTCAAATTTTATAATTAAAATTTATAAATTAAGTTAAAAAAAGAAGTATCTGTTCCTTTGCTAATATGCAGTGTCTTGTAAACTATATCTTCAGTGTATTCAGTGTATAACTAATGGATATATAGATTAATGTCTAAAATATTGCTTATTTTTGCTATATAAATTGTCTTCTAAAATTTATTTTACTTTTTTTTTCAGTGCTGGGGATTGAACCTAAGGCCTCATGCATGATAAGCAAATGCTCTGCCATTGAACTAAATCCCCTTCAAATGTTTTCTTATATAGAGATACAACTTATTTTTATATCAATCTAGTAATTTTGTGACCTTCCTAAATTCATTCACTAGTAATAATAGTTCTTGTTTAGATTCTTTAGCCTATTCTACATGACAACCAATTCTGATTTTTCATTCCCATTTTCTAAGGCTTACATTGCTTTTTCTTGCCCCCGCCCCCCTCCCCCCTTTTTTTTGGCCTGGGTCTTTCATTCTATGCTGAATGGAAGAGGTAAGGAGGCACCTTTGCCTTGTTTATCTGTTTTCTCTCTTTTAAAGATCACCATTGTAGATTTAAGCCTATCTATTTGATTTTTGCACTTTTTTTTCATGATCACATATTTTTTTTTCAGTATATCTAATTGATACTTTTTGACATCTACCAAATTTTCACCTGTTTAATTTTATAACATTCTGTTTTAATATTTGTCTTCATTCAAGACCTATCTTTTCTAGCATCCCTATTATAATGACATTCAATTGTTTACAAGTTCATGAATTAAGTTTTAATTCACAGGGAATTAACATATCAATGATTTCTGTATTGTCTTTCTTAAAACTAATTTTATTCTCATTTTACAATTTTGGTTGGAAATAATTTTGTTTATTTTTGTTGTTGTTGTTTAGTTGTGTTTTTCCTGCCTACCTGTTGAGTAATTTGGCAAATTTGCAGTTTTCTACACTCTATTTTTATGGAACTCATTCAGAAGTAACTCTTGTAATGACTTTAGAGTCTCCTTTCTGGAGCTACATTATACATAGTATAGAATTCTGTCTCCAAACCAGCTAGTAACTAAACACAACTTTTATCAGAAAGACATCATTTCCCTCTTTTCTTGCCAGTTTTATATTTTTAGACAATATGTGGCAATTTAATAAAGTTGAATACTTGGGTTAAAAAAACAAAAGAAGAAGAAAATGGATACACAGTGTCTGTAAATAGTGACACTGCTTGAAGAATATTGTTCAACTTTTCCCTGGGATCCAGCACCCATGGTTTTACTAATGGTCTATTTTACACCTACTCTCAGATGAGCTATCATGCCGGCCCCAACTGTACATTTCAACTCTACGATTCCACAATTTAGAAAACCACAGCTTTTTTCTTTTCATTGAAACCCAGAACAGTTAAAATAATTTTTGATACAACCAGAGGTTCATCAGTTTTCAGTAAGGGAAAATTAGTTTTAAAATTTTTGATTCCAGGGTCTTCTAACAATTTCAATGAATTGTAAGTCAACGAAATAGCTACCAGCTGCTTTCAGTTTTCTCCTCAGTTCTCACCTTCAGTGGGAAAGCAATCATGAAGGAGAAATAGTTGGCTGTCTTTGAACTCTGGAGAGCACTATTGAGGATTAGTGTGGCTCCATGTCCCTGGGTTTGGTACTTTTGGGGAGGGACCATCCTGGGGAAGTGGAAACATGACCTCATCAGCACTGCATCCTATTTGATGATATATTTGGATGTCCCTGGGGGCAGAAGAGGTATGGAGCCAGGGACCTCAGCAGGAGCACTGCTTTAGGTGAAGTCCTGACCTGGCATCCCCCATACAGGAACAGGAGTTGGAAAGAGCACCTGCTACCTGGGTTTTGGATGCCATGCTGTCTCTATGGGCTGACTTGTAGCACAGGGGGCTTCTGCTCTTCCACCTGAGACACCTGGGTCTCTTTGGCTTTGTTAGTGCTGACTCAGCCCTCGCTATCCACAAGCTCATAGGCTATTTCTAGGGATACAAGGTCACTCCAAGTGAGAGGATAGAATAAGATGGAGGACAATCCACTGTTGGAATGAATAGGGCTGATGAAAGATGTAGCTACTTTTCAAAAACACAACTTCTTCTAAAATATTTCTGGTAATCTCTAAGTGGTGATGCTTATTTTTTTATGACATGATTTCTTTTTTTTTGTTTTCTAAAATTATTACAAGCACATGTCATACCTTCACAATCAGAAAGTTTTTTTTTCCTTTTTAAATCTAAAGAAAAAAATATTTCCACAAAAATTAAGTTTTATTGATTTAAAAGTAGTGGTTGTTAAACTTTTTCTATGTGCATGTTGGAATGACCTGGTCATATCGTCCCATCAAAACATCTTCAGACTGCCTGATCCTGAAGATCTAGGGCCAGGCTTTGGATTTCACTTTTTAACAAGTTCTCAGTTAAGGCTGACACTATGATCTCAGGAGCACACTTTAAAAAACTGCTAGTCTGGCATTTCTTAATCGTCATGTGATAGTTCTTGGAAGTCTAATCCTGCTTTTTTTCTCTCTCTTGGAATTTTTTTTTTTTTACCTTTACTCATATGGATCATTTTCTTTTTTCAAAATTTTGTTCTTTTTAGTTATGCATGACATTAGAGTGCATTTTGACATATTACGAATACATGGAGTATTACTTCCCATTTTTGTTTTTATACATGATGTGGAGTTACACTGATCATGTATTCCTGTATAAACATATTAAAGTTATGTCCGATTCATTCTACTATCTTTCCTATTCCTATCTCCCCTCCCTTCCCTTTATTCATTTTTGTCTAATCCAATGAACTTCTATCCATTTTATATTTTTTTTAAAAAAAAACATTAAATGATAGGCATCTGTGTGATTGTTAGACATTTCTGGTTAGTCTTCTTTCACTTTTGGTAGCCCTGGTTGCTCATCTTATTTGATGAATTTAAAAAACATTATATTGCTTTATTGATGTATAACTGATATTCCATAAACCGTGAATACTTAAAATGTACAATTTTATGTGTTTTGGCATCTACATGCACCGTTGTATAATGGTCACTATAATTCTAATTATGAGCCTCTCAAATTCCTGTAGGTCTTTGTGATCCATTCCTCCATGTTTCCACCCCAGAACCATTTGTTATCACTATAGGTTAGTTTTGCATCTTTCTAGAATATTATGTAAATGAAATAACATAATGTAAACTCCTTTGTATTTGGCTTCTTCTATTCAATATAGTTATTTTGAAATTCTTCCATGTTGCTTGTATCAAGTTTTTTTTTTCTTTTTATTGTTGAAAAGTACAGTATTATCTGTATGTAAAATCTGTGCATACATTGACCTATCCACAGGCACTTAGATTGTTTATGTAGTTTGCCTATTACAAATAAGGTTTCTATTAGTATCCATGTGATTTTATGCAAACTATACTTTTATTTCTTGCTTACTCCACATCCTTGTTAATCAGTGCTTTTCATTTTTGTCAATCTAAATAAGTTTGTAGGATTGTCACATTATGGATTTGCATTATACTGGTGACTAGTGATGTTGATCCAGTGTAACATACTTTTAATACCTGTGACTTTAATTGAGACCAGGAAACCTATGCCTTTAGCCTCCATTCAGGAATTCCTCTTTCTTCTTAGGTTCTCTGGAAGCATTACTATGGCTTTACTCTTGACTATTTTTTTCTTTACTACCGTTTGTTGTGTGTTTAGGGAAGAGAACATAGGCATTATGATGAGACAATTTACTGAGAGATCTCGCAACCCATGAAAATAGTTTACAAACTTCAGCCTGATAGATTATTTAATGATTAGGAGTTATCAAAACAAGAGTGGAATAGAAGTAAATTGATAATATTTTTTTCAATGAATATCTGAAAATATCTGGTAATAATGATTGAATTGTAATGAAGATCTTTTTCTTAGATAAGAGATAACCTTATGAAATCTTAGATAAAATATTTCTTAGTAACCAGCTTTTCTGTGTGCTTTTTATTCCTTTCAGAGTCTAGCACAAATCATCTATAAATGTTTGTTGAATGCTATTTTACAGGAATAGTTTTTAACAAATGAATGAAAGAATGTGACAATCTGTTACAAGAATAAGTCATTTTACCCTTGGAATAAGACATGAATGGTGTAATTTGAAGTGGAAGAGGCTTCAGTTTTGAACTTTGTTTGGTTAACTTCTCTAAGGTTTATCTATCTCAAATTTTTAAAAGGGAGAATAAAGCAACAGTCCTAACTGTTCTCTGCTGATTGTAAGAGGACTATTTTTATTGAAATACTAAGATCAACTCTATTAATCTTGATCTTTCTAATAATTAATAAACTTGTTCATAATAATATATGATGTATTTCTATTTTCCCATCACATTGTAATCACACAACTAGCCACAGAACTTAAGAATTGCGAAAACAGACAGTGTTTCTGTTTTTGGAAACACAAATTTCGGTATATAAAAATAAAACATAATCTATGATGAAAATAGTCAAAGATTTCAGGAAAAAATGAATTTGCAAATTATTAAAATTTCTAGAGATATTCACAAGGATCTCTGATGCGGATTAAATGCTAAGCTCCTCACAGAAAAGCTCCTTTTTGTTTTATGTGGCACCTATATTTCAATGTTTTTGACTTTGATTTGAGTTTGTGTCTTGCTGCAATATACAGTGTGACTGACTTTCTGATTTTTATTTTATTCTGGAAGTAATGCACATTTAGCAGAACATTTCAGCTTTAAAATTTTAGGACATATTTTAGTCAAATAAAGGAAAAATCAAAGAATTCCATCTTGCTATAAGTTTTGAATTAGTAGACATAGAAAACAGTTGCAAGACAGTTTTGCTGACTAGGTTTTATCACTGTCAATACTTCATGTGTAATATTAATTTTATAAAGAACAGTTCTTATGTTTTACTATAAACATTCACACCACATTCAGAAAGATTTGAGATATAATTTTCATGAAAAATTCTTTTTACCTTTATACAGATTTTTCCACCTTTGATAACTAAAGCAGAATGAAATCATATATTTTATTACATATATATTACACATATATTGTAGTTCATAGGAATGTTAAAGAGAATTAGGTATGATGGTTCTTACATATGATTTTGTGAAGTCAGGTATCATATTTTACTGTTTCTTTTATTTTAAATGGGTTATTCCTATGAGCAAATTCCAAGCTTATGTCTTGAAACATGTCAGTGAAGGTCAGAGGCCTAATGTGAATTAATGATATTATATCTCTACGATGTTCTACTCATGACTCAAGTTTCATTGATATTTACTCCAGATCCATCAATACAAATTAAATAGGATGCTTTGTAGTCTGTGAATTTAGCCTAGTGTAGTAAGAGAGAAGTTACATGCAGATTCCAGACCATAATATATTTCAACACTATTTCTTTGGAACAAAATATTTTTATAAAAAAGGTTTAGATTATTCACAAAGCACACTCTCCTTCCCCAATATTATCATTATTTCATAAAGAATTACCTCCAAGGCAATTTTTACAAAATAATAAAGTCCCAACTGGTGGACTGATTACATATATGTGGTCTAATAAGAAAGATATTTAGTCTGTGTGCTCAGTTCTTGGCATAGATCTTCTTAAACTCTTGGAATTTCCTGAGTAATAAGGGTGATATGAGCATCTTTGTTCTAATGAGACAGCTCTTGGCAGACCCCTAGAAAGCTTCAGGATGGGGATGGTGACCAGAAAGGCCAAGTCTTGATTAGAAGTTTGGAACTCTCTGTCCTACCCACTGACCTCTGGATGATAGAAGTATGGAGAAAAGCTGGAGATTGAGTTCTATCAAGCCTCTTGAACGAGGAAGTTTGAGGAGCTCAGAATTGGCAAACACCTACACCTTCTGGGATGGCATTAGCCTCAATTTGACTGGGACCCGGGGTCCTGTATTTGGTCCCTTTCCAGATCTCACTGTAGGTACTTCTTGTCTGGCTGTTCTTTAGTATCACTTACAATAAACTGTAATAATAAGTATAGCGTTTTTCTAAGTTCTCTGAGTTATTCTGAGAAATTATTGACATTTGGTGAGGGGTGGGGGAAGTTGTGGGAACACCAGACTTTGCAGCCAAATTGAACAGAAATATGGATAACCTGGGCTCCCCACACTTGCAGCTGTCTGAAGTGAGGGAAATCTTTTGGAACTGAACCCTTAAAACTGTGGAGTCTTATGCTAACTCTCAATAGTACCAGAATTGAATAGAACTGTAGGACGCACCCAGCTAATGTTGGAGAATCAAAGAATTGATTGATGTGAGGAACCTCCATACTGATTTCCATAGTGGCTGTACTAATTTACATTTCTACTGACAGTGTATAACTGTTCCTTTGGGGGGAAATCTACTTTAAATGACTATAGGGAGTCAGAATTCATGGCCTGGAGAGAGAGCAAAGCATTGTGGTTTCCAAGGCCAAAGAGGAAGGGGAAATCCAGAGTCCACTTGCCAGGAACTGGCATGCCTGACCTTGTAGCTGATCCTAACCTCTCCCCACAGTCAGTGGAATCAGGACATGGCAAATAAAACAAACAATTCCAAAGAGATTGCCTGGAAATCTTAACACAAACATGAATAAATCACCAAAACCGCTAAATGGTTTAGAAAAATCATACGAAACAGGCATCCAACTCAAACAAAATAAAACAGAACAGAATTAAACAAAACCAAAAACCTGACAAAACATCACAAGAGGATACAATAACTAAGAAATAAAAATGAAACCAGAAAGATTAATATTCCAAGAGGAAAAAACTCTAATATCTCAGTCATAGAATAAGAAAAGTCTTATCAGAAAGTAAAGATTAAAAATATAAATATTGACATTCAAAACTCAGTAGAGAGGTTTCCTTCCAGTTGTGATATAGAAAGTTACAAAATAACATAGCCCACATACTGAGAATGAGAAAAATCAGTTTGTCTACAAATTCATAATTTCAGGTATTAGAGTATTAGAATTTCTCAAATAAACTGAAGTCTAGTGGTAGATAAACTCCCCCAAGAAAAGATGAGAAAAATGAACCATTTCACTTTTGCTAAAGCATGAAAAGAAGCACAGAAAGGTACAAGAAAAAGACAAGTGAAATGTTAATAAACATTTAAAGGCGAATGAGTATCATGCTAGTGTTTAGACTCCCACCATTCCAGACACTAGGGGAATTAGGTATCCTGGCCAGCTCTTTGCTATGTTCCTATCGGAATACTCATGAGGAAGACTAATGGCTATAAAGGACACACAAAAGGAGCCCTGCTTATTGGACAGCCTGGGTTGGAGAGTGGGCAGGAGATCTAGAGAAACCTATATAGAGTCTGGTCCCTAAAGAAGTAATGTGGTATTTGTTATTCAGGAAGAAACAAGCATGAATATCACTGATATTGTGGAGCTTCCATGATGTAAAGCAAAAGGTAACGGTACTAGAGATTATCTGAGTTCTTACCCCGGTCCTTCCTTGCCTTGATAGCAAGAAAAGATGGGCTTCTTCAGAGAAAAGGCATAGGAAACCTGACCTTCATCCTCTACTAAAACTAGGTAAAAGTTATCTGCTGTGGAAAAGGCCAGAAAACTCATTTATGCATAAAAATTCCACTGAAACAAGGCAAAGTTGGCAAGAGAGGGGTAGGAGATCCATCTTCATTCTGTACTTGCACTAAGTAGGAGCCAGAAGCTGCTTACCAGAGGTGGAGCATGAGTGTTGAGAAAGGTCCATCTTTAAGAAGCACATCCCTAAAACTTGCCTAAGACTGGAGCAGAAAAACAGGTTTCCTCTTAGCTCCATCAAGCACCTTGAATTGAGTATCCAATGAGAATAGTCTGTACTAAGGATGGGAAGAAGCCTACTTCTTGGCACAGGCTTGAAGGGATGCTGAAAGCTAAAGGTGGAGCAATATTCCTTCCACACATATGTTAGTAGCAGTTTACTACTGAAAAATTCAAAGGCTAGATTGACTGGAAGACTAGATTGATTCAACTCTTCATAGTAATGGCCTGATAGAAAAAGAGCCATGCTTATGTCCATGCATAAATATTATTTACCTTTGTTTTAACTGTTTTTTTTATGCACAATGTACATCATTGAATCAAAAATGATCAGAAATACACACATGCACACAAGCAAGGGAAAATAAGTTCATGCCAAAGGATAAAATAGAACCAGACCTGAAGATAGCTCAGATATTGGGAACTATCTCACTATGTTAACATGTCACAGAATTTAGTGGAAAACATGGGCTCTCCATAAAAAGATGAGAAATTCACCTGGAAACTAAGAGATAAGTTAGAAGCAAGAAATAAAATATCACACACACCGTAAGTATTAATCAAAGGGTATAGTAAATTGCTAAATGTGATTTGTAAACATACAAATTAATGAAAGCCAAAAGAAATACAATGAACTTTTTATTTTGCTGGGATTTTCATATATATGTCGTCCTTGCACATTTCAATAAGAGAGAAAGTGTTAAACTAAAGTGAGTGTAAATTTTACAAAGGTTTAGTTGCTTTGTAAGAAGTGTTTCCTCTTGTGAACATTTGATTCAAATGCCAGGTATTTGAATTCCTCTTTTATGTGTATCATATCCAAAGTCACTCTGCCAGCTTCTGAACATTACTTGTCTATTGTATTTTGAAATGTATAACCATAGCCAGCTTTGCAGAGCATACCAAATGTGAAGTCAAGTGAGTCTTTGTTTGACATCCAGTTTGTCTGGCATCTGACATTAGCATTGCTAAGTACTTAATTGCTAAGTGCTACTAATTCAGATATTGTACATCATTCATAGAACATGGCAACCATTTTATTTCAAAGGAAGGAAATATAAAATATTTCATAAAATATGAGGCATAATGAAACATATATTTGGCTGTCCAAATGAACTTATTTCAGATATATGCACACAAAGATATACACATACATAGATGTACATATTAGAAAATGAATTGTAGGAAATAAATATTGCTAAATATTGTAGTCGTTTATTTAAAAAATTTCTTGTCATCTTTTTAGAAGTTTTAAATACAATTATTTTGATACTGAGACTAGATTTGTTTAATTTTTTTTCCTGAAAAAAAAGGGCTAGAATTAGATCTATTCTCTGTGTAAAGCAACTAACGGTGTAATATTGAAGAAAATACCACACAAAGGGGAAAGTAACAGAGGAAGAAGAATGAAAAAGGGAAAAATGTTTAAAATATGAAAATACAGAGATTGATTTGTTAAAATCTTTCTGTAAACCTAGGCCTGTGTATACATTGAGTTCTACACATATTATGACTCTCAAAATTGCAAAGTTTAAGGATAAAGCCATGTGCAGGGGAGCTTGCCTTAAAAGATTTTTTGGAGACTGGTGAAACATGATTGACAAGTCGTGGTGGGCATAGTTCAGTGAGAGATGGGCCTGGGTGGAGGGCTTGTGAATGTGGAGGCCTGCAGGAAGGCTTAGACGAGACATAAGCTGGTGCCTATGGAGAATAAGGATAGTCAAACGAATGCAGTCTGAAGATTGAGGTATAGTATCAGAAACTAGAAGTCTCTGGAATCCACTGTAAATTTCTGAGTTTTCTAGTGAAGTGACTGAAACAAGGTTTGATTAGGACAGTTCCATAAGCTCCTTCCATCTTCAGCATTCTATCAATCCCTAGGATTTCTTTATTGAACAGGTATTTTGTCTAAAACCCTTAACAGAATAAACTCATATTAAAAAGTAATCCAATTCTTTTCAAAAGGAGAGTAAGAAAGTTACAGGACCCATTTTTCCTTATATTTGTTCCTTATACTTGATTTTTCAAATTGCAGAGACAAAGTATAAGATCAAACTCTGGAAGACAGTGGTGACATTGTGTCAGTGTTTAAGGAACAAAGAGAAAGGAAGGAAGGGAGGGAAGAAAGGAGGAAGGGAGGGAGGAAGGGAAAGAGGGTGAGAGGAAATAAATAGAGACTGAGAATGGTAACTCCATGACTTGAAAGTGGATTGGGACATTTCTCTTCCATGTGTGATTTTTCCTGGTCTTAGAGGAGTTTGGGGGACCAATTAAAGTTATGTTTAATCTGGTCTAGAAGTGAAAGGATTAACTAGATACCTGTTCAATACAACTTCTAACACTTTAATAGCTTATAAGTCTATTTGTACCACTCCTTAGGAAAAGTCATGGCAGGTATAGACATTTTAATAACAACATCTTTTAAGACTCTGACTTTTCCATCTTCAGTTACAAAAGAACACACCTAACATACCCCCAAAACATAGTTATATTTTAATCACCCTCCCAAACAGCTATCTGCTCATATGAAAAACCCATGTGTGTTAATGTGCTAGTTAGTTGCACCTTTATTGTCAATGTATTTCCTATTAAATGCGTATGTTTTCTACAGATGTGAAAAAATAGGATTTCTTTTCAAAACATTGCCCTGTGTTCTCAGTGGCATATTTGGGCAAAGGCAAATGTCAACCCAAAGGTCTCCAACAAAAGTGTGCACTGCTTAGAGATGCTGCCATTGAAGAAATATGGCACTGTAAAGTGCCAAGAAAAAAAATCAGCATCCAACTCTGAGTAAGGATTGTTTTGTTTTATCATGTATGAAACATGCCTGTCAGAGACTCTCACTGCGTGCATAGATTTCACTATGAAAACAAACGCTCATTCTTTTCATCTATTATTCTCTTCTGAAAAAAAAATAGAAGAAGTAACTAGTAAAATAAACTCAGTATAGCTCTAAATATTATTCATTTATTTAGTGATTATTTATAAAGAAAATAATGCCATAATACTAGATGCTATGAAACTGCAATGAATTTTAAGAGCCAGATGTTAAAAGAGTATAGGTTGAGACAAAATGCACAAATGAGAAGAATTAGAAGTCCCTAGATTATAGAGACTTTCTTTTTCATATCATTGATAAATTTGAATAAGGAAATGGATATGATTTTAACAGGTGTGTATTAGGTTAATTAACAGTACCTGACGTAAAAACAATCCCCCCCAAACCTCAGTGACTCCACAAAATGAAAGTTTGTTTTACACTCAATTCACAGTACCACAAGAGTCAGGTAGCTCTGATTGATAGGTCTTCCTAAAATAATGACTCGAAGTAACAAAGTCTCATATTAGCATGGTGAATTGGCAAGAAATTTAACCCTGGTTAAATCGAATTGTCAGTCGGTTAATGTTTCCTGGCAATCATACTACATTTCTCTGCTCTGTCGATTTTCCCAGAAAATTATTCCAAATCTCTTTTTGTCTCCTTAAATCTGTTGTATTATTTTCCCTATCCTTATTTTCAGCTGATGATCTGTTTTTTTTTTATTTTTTATTTTTTTTTTAATTTGCTCAAGGAAATTTAAGCAATCCAAAGAGAATTTCAGTGAAATCCCACCACCTCATCTACCCTCCAATGGCATTTATATACTTATCTTCTACCCTCTGCTCTACTGTGGAGGAACTGTCCTGGTTCCTATCTAAGGCCAGTCCCTCAATTCTTCCCTGGTTCTTTTCTATTACTAAGGGATACTAGCCGAGTAATTCTTCCTTTTCTATTCCATTTCATTTATTTCTCCCTCACTACTGGATAATATCCATCAAAAATATACTTTATTTCTTCTATCTTATAAAATAAAAATCTTCTCTATCCCAATTATGTCTTCATCTATTGTCCTCTTTATTTTCCCCCTTAATATCAAAATTTCACAAAATGGCGTGTGTACTGGAGATATCTAGTTCTCTTTTCATATTGGTTTAAAACAACTGTAATCAAGTCTTGTTTACACCAATCTCAACTCACTACTGTTGGTCACTCTAATGGTTATTTATCTGTCCCCATACTACTTTATCTATAAGCAGCTTTTAACATAGTTGACACTCTCATCTTTAAAGCACTTTTTTCAAACCTCTTCCTTAAAAATGAGATCATGTTATTTACCCTACCACACCCGATCAATTGTCCCCATTCTTATTTTTTAATCTTTTATTGATTTTATTTTTTTTAAATACATGACAGCATTTCTTATTCCACATAAAGAGCACAATTTTTCATATCTCTATATTTAAAGTATGTTCATGCCAACTTATGCCTTTTACATGTACTTTTTTGCATTACAATTATTAATAAATATATATACCACAGTTTTTCATATCTCTGTTTGTATATAAAGTATGTTGACACCCAATTTGTGTCTTCATACATGTACTTTGTATAATGATGTCCATCACATTCCACCATCCTTGCTAATCCCCTGCCCCCTCCTTTTCCCTCCCACCCCTCTTCCCTATCTAGAATTCATCTAATCCTCCCATGCTCTCCCTCTCTACCCCACTATGAGTCAACCTCCTTATATCAGAGAAAATATTCGGCATTTGTTTTTGTTGTTTTTTTTTATTTGCTAACTTCACTTAGTATTATCTTCTCCAACACTATCCATTTACCTACAAATGCCATGATTTTGTTCTTTTTTTAATGCTAAGTAAAATACCATTGAGTATATATGCCACATTTTTTTTTTATCCATTCATCCACTGAAGGACATCTAGGTTGGCTCCATAGTCAAGCTATTGTGAATTTTGCTGCTATAAACATTGATGTAGCTGTGTTCCTGTAGTATGCTTTTTTTTTAAGTCCTTTGGGTATAGTCCCAGGAGAGGAATAGCTGGGTCAAATGGTGGTTCCATTCCCAGATTTCCAAGGAATCTCAATATTGCTTTCCAATTGGCTGCACCAATTTTCAGTCCCACCAGCAATGTATGAGTGTAACTTTTTCCCCACACCCTCACCAACACTTATTGTTGTTTATCTTCATAATAGCTGCCATTCTGAATAGTCCCCATTCTTGTTACAGTGAAAGCCTGTACTCAACAACACTCTGCCTTCATGTACTTTTATTTCTTCCCTCAGTTCTACCCACATTGTTGTCTCTGGTGTTTCTTGAACATTTTTTCCATCACACTCTACTGCTTTTAGGACTTCTCGTGAGCTTTTCCGCATGCCTGAAACTGTTCTCCCAGAGAACTCATTTCTCTTCCTTATATCCCTGCGTCTAAGTTTGCTTACTTAATGAGAAGTATCTAATTAAAATTGCAAACACCTTTGATTAATTTTTTTATTTAGTGGTTACTTTCTAAAATACTATATATTTTACGTACTATTATGCATATCTTCTGTTTGCTCTCACATCAATGTAAGCTCTCCCAGGTTGATATTTTTATGTTTTGTTCACTTTTCTGTCTGCAAAGTCCAGAACAGGGTGAGGGCATCTATACATGCTTATTGCATATTAAGAGGTAAGATAGGAAGGGAAAGGCTGGCTTTACTTATGAAAGTTTTCTGGCAATGGAGTAGCATGATCGAAGGCCATGCCAGGGGGAATGAGGACAGGGTGGTATGCAGACTCATCAAGAATTATTAGGAGAGTAGAGTCAGGGAGAATAATGGGGGTCATAAAATTTTACTTTGAGTAATAAAAAATACACCCCACTTCCTATCTTAAAGTGTCATTTGTCAGAAAGGAAAGAAAATAAAGCAGAGGATATTTTAAACAACATCCAATAAAATGTAGGAACTGTAGCTCCTAATCTAAAGTAGAAAACTGTTAGAGACAAAGTAAAACAAAAAAGCCAGAAAGAAGAATAATGTTGAAAAGAGAAATAAGGAGAAGAACGAAGAGAATTTTCACCCATAGGGATTTCTCCTTGTCACAAGGCTCTAGACATGTTTTTACCACCTTCTTCTCAACCTTCTCCCAGTGGAGGCCTTTATCCTCCATCTATATTAATCTCCTTATAAGTGAAAACTCAAAATTCCCATTTCCTCTTTTCCCACACTCTCTCCTCCTTTTCCTCCTCTTCCTTGTCTTCTTTCTCCTTTCTTTTTAGCACAAGATTTTTCTACTCAAAACTTTTCATCTAGGATATCTACAGTGATGAACAAGGTTTTTCTTCAATTTTATAAGAAAGATCATTATAGTGTTTCCTTAAAAATGAACAATTATCTCCTGAGTAGAAACATACCTTACTCTTTGATGAAAACTGCTTCAACTGTGGTCAGCTTTTAAATTAACTATTTACTTGTATCTCCATGGTTTCATAGATGCATAGATGGACACACACACACACACACACACACACACTCATTGGAGCCGTGGGACAAGGAGTACAGGTATGCTTCCCACGATGTTGAGAATGATTCCTGAGGAGGAGGAGGAATTTGAGAAGGATAGCTGAATCCTTTGGAGTGATTGAGGTCCCTAAAGTATCAAAATCCTGTTAAATGAACTAAAATTATCAATTCCTGTTACTTAAAACTGGTCTAAGATTTTTGAGTTTGGAAAATTATGATTGTTTATTGGAGTTGCAATGACATTTAAAACAAAAATGAAATATATATATATATATATATATATATATATATATATATATATATATGTATATATATATATGCACACGCATATGGTCACCCAGGATTATGAAAATGTATAGGCTTTGTTATTACAATGGAATTTAAGTAGAGAGGTTGCAGAACTAATTCAACCTTATTTGAAAATAACTGTGAAATATCAGAGTTTCAGGAATATTGATTATGTACTCTGCACTATAAAAAAGGGATAAGTCATGACATGATAAGGAGTAGCATCTATTCTGTTGGAATGTAATGCTTACATATAATCAGTTCAACACATATTTTAAAGTACATTATCCAATACATTAAAAATAATGATTTTGAGACAAATTAAGCCATAACAGCCTCAAATCAGTTTGCCCACACAGTTAATATGTTGATTAATGTCCTGTTAAGACTGAAACACTCATTTTTATCTCATTATTCAACCCAGTGTTTTCCCACAGCTATTGAATAAAAATGTAATTATTGCTCTAAATTATGTTATTATTAACTTTCACATGGTGTTTCTTGATAAACAGCAGCACAAAATGAAGGGCTATGAAGAGCAAGTAAGTCAGAATAAAAACCACATAAGTATATGGAACCATTTATTATTATGTGTTTCAACTATAGCTGAGACTTGGAAGAAGAGATGATAGCGATTTTCCTAACAGAATCACAATCAAGAGAGTGTGATATTAAGGGTTTTAAATATTGATGTCACAGAGCCCACATTTGTCAAAAAAATGCAGCTGACAATAATCCCAAATATTGAATTTTGTTCTAGAAATCTGTGAATATAGAAGTCTTTTCTCACATTCCCATATTTATGGATTCTTGACAGAGTGATCAACACAAAGGTCATTCACCCCAATATTGCCATATTTTCTTCTAATATCTGAAGTTTCAAAAGGAGCATTTCTTGGTGACCTTTACCTAAAACAAACACAACTTCAGGAACAAAGCTTTGGGAGCAGATCTGCACCTGTGTACTTAAATGGAATACTTTCTTCTTATATCTTGTCAGAGATATTATACAATGCAAAAATCACAAAGCATTTTGGAATTCTTTAAAGATAATGTATCAATCCTTTGCTTCAGTTTTATAACTAAGATGGACCTTTTCAGAGTTATGCTTTTGACGTTATTGTTATGCAAAATGGCATTTTCATGCATTAATCCCCAAAAGAACACTGAGAGCTACCCAGTAATGTTATCACATTCAATAAAAGAGATTGCACCAGAGTTTGATGGCTGCAGTTCTTTGGCTAGATTATTAAAAAGGATAAAGTGTTAAAATATTTCCATTTATATAGAAATGCCTATATTTTAAGCAATCCTAATAATATGCCATGATGCTAATAACCTGATAAAGAAGCATCAGGGATAACATGCCATAGCAGGTGAGGGTCAAGATCAGAAAGATAGTAGAGTTTAATTGAGAAAACATTTGTGAATTAGGAAATGAAGGTGGTATACAGAGGTTCATAAAAGCACTATAGCAAGAGTGGTAAAGATATAGAACAGAGTTAAAACAATGGGGGTGGAATTAACGTCATGGAAGGGATACATTATACACTACTAATTTAACCCAGAACCTAGAGAAGTTTATGACTTACCCAAGATCATGCAACTAATTATTTTTGGGGAGGGAGGGGTACCAGGGATCGAACTGAGGAGCCCTCAACTACTGAGCCACATCCCCAGCCCTAGTTTGTATTTTATTTAGAGACAGTGTGTCCCTGAGTTGCTTAGGACCTTGCTTTTTGCTGAGGCTGGCTTTGAACTTGTGAGCCTCCCAAGCCGCTGGGATTACAGGTGTGCACCACCATACCTGGCCATGCAACTAATTAATGATAGAATCTCTCTAAAAGACAGGGGAGGCAGGGACCCATTCCATGTTATCATGTATAGGAGAGTCATGACTATAATCAGAAATTAATGATGAACACAAAACTCCAGGATCTGGTAGGTAAAAACAGATATAACATAAGTGGTCAAAATAAGCACAATTTTAGTGCTTTAGGTTGTACTTAGTATCACCATAGCTATACCCCAGGCTTATTATCCTGGTAATATGTTAACTGTTCTCATGTATTCAAAAAAAATTTCTTTGAACAATGGATTATATTAATATAGTCACCCTATTTTTATGGCAATATCATGTGCACAGGATAATGAGTTCTGTTTCAAGCATGGTCTTGTCTACTTGATTTTATCTAGAAAACTGAACTTCATGCTATAAAATAGTGACAGATTTTATATGTATGGATCACTTAGGTATTTCTCTCTTTATCACATTACATCATTCCTTATGACAACTTTGTGAAATACATATAATTTCATTTACTTTTGCAGAGAGGTTTTGCTGCCGAGCTGGGAACTAAAGCTACCTGACAAACTAGAGACCACCTTCTCAACCACTACACACCACCATCTCCCTGGACAAAACTGCCCACCATACATAAATTAAAATTGTAGGGTTGATGCAAGATTAAGAAGACATCATGTATAAGAAAGAACTCTAAACTAAGAAGGGCCAAATGACCTTAATAATAACTACTCTTTCTGGTATGAGAATCAATTAATAAACTTTAATGTGTAAGAGATGTAAATATTAAAATATTTCTATGACAAATTAACATCGATTTTGAGCTCCCACTTCCCCAGGTTTTATACACAAGTTATTGGGACCTTTCATAGTGTTATGACATCAGGAAATTAAGTTTGTATTTGACCTTTGTGTGTACCACCCACCCTGCCATCCACCTGGGAGACTATGACTCCATTTAGCTCTCAATAGTTTTTGAAGTTCACTCTCACTAGAAAGAAACAAGTATAAATATGTGTAAGAGTCCTTGAATTAGTCAGTACATGTTCAAGTAAACAAATACCCACCATAGAAAACAAAAAACAATACAGAAGTACAACCACACCAACCAACAAACAACAAAATCTTGGTGAAATGTTAAGATATTTAGGAGTCATATCCACTATCTATGGTGTACAAAATAGTGAGTGTATATGTTCACTGTCTCTGCCCACCTGGATTTCTTTTCATTTCTTCTTGAAGTATGAACTAAGTATGAGCTGACAAAACACACATTTTGGTTTCTAGTTTTCACTGGCTCTGCCATGCTGAAGTCCCAAGATGGCTCCTGGATTGGTTTTCCACAGATGATTGATAAACTCAGGGTGAGAGGTCTTTTGTTTTTTTTTTTTTGTTTGTTTGTTTGTTTTTTTGGTTTTTTTTTAGATCCAATTAATGAGTCAAACAGTCTCTGGTTCCACTAGGGCAGACTGTCCCTCCAGTCTCAGGATTTTTCAATCTAAACCTGGGGGAGATGCAGTATTCCCGCTGCTTGAGTTCTGGGTAGCCAAGCTAAGAGAAATGCTGCCTTGCTCTAATCCCTTCTCATATGTTTGAAACTAGTCAAGCTTTAATGTTAAATGTGTGGCGGGGAGGTTCTGTGCATGTGGGTATATATTCTTAAAATTAATATACAAGCTATGTGAATAATGCTGAAGTACAGTTGAATTTTATGAGGTTCATTATTGAAAGAATAGTCTCCTAGCCCACTTTTTTTCATTTAACTGGAGTTGTCATATATTTAAACACTAATCTTTCTCAATACATACAATTTGACTTAATACTTGGACTTTTTTTGCAGGTACTAAAAAGACTTATCTTTTATTTTTGTCAGTGCTGAAATTTTAAGCTTTGGGATTGGAAGATTTTTACTTTTAAAGTGATCTTTGATTATAAGCACCTTGATCAAATTAAGAGCCGTAATCTTTACACTAATTTTTGACTTCTACCATTATAACGTTGGAAAGAGTTGATTTTTTACTTTCATTCTTTCACTAACCAAGACTCAGAAAGAAATTCCCAAAGACATACCTAGTCATGCTTCTAAAAGAGAGATCCAGCAGACTTCAATATGCTTCATCATAATCAAGGTGAAGCAATACTCACACAAAGAATTTCAAGAAGAAAATATGTTTTGGAGGAAACTTGAAAGCTATTTGAAAGAAATGATACTTATTCAAATGCTTCTTTTTCAATTTTTAGTGCCATGCTTATTTTTATAATCATACCTATTTTTTATAAAAGAATTTCCATACATATAGTTAAATTTGTTTTCAAATCAAATTTTTCAGGTAACTGGAAATAATAGTTCCCAAACCAACTACACATCCAAATCCATAAAAAATTTCTTAAAATTATAGATTTTCACAACACTGCCCCCCACCGCCCACCATCTGTGCAGATTCAGAAGTCTAATGCCAATTTTAGGTAAAGATCACTTTCTGGAATATTTCTAATGGAATATTATTTGTTTTATGTTTTTATTAGTACATTATAGCTGCACATAATATTGACATTCATTTTGACATAATGATACATGCATGGAATATAATTTGCTTCACTTTGTTCCCAGTACTTTCTCTCCCTTACCTCCTCCCTACTCCCCACTCTCCTTTCTCTACTCTACTGGTCTTCCTTCAACTTATTTAGTTTTTTTTTTTTTTAACTTGGTGCTTTATAGATATACATAAAGATGAAATTCACTGTGTTATATTCATGTATGTACATGGCATTATTAGCACATTCAATAACACATCTTTTTCACATCTAATAATGTCTCATAACATTTTTGTATTTTCTATTAAAAGATAGAAATTCGTAGGTTTTGAAAAATTCATCATATTGGTATCCATATTTTTCTCTCATCTTTCTTTTTGATCTTGACATTTAAAACTTTATAACTTAATAAAAGTTTTATCTATCTTCAGTTATGACAATTCTATCCCTGTTTCAAACAAAACTGAAAATCATATCAAGCCAGCAAATAAAACATTACATAACATCCATGGTGACAGCATAATGATATGGGGCAGAAATGAGAAGAAACTACAGGTCAACAGAGGAGGTTCTGATTTGAAGACATGGTCCAAAGCAGCAAGGTTGTCATTACATGAGCTCTCAAATAGCTGCCTGGGAATGTTAGACCAGGCATACAGCATGGTTCACTCCATTAGACAGTGGGCCACTGATGTCTCTGGTTGAAGGACACTAGAAAAGAAAATCCATTAAGTTGGAGAGTTTAGTTGAAATGAAGATTAATGATGGACCAAGAAAAAGGCTCAAACATGAAACTCTCCTGGCTCCACCCTGCCAGACATCTGTCATAGAAACTTTACACACATACTAACGTGTGTCATCAGAGTTGGCACAAAGATGAAGTTCTCAGCCATTATTACACATGGCCTTCGCTCCATCTTTGTGCCTCTACACTGAACTGAAACACTGAAAGTAGCAATAAGCATTTAGGTGTGTATACTAATGGTTTCTAACAACCTGAAATTTAAGAAATTCAATTTTAAGAAGTTGTAAATTTAGAAGAAAGAGAGCAGAGATCCAAGTGAATATAATTTCCTATTTTTAGATAAGAATCTTACCATTTAGGTACATATAAATATGGGTAATCAAGTAATACAGTTAGCAAAGAGAAAGTTTTTAAAATCTGATTCTCTGCTTAATGAAAAATGAAATGTTATTATATAATGTAGTATCTAAATTATATCACATCAGACTCTGAAAGCTAGAAGATCCTGGAATAACATATTTCAAACACTGAAAGAAAATGGGTTCCAACCAAGAATTGTGTTTCCAGCGAAATTAAGCTTCAGGATGGAAGATGAAATTAAAACCTTCCACGATAAACAAAAGTTAAAAGAATTTGCAGCTAGAAAACCATCTCTTCAAAACATCCTTGGCAAAACATTACAGGAAGAGGAAATGGAAAATAACAATGAAAACCAACAGTGGGAGGTAGGACACTAAAGGGGGGAAAATAATCAAAGAGGAAAACAAACCATGTTTAGTAACATAAATAAACAAATATGGCTGGAAGAACAACCCATATCTCAATAATAACCCTAAATGTTAATGGCTTAAACTCACCAATCAAGAGACACAGGCTAGTAGAATGGATCACAAAACAAGACCCAACAATATGCTGCCTACAGGAGACGCATTTGATAGGAAAAGACATACATAGGCTGAAGGTGAAAGGTTGGGAAAAATCATATCACTCATATGGACTTCGGAAACAAGCAGGAGTATCCATACTCATATCAAATAAAATAGATTTCAAGCCCAAGTTAATCAAAAGGGATAAAGAGGGACACTACATACTGCTCAAGGGAACCATACACCAACAAGACATAACAATCATAAATATATATGCCCCAAACAATGGTGCAGCTATGTTCATCAAACAAACTCTTCTCAAGTTCAAGAGTCTAATAGACCACCATACAATAATCATGGGAGACTTCAACACACCTCTATCACCACTGGACAGATCTTCCAAACAAAAGTTGAATAAGGAAACTATAGAACTCAATAACACAATTAATAACCTAGACTTAATTGACATATATAGAATATACCACCCAACATCAAGCAGTTACACTTTTTTCTCAGCAGCACATGGATCCTTCTCAAAAATAGATCATATATTATGTCACAGGGAAACTCTTAGACAATATAAAGGAGTATAGATAATACCATGCATCCTATCTGATCATAATGGAATGGAACTGAAAATCAATGATAAAAGAAGGAAGGGAAAAGAATACATCACTTGGAGAATGAACAATAGGTTACTGAATGATCAATGGGTTATAGAAGACATCAAGGAAGAAATTAAAAAATTCTTAGAGATTAATGAAAACACAGACACAACATATCGGAATCTATGGGACACATTGAAAGCAGTTCTAAGAGGAAAATTCATTGCTTGGAGTTCATTCCTTAAAAAAAGAAAAAACCAACAAATAAATGATCTCATACTTCATCTCAAAATCCTAGAAAAAGAAGAGCAAAACAACAGCAAAAGAAGTAGAAGGCAAGAAATAATTAAAATCAGAGCTGAAATTAATGAAATCGAAACAAAAGAAACAATTGAAAAAATTGACAAAACTAAAAGTTGGTTCTTTGAAAAAATAAACAAAATAGACAGACCCTTAGCCATGCTAGCGAAGAGAAGAGAGAGAACTCAAATTACTAACATACGGGATGGAAGAGGCAATATCACAACAGACACTTCAGAAATACAGAAGATAATCAAAAATTATTTTGAATCCTTATACTCCAATAAATTAGAAGATAGTGAAGGCATAGATAAATTTCTTAAGTCATATGATCTGCCCAGATTGAGTCAGGAGGATATAGACAACCTAAACAGACCAATATCAATTGAGGAAATAGAAGAAACCATCAAAAGACTACCAACTAAGAAAAGCCCAGGACCGGATGGGTATACAGCAGAGTTTTACAAAACCTTTAAAGAGGAACTAATACCAATACTTTTCAAGCTACTTCGGGAAATAGAAAAAGAGGGAGAACTTCCAAATTCATTCTACGAGGCCAACAACACCCTGATACCTAAACCAGACAAAGACACTTCAAAGAAAGAAAACTACAGACCAATATCTCTAATGAACCTAGATGCAAAAATCCTCAATAAAATTCTGGCCACTCGGATACAAAAACTTATCAAAAAAATTGTGCACCATGATCAAGTAGGATTCATCCCTGGGATGCAAGGCTGGTTCAATATACGGAAATCAATAAATGTTATTCACCACATCAATAGACTTAAAAATAAGAACCATATGATCATCTCGATAGATGCGGAAAAAACATTCGACAAAGTACAGCATCCCTTTATGTTCAAAACTCTAGAAAAACTAGGGATAACAGGAACATACCTCAATATTGTAAAAGCAATCTATGCTAAGCCTCAGGCTAGCATCATTCTGAATGGAGAAAAATTGAAGGCATTCCCTCTAAAATCTGGAACAAGACAGGGATGCCCTCTCTCACCACTTCTGTTCAACATAGTTCTCGAAACACTGGCCAGAGCAATTAGACAGACGAAAGAAATTAAAGGCATCAAAATAGGAAAAGAAGAACTTAAATTATCACTATTTGCAGATGACATGATTCTATACCTAGCAGACCCAAAAGGGTCTACAAAGAAACTATTAGAGCTAATAAATGAATTCAGCAAAGTGGCAGGATATAAAATCAACACGCATAAATCAAAGGCATTCCTGTATATCAGCGACAAATCCTCTGAAATGGAAATGAGGACAACCACTCCATTCACAATATCCTCAAAAAAAAAATAAAATACTTGGGAATCAACCTAACAAAAGAGGTGAAAGACTTATACAATGAAAACTACAGAACCCTAAAGAGAGAAATAGAAGAAGATCTTAGAAGATGGAAAAATATACCCTGTTCATGGATAGGCAGAACTAACATCATCAAAATGGCGATATTACCAAAAGTTCTCTATAGGTTTAATGCAATGCCAATCAAAATCCCAACGGCATTTCTTGTAGAAATAGAGAAAGCAATCATGAAATTCATATGGAAAAACAAAAGACCCAGAATAGCAAAAACAATGCTAAGCAGGAAGTGTGAATCAGGCGGTATAGCGATACCAGACTTCAAACTATACTACAGAGCAATAGTAACAAAAACAGCATGGTACTGGTACCAAAACAGGCGGGTGGACCAATGGTACAGAATAGAGGACACAGAAACCAATCCACAAAACTACAACTACCTTATATTTGATAAAGGGGCTAAAAGCATGCAATGGAGGAAGGATAGCATCTTCAACAAATGGTGCTGGGAAAACTGGAAATCCATATGCAACAAAATGAAACTGAATCCCTTTCTCTCGCCATGCACAAAAGTTAATTCAAAATGGATCAAGGAGCTTGATATCAAATCAGAGACACGCCGTCTGATAGAAGAAAAAGTTGGCTATGATCTACATACTGTGGGGTCGGGCTCCAAATTCCTCAATAGGACACCCATAGCACAAAAGTTAATAACTAGAATCAACAAATGGGACTTACTCAAACTAAAAAGTTTTTTCTCAGCAAAAGATACAATAAGAGAGGTAAATAGAGAGCCTACATCCTGGGAACAAATCTTTACTCCTCACACTTCAGATAGAGCCCTAATATCCAGAGTATACAAAGAACTCAAAAAATTAGACAATAAGACAACAAACAACCCAATCAACAAATGGGCCAAGGACCTGAACAGACACTTCTCAGAGGAGGACATACAATCAATCAACAAGTACATGAAAAAATGCTCACCATCTCTAGCAGTCAGAGAAATGCAAATCAAAACCACCCTAAGATACCATCTCACTCCAGTTAGATTGGCAGCCATTATGAAGTCAAACAACAACAAGTGCTGGCGAGGATGTGGGGAAAAGGGTACTCTTGTACATTGCTGGTGGGACTGCAAATTGGTGCAGCCAATTTGGAAAGCAGTATGGAGATTTCTTGGAAAGCTGGGAATGGAGCCACCATTTGACCCAGCTATTCCCCTTCTCGGTCTATTCCCTAAAGACCTAAAAAGAGCATGCTACAGGGACACTGCTACATCGATGTTCATAGCAGCACAATTCACAATAGCTAGACTGTGGAACCAACCTAGATGCCCTTCAATGGATGAATGGATAAAAAAAATGTGGCATTTATACACAATGGAGTATTACTCTGCATTAAAAAATGACATAATCATAGAATTTACAGGGAAATGGATGGCATTAGAGCAGATTATGCTAAGTGAAGCTAGCCAATCCCTAAAAAACAAATGCCAAATGTCTTCTTTGATATAAGGAGAGTAACTAAGAACAGAGTAGGGTCGAAGAGCATGAGAAGAAGATTAACATTAAACAGGGATGAGAGGTGGGAGGGAAAGGGAGAGAGAAGGGAAAATGCATGGAAATGGAAGGAGACCCTCAGAGTTATACAAAAGTACATACAAGAGGAAGTGAGGGGAAGGGGAAAAATAATATAAGGGGGACAAACGAATGTCAGTAGAGGGGGTAGAGAGAGAAGAGGGGAGGGGAGGGGAGGGGAGGGGGGATAGTAGAGGATAGGAAAGGCAGCAGAATACAACAGACACTAGTATGGCAATATGTAAATCAATGGATGTGCAACTAATGTGATTCTGCAATCTGTATATGGGGTAAAAATGGGAGCTCATAACCCACTTGAATCAAATTGTGAAATATGATATATCAAGAACTATGTAATGTTTTGAACAGCCAACAATAAAAAATTTAAAAAAAAATAAATAAATTATATCACATAATTATTTATAAAATCTTCTATAATATTATACATATTGGGTACTTGCAAATAAAATGTTCAATATAAAGACCTTATATTTGCATAATATGATGTATCTAAATTATATCATATAACCATGTAAGACATAACTATTTATAAAATACATTTATGAAGAAGAGAATAGTAAACTTAAAAAAAGTAGTGGGGGGAAATGAATACAGATAAATTGAAAGACTAATAAATTAGAAAAAAAAAACATGATAAGTTTGAGGGAGAATTTTAAAGAGATTTTAAAAAGTGACAAAAGTCCAGCAATAACCGTTACAAAAGTTAAAAAGAAATTATAAATATATAATATTAAAAATTAAGGGGTTATTATAAACACTGATATTCATAAGATCTAATATTTGCAAGTGAAACAGCAATTTCCTAACAATAAATTTGAAAAACAAAGAAATGAAGAGTTTTTAAAGAGTACATGTATTGGTGAAACTGACAGAGGATTTTAACCAAATGCATTATAAATTAATAGAAACCTACAGGAAGAATTAAAAATGTCAAAAAACCACTCCCTCAAATGGTATTGGACTAAGAAAATTTTGAAATATAATGTCCATCACATATTGAATAATAGATTAGTTAACAGAATTTTATCTTTCATTTTCATTTTAAATATTTTGAAGTACAAAGGTTTGAACCCAGGACCTTGTGCATGCTGGATAAGTCTCTACACTGAGCTACCTCTCCAGCCCTCTTTATTTTATTTTGACACAGGGTCTCACCTAAGTTGACTAGGCTGGGCTCAGACTTGTGATCCTTTGCCTCAGCATACTGAGTAGCTGGGATTAGAGGTGTGGGTCCCTGTGCCCAACATTAATCAAATTTCCTGAATACATACAAAAAATGTTTTCCTAAGTTATTTTGTAAAGCCGCCATCACAATTCAGAATTTAGTCTGAGAAATTTGCCCTCCCAAAACATCAAATGCACATCATTCCTTATTTTGAATGTGAGCAAAATCCTAAGTATTTACAAATTCATCAATATAATGTATCACTGATGTGTATAATTTATTCAAATGATGATAGGGTGAGGCGATATGAAGAAATCAATAATTCATCATATTAGGGGGTCAACAGTAAAAATACTCATGGTTAACCACTCAATGGAAAATACAATAAATATTATTGACTAAAAAATAAAAACCCTAAAATAAGAAAAAAGAAAATCAATCACAACCTGGAAGTCAGTATTACGCTGAAAAAAAGTGAAATCTGAAGGAAGATATAGATAATTAATACTACTATTATTTAACATGATTCTAGAATTGTTATCAAATTCATTGAATTGAAACCATAAGAGGTAATTATGATATATTTTTCATAAGATTGTTTATATAGAAAAACACTTAAGGTGGTTATTCGTTTAAAGTATGAGGAATTGTAAGCCACAAAAAAGAATTTGCATTAAAAGTGTGTTCTCAGTCAAAAACCTATGGCTTGAGAGGTAACTGAACAAAGCCATTTTACAATGGTTTTTTTCAAAGTTTGACTTTGAAAGTTTCCAGAAAAAAAAAGAGTAAGAAGATTGATGAAGAAAGATATGCTTTGCTAGATGCTGAAATGCATTACAAAATTAAAACAATTAAAAACTAATATGCTGGTGCAATATAGAAAGGTAAGTAACTGAAATAGGAAAAAAAAATTACATAGAAACTTTTTGTGTGTTCACTAATTTCTCAAGATCTTTTAAAGATCCCATAAATTTCTAACTGAAATATTTAACAAACACTTAAAATTGTGCACCTCCTTTGATTCACAACTTTTATTTATCCTATGGAGAAAAAAATGACAAAAGTGTAAAAATAAGTATATAAATCTAATTATCTCAGTCTTATTTATGATGAAAAATTTTATTACTAGAGATTCCTGAAATACATCCATCATGGAACCACATCAATGGGATATTCACTAGCTATTTTAATAGTGCTATATATCTCAAGTTTTTGAAAAGGAAAGATGTTTATTTTGTACTACTAGATGTATGAAGTAAGTATATTCCAACCTGATTCTGTCTGTGTGAAAATAAAACCAACATGTGCATTTTAAAAGTGTCTGAATGCAGAGCACATGTGATGGGGATGATGCAAATAATTTATTTACTTCTTTATAGATTCAAATATCTCTATACTACTATTTTCTTAGGTTTATAATCACAATCATAGTATTGGTATTGAGAATATATATATTTTGAGAGTAATGAAAATGTTATTTGATTCTTCTCTCTTCAGCTCCTTTTTGAACTTCATTCAACACATTTAAACATTAAGTATATTTCAAAAGTGCCACTCAAACATTCTTAAGAGGGGAAGTGTTAAGGTTGCAGGAAGGAAAGGCAGGAACATGTGACTACATGTGACTTCATGCCACGGCATTTTTCCAGAGCTATGTGAGTAATTACTGTCCCTTTAGATTCCTGGCAATATCTGGAGAAGATTTTCTGTGAATAAAGACAATGAATTCAGGCAGATGGAAGACTAGAGGTACTGTATCCTGATGTTAATATTATATTGACTGCTTTTCTATTCAAATCCAATGTATGTGTAAGACATAATTCATTCATACAAGAAAGTCTCTATTTCTCCTATTTTCAAATTCTTGGACTTATCTAAAAAGAATTCCAAGTCATCAATACATAAAGTGTAGGTTCAACATTAGAACATTGTAAATTAGAAGTAACTCTTAATGATAAATTATCTTGACAAAAATATTAAGTAGTTAATTTTAAACTCTTGTGAGTTAAATTTCTAGTACAAAAAATGAATGATTGGTTTTATTTCAAAATAAAAAAGAACTGCACTGAGAGCAACAGGTCAAAGAATTAGAAAGTAAGGACCATCTAAGTACTATTAGTGATTAAATCATATCAATAACACATTTAAGTGAAATAAAACCCTCTTAATCAGCCTCAATACTAGCTGATTATCAAGTTAGGTTTGATATAGTTTCATAAAACTATACCTAACTTTAAATAAAATCAAGACTCAGTCTTAGCCACAGCCCAGTTATGTCAGTGGGGTAGGTTGCAGACAGAACAAAGAAAGTGCCCATTAATTTGTATACTTAATCCTGCTATAGCTGAGTTACAAGGTAAGCAGAAATGCCAATGCATGTCCAATTTTTCAGCCCTTTCTTGCATCATGCAGCCAGTAAAGTGTGTTTTCTTTGTCACTGTCTATTCTGTAGGAGTGCCATATCCAGTACCAAGAAATCAAAGGCTTTGTATGGTTGCTTTCTGTGCCTTCTTCAAGCATGTGCCTGTAGTAGTCAATTGTGTGAATCTGCACACCTTAGGACAAACTTGTATCCCTCCTTTAAGTCAAGAGCACAATGAAGTCCACCTGCCACTTTGGGGCAGGTTACTTCCCTCAACCTATTCACCCCATCACATGAGGCGTTGGTCCCAGATGTTTTATAGAATACACAGAATAACTGGCACACACACATACCGTGTTGAATATCTTGGTGGAAGTCCCCATTGCTTTGCTATAAGCCAGAAGACTATTTCCTGTGACCTGTCTTTCTATACAGTAAACAGCCACATTTTAGCTGGCATATCTTCCAACCATCTCACTTAATTTGGGTCACCTGCTTTCTCATTGCTTGGTGAAGGAGTATGGCTGTGTGTTGCTACATGATACACAGTTACAGTTATAGCAGTTACTCTGAAATGTCTTTCCATATCTTTGTTCCACCTGTCACTGGGTTCCTAAGGGAACACATTTATCACACTATTTATTACCACAGGAACCCACTCAAATCCATCAGTGCAACAAGAAACAATACAATTCATGGGACTGTTGTTGGACTAATATGTCCAAGGTTTGTCATTGCTGAATAACTATTTGCTTGAGAAAAGGGCTCAAGATATTGAAATTTCAAGTCCCACCAGGCTTTACTGTTACTAAATCATACAAAGCTTTTAACTTTAGTGCTAAGTATGGAATGGAGGGACACTGGAATATCAACACTTCCAAGAAGTTCTGTGAGTATTTGGAATTAGATAGAATTTGGACTTTATTACATCATAGTTCAACAAGGTAACCTCTGAAAACTTTGGCAGGCAACCTAAGTCCTTTGAAGGAGTTAATTGTCCATCTTCTGTCTTGGAGATGCACTAGTACCTTTTGAGCTATCTCTTCTCAATGGGGAAAAGACTCAGAAGTTAGCATCACATCATTAATAACCATCAATATTATGAAACATCAAAACTAATTTAGGTTTTGTACAACAGGCCAATGCTACTTTCATTTTCCCATGATATGTGATAGGGCTATGTAAACACCTTTGGAGAAGAGCATTGAAGTTTCATTGCTAGCCTTCCCACATGCAAGAAAACTGTACCTGTATTTCCTTATTGGACCCTTTGTGTTTCCTTTGCCTTTCTTTCTCCCACCTTTTGAACCATACTCTGTATCCCTTGATTCCTAATCTTTTTAGATTACCCCAAATCAGCTATAGCCTGTGCTATGTGGGAAACACTAAAGAGATCAAGATTGACACCAGAGCTCCATAATATTTCCTAGAAGCCTTTTGGAGAATGATGTCCTTCATTCCTGCTGTGAATGTTTCATTATTAAGATCAGGGTAGCTTTTCACACAAATGGCCTGTTTTATCCTTCTCTTAGGAGTTCTTCCACGTATTGTCATCTTGGAGGCACCATGGTTACTCTCAGATCAGGCTATCACTTTAACAGTTATCAGCCAGAAGAATATTGAGCTGTTGTGGTTTCATTAATAGCTTAATGAAAATGTTATGGAGTAAGATGTGTGATGACTGAGGTGATTTCACTCCCTGACAGAAACATGCCTTCAGCACAACTGTGCCAAACCTTGAACAGTTGTTCTATTTATTACATTTTCCTTGGCTTTCTGCCTAAATATTTCCCTCAGTTCTACCAATTCAATAGCACTGTGATCTCTCATGGTGATATGTGTGTCCTGGTTGGGAGGTGATTGCTCTTTAGTATCCACTCCCATCAGTTTTGACTAATTTGTCTTTATCTGTTGAGGTATGACTGGTCTGGCCCTGGCCTTGGTATCTCAGTCAGTTTGTCAGGATTACTTTGACATCCTGGCTGGCTCGCCAATTTTCTTGTCTATAGCCCAGCTATGCCAGAGCCATGGGGATAGGTTGCAGACAGGTTAAAGAAAGTGCCAGAGGGAGAATGGGATATGTGTGATTTACTGAGGAAATCTTCCACGAGATCAATGATCTCTCCAAGAGGAGTTCAATGGCAAACGCTGACCGATAGCCCTTCTATCTCTCATGGTGCTTTGCCAATCAGTGCCTCCTTTCCCTCACAGTGTTTTGCCCAGTGGTGGCCAACTGGATGACTAAGATATATTCTTTCCAGAGTGCCCTCAATTCTTCTGCACCTAACCCCACTCAGAGAAAGGTTTTCTATCTTAGGAGTCAGAAGAAGTGACATTATCAGCATTAGCTTGCTTAGTTAACTTATAGGACCAGCATTTCAAGGAGCAACTATTTTGGCAAACACGCAAGAAAGTATCTTTCTACAGATCTAACCTGCCATAGTTCCCAGTGTGCATAAGAGAAAGCCAGTGTCCTTTAAGATAATGTGTATCTAGACTTGCCAGCCCATGGCATCTCTCATTGTCCCCTTACTTGGTTAGGTTTTGAGGATCATAAAGGAGGTACTCAGAGATATTATACTTTACTGTCCCCCTTTTCTGTCGAGACAGTACAAACTTATAACATTAGCAATATATACATTCATTAATCTGAATCTCATTGCCAATACTTTAATTGCTATGCTATTATAAATACTGAATTAACCTGAAAAAATAATATTCATAATGATACATCAATTCACAGGCATATTTTGAAAAGCCATCTATAGAAGAAAAGGGAAAGTTTCTGATTTGAGAAGTCTAAGAAAATGTTGATTAAACTGTTCAGAAGGTTTCCTTAAATAGGAATTAGTGTATATATTCTGACTATAAAATAACATATGAACATTGTTCAAAGTTAAAAAATAGAAATAAATTTTAAAAACTAAAATAAAATATTTCATTGTAAGAGGAAGATTCCTCTTATAATTTCTGTTAAAATATTAGTTATGTTAATATTAATAATTTTACTTTCATGATCTTTTTGTAAATATACTTTTTTTTCTCAAAATTGAGATCATACTGCGTACAATTGTTTAACTTGCTACAATTAATATCATATTATAAATATTTCTCAAAGCCATAATATATCCTTTAAACACATTTTTAAAAATTATTTTTCCACTTTATGCATGTATCACAAGACATTTAAACATTTTCATAAAGTTAGATATTTGGGTTCTTTTTACTTTTTCAGTACTACAAATAATTCTTCAATGAATATCATTATTCATATACTTTTATCTACATTTTAGCTTTTTTAAAAAATTGACCTTACTTTGAACCACTTTGAACCAAGAATAAAGTCGAAATAGCCATAAAATTTCCTTAAGGTTATTTATTCTACAACAATTGCAGTTTCCATAAAGGAAAGACTAGGAAATTCCTATTTGTTCCCTGAAAAAAATTATTACATCATTTATATCGTTACTAATTATAGTTGCATTTTGAAGTTGCCTAACTTTGTCATTTCTTAAGCTTTAACTTTCTTTCTTCCCCACTTTTTTAAACTTTTTTTTTTCTAGCCTTACAAACCTCTTCCAAAGAGGTTAGTTATTTAACTCTGAACTAGTTTTTATATAGGCTTCACTTTTCCTACCACCAGTCACTATAGCCTGTACTATACCTAAACTCAAGAATTCCTTACTGAAAAGGATCTGTTGAAAGAATAGGAACTCTACTTTAGGAAAAGCTCTGGGAAAACAGAGTTTGGTGCTCTCCTAAAATTAGCACATTTGACTAAAAGACATTTGGGCTGAGCCTCCATATTCCAAGGTTAATCGTGCCATTCTATGGGATTATTATAAATATTAGAAAATGAAGAGAAGATCTCCAGAATCTAATTGTAATCTGCTACTAAAGATTGTCTTTAAATTTTATATGGTTTGAGTACAAGAGCTAAAGCTGTTAGTTCTAGAGTTAAAAGAATCCACTTAGAACTGCAATAATCCACTCCTACTCCTTACATAAACTAAAACGTTAACACGAGTTGTATTTTGAAGGTGAAAACATGAGCAAACTCTTGTAGTAGAAATTTCCTTTATGTCTTTTAAAACAATCTAGAGCTGGGAAAATAACACAAATTAAGAAAATATTTGACTAAGTAAAAAACAAAATCAGGAACACTATTCCTACAAAGGAGGTTGCCTAATTTTGTGTTCAGTTTATTAGAATTGATATTTAGTCCTTTAAAAGCAAGTCCATGTCTATCCAATTGCTTTCAATATGGTATAAGTATGTTAAAGGGTTTCTACATTCTACTTCAAATTCTTCTTGTGGTCTCTAAAAAGTTAGGCAAGTCAGGGCTTATGATTTTTCTCAGGTGGTGGAAGACTGGAATGAAATAGATATTTTTTTAAGTCATACAAAACTGTTAAAATGCAGCTGATTTCAGCAACAACAGTACCAATAAGGAGTTTTAAGGGGAAGGAAAGAGATTGTGAATAATCTTGTTACTGTCTTGTCTTTTACCAGTTGCTGCTAATCTTTTGAAAGCTTTTCTATTTTTGACCCACATTCAGACAGATCCTGCTGTTTGACAAAGCTTGTTTTCAAGTTTGATTCAGAAGAGCCTTGCAGGGACTCCAAGGATTGGAGGTAATTCTTGTGGAAATATAAAAGTTCCTGTTGGATAATTAACTACTGCCACAGGAACCTTGAAGTACCTAGAAATCTCACTTTTCAGGACAACATCACTGTATTGGTAGAGTGGAGGAAACAAAGACATGATCTCAGCATGCTTTTCAATGAAGAGTGAAGTCAGTAGCCTGTGGAGTAGAATCAATGGATCAGTGGGACACAGGAAAGCTAAGACAAACACTGGGAAAAAGAAGCAATTACTATCTGTCCATGCTAACCTCAGGCAAGGAGATACTGATGTCTGAGTGAACCCCACAAGCTATTTTCTTGCAAGTTGCACTGTAAAAAGGTATGGACTTTTGACCTGATTAGTAGGTTAAGGGACTTCACTGAAAGTCCTTTCCCATCTTTCTTATGTGAAATGTCTACCTTGTCATGTCTTCTCTGAGGTATGACCTTCTCTGAATATTAATGCGTTATTCCATTTAAACATGATGGGAAATTCTATCCTATTTCAGTTTGTCATAATTATTTGGGGATACCTACTGATTATATTTTCACCAGGTAATAGATTAATGTTTAGTAAACCACGCCCTAAGGATTTCACCCTATTACGCATACAAATACAACTTGAAGACTCAAATTCCTTATTTCTGATCCATTTTTCACTAATGTTTTCTAGCTTCTCTCTATAGGTTTCGAAGTAGGTGCCTTAGGCTGGAGAGCTCTGGCTAATGACTAGGTTCAATCTTTCTACTAAAGGAGTTTTGTTTTATCATCTAAATATCACATTTTCACGTGAACTTTCCTATGAAGTAAGTGTTTGGCTTCAGACAATTCCCATTCAATATATATGAATTGCTGGTTTTCCATTTTTAGTTTTCAATATTTTAGCAGTCCTGGACTACTTGGGGGAAAGAAATCACACCAGGTGTCTCAAAAGAGATAATTTAGTATAAGAAATTGTTAACCAGGTAGAAATCACTGTTAGCTAGGTAAGTGTGAAGGAAAACTAAATTACCAAAGAGGCAGCAACTGCAGGAAACAGTTTCCAAGTCTAGGACCAATGGGAAAAAGGGAAGAGGGTAGACGTGAGAAGAGAGGCTCCATGGGAGGGAGAACCAGGTCTGGTTTCAATTTTCATCTTTTCTTCAATTGTCAAGGCATCTTTGAATTTGGATCATAAAAGCAGACCATTAAATAGCTGACTGTAATCTCAGAAATCCCCTAGTAGATTTCCTTGGAGAGTGATCAAGTAAGATCATTGTGTTGTTTTCTGTTGGACCAGTCTCCTATTTGGCTGGCTGTCAATGTTCTTGGAAGACCTCTCACTGGATTCCGTGGTGACCCACATGGCCTCTCCCCAACATCTAATTTCTACACCCCAAAAATGAGATCTTGCCTGGGATTCATGTTTCTTGTTCAGTGTTTCTTTATACCAAACCTCTAATTGTACACGATCTAGAAGGGACCCTTATTACTAAATTAGTTTATGCAGTCTTTCAGAAAAATCCTCCTGTTTTCAGCTTCACATTCTTCCACCAGCAATTCTACAGCCATTTCATTCCTGAAACTTTCCAAGTAACTCATTGTAAGACGGTTAGGCTTTCTCAATACCCTGTCAAATTGATTGCCACTAGTTTATTTGCTTTCCAGCTATTAATTTTCTTGAAATCTCATCTCTGTTGTTATGACTACTATTTTCTCTGCTTGTGAGAATTTTACTTTGTCCCTTAACTATCATTATAATGAAGAGTTTTGAGGTGGCACGTTTAAAATCAAATATTTGCTTCACTATATTTAAACTAATTCCTGATTTGATTAATTTAATGATTATCATTATGATAATTATTTCTATTTTTACTAAGTTAATTTAAAAAATTTGGGGGGCTGGGATTGTGGCTCAGCGGTAGAACGCTCACCTAGCATGGGCGGGACCTGGGTTGGATTCTCAGCACCACATTAAAAAAAAAAGCCATTGTGTTGTGTCCATCTACAAAAAAAGATTCTCTCTCTCTCTCTCTCTCTCAAATTTTTTTTTTTTAACTAAGGTTTCAAGCATGGGTATGGACACAGAGTTGCGTTTTGTAATTCTGAGATTCTGAATTTTGAAGCCTTTTTACATTAATATGTGTGATGATACTTGTGCAGGTTTATTTCAAGGGTCTCTATTCTGTATTCCATTGGACTACATATTTATCAGCACTATATTGTTTGGATTTGTGTTACTTTGTAATGTGTTTTGACAATGTGAAGCATTCAGCTTTGTTTCTTGTCAAGATTGTTTTGGATATTTGAGGTTCTTTGTTATTTTCTATACATTTTAAGATTGCTTTTTCTATTTTTGCAAAAAGTATCATCGGGGTTTTGATGGAATCACACTGAACTTGTACTGTAGATCATTGAGAGTGGTATAAACCCTCTTAATATTAAGTCTTCTGATCCATAAATATGGGATATCTTTCAATTTGTTTACGTTCTTAATTTCTTTCAGTCTTTTACTTCTTGGTTAAGTTTATCCCTAAGTGTTTTATTCTGTTTGATGCTATTATAAAGAGGATTTTTTGAATTCCTTTTTTTAAATTGTTGTTGGTATATAGAAAAGCACTAATTTTTATATTCTGAAAGTTTGCTGCATTATTTCACTACTTTTAAGAGTTTTTTTTTTTTTTAATACACACGAGCACATATTTTTTTGGTGGGATCTTTTGGGTTTTCTACAAATAACATCATAGCATTTGTCAAAAGAGATGATTTTACTCATTCCTTTCCAAATCAGATGTATTGTATTTATTTTCTGACATAATTACTCTGGCTTACACTTCCAGTGCAATATTTGATAACAGTGATTCAGAGTAGTCATTTTTGTCTTATTCCTGAACTTAGTAGAAAGGCTCTCAAATTTCTTTGACCACTGAATATTATACTAGCTGTGGGCTTATCATATATAGTCTTTATTATATTGAACTAATTGCCTAGTTTTTTAGGTGGTGTTATCAGGAAAAAAGTTTTAAATTTTGTCAAAACATTTTTTTAAATAAATGTGTTGAGATACTCATATGTTGGTGTGGTATATCACAATACTTGATTAAGTGTATGTTGAACCATCCTTGAATTTCAGGAATAAATTCAATTTGTTCACAGCATATGTGTATGTGTGTATGATCTTTTTAATATGCTGTTGATTTTGGTTTGCTAGTATTTTGTTGAGGATTTTTGCTCTACATTCATCAGAGCTAATGCTGGTTTTATAAAATGAGATAGGAAGTTTATGCGTTTTTTAAATTTTTGGAGAAAGTTTGGCATTAATTTTTATTAAATATTTGCTAGAATTCATCAGTAAAGCCTCCAGGGCTTGGACTTCCATTGTTGGAAGAGTTCCAATACCTATTTTATCACATTGGTAGTTTTGCCTCTGTTTAGATTTTCTATTTCTTTATTGTTCTGTCTTTGTAGGTTGTATGTTTCATGAATTTATATTTTCTTCTAGTTTATCCAATTTGTTGGCATGTAATTATTAAAACAGTCTCTTATAATCATTGGAAATTTTGTGTCATCAGTTGTAATGGCTCTTTTTTTCAATTCTAATTTTATATGAATCTTCTCTTTTTCATAAATAATCTGGCTAAAAGTTTGTCAATTACATTGACCTTTTCAAACAATAATTTTTAATATTCATATTTTTTTCCTAATTTTTTTTCTATTCTCAGTTTCACTTCTTTATGCTCTACTCTTAATTCTGCCAACTTTGGACTTTGTTTGTTCTTGTTTTACCAGTTTCTAGAAGTATAATGTTGTTATTTTGTGATCTTTCTTAATGAAGGCATTTGTTATAAATTTCTGGTTTGGCTCTGTTTCTGCTGTATTCCATAGTTTTGGCATGTGGCTTTTCATTCTCATTTGTTTTGAGTTATTTTGCATTGTCCCTTTGGATTTATTCTTTAGCCCATTGGTTGCTCAGGAGTGTGTTAATTTCTACATATTTTTGAATTTTCCAGTTTCTCTTCTGCCCTTAAATTATAGTTTCATTTCATTGTTGTTGGAAAAGACACCTGATAATTTTCAATAATCTTTAGTTTGTTAAGATCTGTTTTATAAACTAATATAAGAACCACCCAGGACAATGTTCCATTTGCTCTTAAAAGGAACTGGAATTTTGTTGTTATTGGGTGGAATACTTTGTGTATACCTGTTAGGTCCATTTGGATTATTGTGGTTTACAGTCCTCTGATTTCTAACTGATATTGTATGATTGCCCTGTAATTTTGAGTGGATAAAAATTAAATTGAAGTGGGATGTCTCCTATTGAAATAAACAAATTATAAATTGAAAGTTCCTATTATTATTGGGATGTTGTCTATTTGTCTTTTCAATTAAAGTAAATTTAAAGTGCTCTGATATTGTGTGCATATATATTTGTAATTGTTGTATACTCCTGGAGAATTGACTCTTTATCATTATCCTGTCCTTCCTTGTCTCTTTGAATAGTTTTGAAATTAACATTTATTTTGTCTGCTATAAGTGTGGTTATCCCTGTTCTGTTTGGGTTAAAATTTCCAAGGAACATCTATTTTTATAATTTCCCTTTCAGTGTATGTGGCCTGTAAATTTAAAGTTGATTTCTTATAGATGGCATACACTTAAATCTTTAACGCATTTGCACTTGAAATAATTATCAATAGAGAAGTACTTACTGTTGTAATGTTCATAATTGTTTTCAGTCTTGTAGTTTTTTTTGTTCCTATTTTTCTTTTTCTGTTCTTCTTCACATTTTGAAGTAATGTGGTTTAAACTTTCATTATTACTTTTTAATCTCTGTAGTCATTTTCTTTGGTTACCATTGGGATATTACAAAAACATACTTGTAACAGTATTTTATGATGATAAAAACTTAACTTTAATTGTATGCAAATACTTTATTCCATCTTTTTACATTGTGCATCTATTAATGTATTATTATAGTTTTGTGCTTTTAATTGCCATACTATAATTAAAAGTGATTTATGTACCACCATTACAATAAAAAACATTTTTCTACATATTGAACTTTAATAGTGGATTACTTTATACTTTCATCTAGTATTTGTGTGTGTATATGTTGCTACAAGGAAATTACTTTGGGGTTCCCTACCACCGAGCTATATCTTTAGCTTTTATTACTTTTTATTTTCATTCAGGGCCTGTCCATACTGGCCTAAAAATTTGCCTCAGCCTTCCAAATCACTTGAATTTTAGGTGTGTACCACTTTGCCTGGCTATACTTTATGTTGTTGTTTAATGTCCTTTTATTTTCAACGTGAAGAACTCCCTCTAAGATTTCTTGAGAGGTAGGTCTAGTGATGATGAACTCCCACTGCTTTGATCTTGAAAGATCTTTATTTTTTGAAGGAAAGTTTTGCCAAGAACAGTATTCCTGTTTGACAGAGGTTTTTTCCTCCTCCTCCTCACCCTCACCCTCACCCTCACCCTCACCCTCTCTTCTTCTTCTTCTTCTTCTTCTTCTTCTTCTTCTTCTTCTTCTTCTTCTTCTTCTTCTTCTTCTTCTTCTCCTTCTTCTCCTTCTTCTCCTTCTCCTCCTTCTCCTCCTTCTCCTCCTTCTCCTCCTTCTCCTCCTTCTCCTCCTCCTCCTCCTCCTCCTCCTCCTCCTCCTCCTCCTCCTTCTTCTTCCAGTATTTTGCATATATCATCCCATTTCCTACTGGCCTGTAAGATGTTTACTGAGATGATTCATATGTGAAGGGGACTGGCCCCATTTTATGTGACTGTATAGTCACTTTTCTCTTGCTGCTTTCAAAATTTCTCTTTGTCTTTGACATTTTACAGTATAGTCATATCTCCCTAAATTCTCTGGACTCCTGACAACTGTAGTTCATTAAGCTTCTTGAATATGGATTCCTATTTTCATCTCTAGATACAGGAAGTTTTCCATCATTATTTCTTGCAATCAGTTTTCAGGACTTTTCTCTCACTGTCTTCTAATTCTGTAAGGAATACATTGGTTCTTTGATGTTTTTTCCTAAGTCTTTTAAGCTTTCTTCCACTCTTTTCCATGTTTTTTTCTCCTGTTCTTTTAGCTGGACAATTTCAGATTACCTGTCTTTGAGTTCACAGTTTCCTTTTTCTTTCTTCTGCTTGATCAAGTCTGCTTTGGAATCACCCAATTGAATTTTTCTGTTCTCCAGCTCAAAAATGTGTGTGTGTGTGTGTGCGTGTGTGTGTGTGTGTGTGTGTTTTGAAATTTTCATTTTGTTTATGCATAATTTTCTAAGGATTATACAATATATTTGTGATACTGTTTGAATTCTGAATTCTTCATTGGGTGATTCTGTTATAGTTAAAGCTTCGTCCCAGGGTTTAAACTGACTTCCAGACCACTCACGTATAATCGAATCAAGCCTTTATTGAAGCACACCGGTGGCGGCTGACCAGAACATAAAGCTGTTCCCCTGATCAGCCCCGAACAATTGCAAGGGCACTCCTTATAAGCCTGAAAACCGCAAAAGGGATGTTCAGGGGGTCTAGCCAATGAAAGCAAGCCAGGTTACAGAAGCAGGACAGTGCAGTCAAGCGGAGGGAAGCCTAACCAATCACAGTTAGCCCAGTCACCCCAGTTACAAAAACAGAGCCCCGTTACCATAGTTACAGAAACAATACCCCATTAGGTAGTTTTGTGTTCTTAAAGCTTTCTATAGCAAAAGGAAAAGAACATCTTGCCCCATTCATGACTCTTCTACTTGGCATGGTTGTTTTACAGGATGAAGTCATAAAACAAAATGGAGTCACATTTGCTCCTACTATCACAATTCATGTACTTGTGTTTCTTTAGCTTCCATTTCTGGAGATTTATTTTGTTCCTTTGTTTAGGCCACATATCCTTGTTTCTTAATGCGTCACATGATGTGTAAGGATTCATAACTTTGAATGAACAGCCCCTTGTCCCAGTCTTATGGACTGGTACCATATTGGGGAAGATTCTCATCCAATCAGTTTGATCTCTAAAAATTTTACAGTGTAGATTTCTCTGATTCAATGTGTACCTTTTCTCATTTAAAAAGACTTCCTAGTTTCTTTTTCAGTAGCTCATAATTGCTTGCTCCCTCTGGTGTCTGTCTATGACACTGAAAATTCTCCAGTTCTACTGCAGCAAACCTCCTTGCTTTCTCTTGCCCTGAGGCAGACAAGACAAATACCCTTCTCTGGGGCATCCTTTCAAAGCCTGGAATGCTGGTCACACTCTCCAAGCATCTCTTTTCCTCCTTAGGAAGAAGCTTAGAGCTCTGAGTCTTCTCCCAGGTCCCAGTAGGACCCAGCTGTGCTGGCCCCAGTTGAACCTCCAGCTGTTCCCAGCTTCCCAGCTCTTCTACATTCTCAGTGTGTCCCAGATATCTAAATTATGCCAGTTCCATCCTTCAAAAGTCCCTTAGCAGCCCTCCAAAAATTAGAAGGTTGGACACTCCCTCTACTGTTCTCTTTCCCCTGAGGGATTCTCTACTGGTGCTGGCCTGTGCTGGCCTACAATAGGAGGTAATCAGGATCAAATAAGGTTGCCCTTCTCATCCATTTGAACATCACTGTTTTTTGCTTTCTGATTGCTTGAGGGTACTGTAATCTCTTCACTGAGCCCTGGTATTCTCACAGAGGTATTTTAGCATTTATATAGTTTTATAAACAATGTTTCTGTGGAAAACAAGGACTGGGGATTTTTTACTCCATTTTTCTATGAGTTGAGTAGATATGTGCTTTAAAATTAACCTCACTGAACACTTTTAGGAAATATTTCTATCTACCATTTTATGCGATCTTTCTGTAAATCCCATTGTCTTCTTAGTGCTGAGTAACTTTGCTTCACTTAAAATCACTTCATCTGTATACACTTGGGTAATGCTAGTAGAAATAGATGCCACTTTTAAGCTTAAGACCTTATGACAGAACAGAATTGTTACCGCCTTCTCACTCTCTGAAGTCTAACTTACAGACTTCCATATATTTCTAGAACTCGAAAAACTTCAGAACACAACTTAACAACTAGAATAAGATTCAGTAGAGCTGAAATAAACCTAGATTTTTGGTCTTATTAAAAATCTCAGAAAAACCAATGTTAAAAATATAACAACTATAATTTATTGATTATTAGTATGTCTTTCACTCATAATTTATCTACAATTCATCGATACACAAATATTTTTGGAACCTTTTACATGCTGTAAAAAGTCCTCAGCTTAAGATATTTGCCAAAGGAAAGTCAGAACATTAGTAGCTAAACTGAAATTTAAATCAGAGTGTATGATTCCTCATTCTGTGGTCTTATGTATGTTATCACTAGCACATAAGCCTGATATTGTACTTTTTAGATCTCTTTTGGTTATGACTGAAATTGGTGTCCAAAATAAGAAAAGAAAATGTCACCTAACTGGAAAATTGAAATGGCAATATATAGGATGATATCATGATAAGTTGTGGTTTCTCCCTGTTTCTGTGGGACTTTCCTCCTCATGGTGAGTTCATTCTCCAGATAGTAGCAGCATGGCTCTACTGGAGATCGCCTCACTTCCTTTCAGGTTGCAGTCCCAACAAAAGGAGATATTCTTTTCCTAGTAGCTGTCACACTTGTAATCACCCTGCTTGGAGTCTTGAGCTCTTCTGTCTACAATTAACTGTTTACCAATCACTGGGAGATAGAAAGTGCTTATTGACTAGAGCCCAGGTAATATGTTTCATTTCTGTAGAAAGAGTGTGGAATTCTACCCAGGAGAGATTTACCACTTCCAGATTGTTAGCATTTATCAGAAAACAAGCAGTAGTGGTTTGGAGACCAAAATCTAACATATGCCCATCTCAATTGTGACCAATAGGTGAGAAAATTTTACTATTTAAACATGTTTTCAATTACATCATATGTTTCCTGCTTCTGCAAGAAGAAACAAGATTTGTGAAATATACCTATGAGTTGGGGGGAATGATTAGTATGCAACATACCTTTGGGATGATCTTGCTCTGGAAGCATAGTATGAGGCAGTATTACTAGTCTGAATTGATGCCTGCCTTTTATTCACATGAAAGAAGAAATGTGGATGTGCAGCATTGGAGAAGGAGGTGTAAAGGATGCTTAGCTTGATTGAGAAAGGTTAATTACATGTGAAATGAGGCTGGGATTCAGAGGATGTTTGCTCTAGATTTTGTGTAATGTTATATTAACACTGGGATTCTCTTTATTCTATTAACAAAATAAACTCATTTTATTTGGTTTCATTTTACAGTTGCTTTAATCCCACTGAACATTTATACTATTATTTAATTTTACTAAACATTTGTGGATAGTAAAATACCTATAGAATTAAGCAACGGCAGGATATTAAAGACATCCAGTTCTTACAGAGATTTGATCTGCTAATTAGCCACACCAATTTTATGGATCATTGCATCTCACTTAAAATGTATTGTTATACGTTTATAATCTTTCCATAATGAGCTTTTATTGAGTGCATGGGCCAACTTCTGTGTGATGTACAAGAGAAACTCCCCTCCCCCACCTAAGTAATATGTTTGCAAGCCTAGCAAAATCACAATAGCATTCCATGGAAATGGTCCTCTTAGCATTATTAAATGGTTTGTTTAACAATAGTAAATACAAATACACAAGGAAGTAAACATCAGAATGCTATCTAAGGAAGCTCAAAACAGAAGCAGGTGGAGAGGAGAAAAAACATCATCTAATAAATTGATAGGAAATATAAATTTATGGAGAAATCATATGGGTATCAATTTTCTGTCATTATCCCACTGACCTTATATAATCTTTTGTATTTCACCTTTGCTATTCCTCAAATGGGTAAACTAAAATTTTCTAGTTTTCTCAACAGGTATATTCATTTTCAGAATGATTTATTAACTTTCAAAATGAATTTTAAAAATTTTAGATTTGATACTACTCAAAAAGAATGATCAGGTTGAAATGCGACTAACTTATTACTTGAACCTGTTCTCTAAGACCAAAGATCAAGAAACTACCCCTAAACTTTTGCATCATAAGAAATGGCTGGCTGCAAAGAAACACCCTACATGATTTAGATAAAATTTATGAAGAACCCCATGTTTACCTGTGACAGGTAAACTCCTTAAATTCCTTTTCATTGTCTCATAATGATTAAACTGTTTATTCCTACTGATCAATCTGGACAAAATGCCTATTAACTTGACATGACCAAAATGTATTTTTAGACTGTTCTCCCATTCACAGGTCCCTAAACTTTGGTCCACTCTTGAGCATTAAACTTGAAGCAAGCTTCCTAATGGTCCCTCCATGTGTTTGTGTCCTTTTCCCACCCCACCACAGCTCATCTTGCTCTCCATACCTAGGTTTTCTTTTAGCCTTGTAAATACTCCTCCCCATTAAAAAAAAGCCATTTTCTGCATAACTATCAAGACACATGCAAATCTCATGGGTGGACTATTAGTTGCAGCAATTAACAGTCCCCTGCCCATATCACAATAGACCCTTCCCCCCCCCATTGCAATAATCCTTTTGAATAAACAATTTTCTTTACCTAAGTATGGATTTATTTTTTATTTGATGGTATAAGTATTTTAGCAAACCTAGCATATTTATCAGAAAACATTTTTAGAGAGAAAAAAAATCTCATGATAACATTTCTTCCTATCTTAATAGAAGTTTAGTAGCATATTTTTAGCAATGCTCATGGTACAATGAAATTACTAGTAGAAAGATGTCCTGCACACATAAACATGCAGAAGCACCAATGTTTCATAGGAGAAACTAAATGCCTCAGCCTCATCATCCTTTGCCCTCCTGAATTCCTGTCAATTTCTGCCACCATTTCTTCAGCTACTAGGTTGGAAATTCTAGTATGATCTTTTAATCTTACCTCAACTACTCATAATCAGTCAGTAACCATGTCACTCAAATCTGCCTCTAATAAATTTTGCTTGCATTACTTTCATATTTCCTGTTCATTGTTATCATTCTATTCAAACACTCATTGATACCTCAGGCTGATACTATTAGGGTACTTGTATGATCTCTGTTTCAGTGAGACTCCTCCCTCTTCTTCTGGTTTAGGGAGTATGAATTTGGAGGAAAATAGGCAGAGAGTTTGGGGCAGATATTGAGTTTTGAGGTGTAGAGTGAACACCAGTTGCTTCTAGAGTTCTCAGAAAGTTTGGGAACAAGATTGAAAATGGAAACTTCAAGATCATGCTTGGAGAAAATCCTGTGTTTTGAACTCAATAGAGGACAAAGAATTGAATGAAAAATGAAGAGGAAATAAACTTCTGAAGGTTGAAATTCATGCCTGGAAGTCAAAAGTTACTGAAGCAATGTTCTGATGTATTTTGACATGCTTTGAGTCTTATCAGGCTGGATATATATTTCCAGGTCTCTTCTTCATCCTGGTAGCTATTTTAAAGTTCTGGGTATTGACATTGTTTTAGGTGCTTAGGATCTTTAATTTCTAATAATGGGTCCAGCTGGTGAATTCAGGAGAACAAGAAGCAGAATTTTTATGGATTGACAGACCTTTTACTCAGGCTGGTTTCCTCTTGACGAAGTGCTTTTCTCTGATACAATTAGGGCACAACTTAGCCTGACATAATTTCCTGGAATTAGTAAGGTCCTGGGATTTGAGGCTTCGATGATCTTTCTTCTCAAAAGTATTTTGTCTGGAATGAATCTCATTGTGCTGAGAAGGCCAACTAAGTTCTGAGGCAACTTCTAATGTCATACGCAGCACCGTATTTTCTAGTTCTTATGTCTTTGATCACACTAGTCCCTCTTCTTGGATATTGTACCTCAACAAGCGTGTATTATCTATTGGATTTTAAACTACTTGTGAGCAGGAAATACACATTTATAGTGATATGAATTTTTATAGAAAGTTACCTAACCTAGCACCTTTTAATACAACAGAGTTTTGGTGGTAGAGAATGCTATGCATTCCTTCTTTTTTACTTAATATTTATTTTTCAATTTTCGGTGGACACAACATCTTTATTTTATTTTTTTATGTGGTACTGAGGATTGAACCCAGCGCCCCGCACATGCCAGGCGAGCGCGTTACCGCTTGAGCCACATCCCCAGCCCCAGAATGCTAGGTGTTCCTTCTTTTTAAAAAGAAACGATCCATGAAATTTTAGATGGAGGCATGATTGGCAGTAATAAAAATAAATAAATATATAAATGTACAAGCCCTCTGGTTTCTAGGAAAAATCACATGACTAAGTTTTGGCCTATTGGATGTGGGTGAAAAATAACAGGTAAAAGTTTTCCGTGGTGTCCCTAAAGGGAATGAGCAAGCCATTCCTTTCTTTCTCCCTTCCACCTATGTGGAATGATGATGTTTTGATGGCAGGAACTGGAGTGACCATGGTGGTCATGATATCAAGCTATTATCTTGAAGAAGGTTGAGTAAACATATCATCCCTGGACTGCTTTACCTGAACCTGTTATAGGAGACAGAAAAATATTTTAAGTCACTGTTATGTTGGCATTTGATGTACAGTGTATGATATATGCTAATAGTCTCAAAATGAATGAGTGAATGAAGGAATGAATAAGATATTGTGACATTGAAATTAACTCCTTCCATTCTTCCATGGCTTAAAAACTTGACATTATATACCTGGTCTGGTCTAAGTAGCTTGACTGGAAATCACAACCTGGAGATCTTTGGACTTGATTTATCCCATAAATAACATGTTGATTGACCTGTATATTTCTTTAAAATTGAGATAATTGCAAATACTTATACCTCAGCAGATTTCACATGAGTGTTCATGTTTATAAATCTCTTAAAACATCAGGTGATAAAGCAACCCTCAGTCCACAATCTGGTCTCACTCTAATGGCTGGAATAAAGTCGCACTTGCACATTGGGGTGGTTTGTGTGCTCCCATGCTCACTCGCCCAGCCAGCTTTACTCATTTGTGTGACCACCTGCCTAGGTGGTCATTTGAGTTTGTGACCCACCATGTTGTATTCTAATAAAAACAGACCTCTATTACTGATGGACACATACTGCTTCACACACATATACACTATCAAAATGGGCAAAGTGAAACTGTTTTACTGAAATTTCCTTCTCTTATGAGCTCTTCAGGTCAGGAGCTAATTACCCTTTGCCCTTTGTCCTTCACATTCACTCTGGCAAAAACCACACTCCTAAGCTGTTTTATGGCCTCAAACCTAATTGAAGGCAGAATCAGGCATCCTGTATGGGTTTAATCTCTCAAGCAGATCTCAGCATGAATATCACTTCCATAAACTAGCAGGCTTCCTCTTGTGGGTTCTTTGCAAGGCATTTTCCTGGAAACCATGGTGCTTTTTTTCTCTGCACAATAAATAGACCTTATTAATAATTAGCATCCTAGCCCAATGTGTCTTAATTGGGAGAAACTCTCACTCTCCACAACCAAATGATCCACCCAGAAAAATCAACATGGTCATCTGATTTACAATTTATTTCTTTGCATGATGAGTACTGACACTTAAAGTAATAAGTAACGTATAGCTGGAAATGAGTTCTTAAAAATAATTTAAAATAAAAATAATTGTGTTCAGTTGGAAAGAATCAGAAAAATGTTAAGAGTATTTTTGAAAAGAGGACTTGGGGAAAAATGAGGAATAACACCTGGAAGCAACTACCTGTACTTCACAGACCTCTGGAAATTTTACTTTGTCTATATTATATAAAAATAAAAACAAATGTACTGATCCAGAGGTATCTAGATTAAGAGACTTGGTATGCATTACATTTTTTCGAAAATCATAAAAAAATAATAGCTAGAAAATACACTTTAAGAATTATTGAGAAGTAAATAAATAAATTATGTAATACTATTATAATACAAATCTACTTACATAACAAAACCTTTTTTCTTGTCTACATATACATATAAAGATATATAAAAACATTGAAAATGGGAGGAATGACACAAAATTAAGACAACCTATGGGAAGGGGAGAACATTGAAACAGAAAACAAAAGAAGAAAAGCACACCAGTACCTTTAAATATTTCTTTCTTTGTCTTCTTCCTCTTTTTGTTGTTGCTGTTGTGCTAAGGATTGAATCCAGGGCTTCACATAGGAGAGGCAAGTGCCCTACCAAATGAACTACATCTCCAGCCCTAATTATATGAAAATATTTTATTTTTATACTGCTTATTTTTTTCTGAAGTTTATACATTATCTGAGTACTTTTTTAAAAGTAATTAATAATTACATGCAACTCATAACTTGGATCCAATATTTCCACTTCAGGGAATATTTTACAGTTATTCTCACTGTAGTCAAAATAAAGTATTATGTACACAAATAACTTCGGAAAACCCTTTAGTGTTGAAAAATTTAAACACAATTTAAATATACAATTATAAACCACATGTTAGTTGTGACAAATCCACAAAAATTAATGTTGCTTAGTCATTAAAACCTGTGACTACCAAGAGTATGTGATATCATGAAAACATTTGTGATTAAATAGCAAGTGAGAAACAAGTAGGATGCAAAATTAAATATTTGACTTAGTAATAAAGTAAGACCATTAAAATACTAAAAGGTAATTGAAATGTTAATGTTATTGTGTTTCAGGAAGTATAATTTGAAAATAAGATATTTTGATAGTTTCCAAAGTCATCCAGTACACTGTGCAACTTGAAACATGAAGAACACAAAACATCCTGGGTCCAAAAGATACCGAGCTGTTTCCATAGAATGCCAGGAGCCATCCACGGGTTGCATATGGGTCACCGTGCATGGAAGCCTCATGGAGAGAGACATCTGGTGTCTGGGAATGATCAGTGGACATCTCTGGTCAATTGCCCAGGGACAATGTGAATCTCTGTCGCGCTCTGCTGTGGCCCACACAGCACCTAAGATGGGTGTGATCTGCCAAGATGTCAATCAACCTGCTGACTGCAAGACATCACGAAGCAAGACTCCATCCTTGAAAACTTATCTCTGTCTTTGATGCATCCCCTTTTATAAACCACCAGAGCCCTTTTCTTTGTTTAGTTCCACACCCCATGTGGACAAGATCTATGAGGAACTTCAGCTTTTGTAAATGTATTTCTGAGTCTTTGTGCTTTGTTATTCACTAATTATTTGAGAATTTTAAGTATTAGGGTGGCTTATACCCTCCTCGGCAGGAAGAAGACCCCCCAATGAGATGCTGGCCATTGTCCCCCATAGTAACTTAAACACTTTACTTATTGCAACCAACTTTAAATTTATATCCAAATGTATTTGTGAAGATTTGTAAAGGCACTCCAACATAATGTGTATATTGAATATTGGAAGAAAATGGATTTGTGAATGCCCACACAATTTCTGTGTAAGCTTGAATTTACCTGTAACAAAAGAGCCACGCCTCCTGTGCAGCCAGGGTATGCACTCATTTTACACCTGAGAGTTCTATTTGGTAATGGTGAACTGTACCTTCTTTATTCACTGCCACACTGTCAAATGGCTTTTATTGTACTAAACAGAGCTGCTTACTAGTCTTCTATGCTTTCTTGTTCTCATTAATTCTGTTGTGTTTCTTCTTCAAAGTTTCCATCTTTTTTTCTTATTTTGCTATTTTTTTTCTAGAAAAATGGTCAGAAAGGTGCACTTTCTAGTCATTAGTAATTTTCTGGAAAATTCAAACAAGATTTTTATTTTCAAAGTTTTGATAGTTCATTGGAAGTTTCCAGTTAAGTTTTTTGATTTGCCCATTCATCATATTATGTTACTTAAAAAACTGAGCCTGGGAAAAACCCCTATGGACTCAAAAGCCTCACCTGAAGACTCCAGACCTGCGCTGTCTTCTTCTCCCACGAGTTCTCACCTCTCCTCACTCAACACAGACCCCTGTATTCTTGCTGTTTCATGTTTGACTAGTAATGTAGGGGGTTGAGTGACACTCTGGGGGACTTTGAATAAACCATAGCTCTTCTGCATTCCTTGTCTTCTTATCCCATAGTTTCTCCCCAAATCAAACCCCACAGCTTGTTGTTAGTAGCTTTTCTGCAGAACTTATAGGCTTTCACTACTTTTGGTATATGTTTGCTACAAATATTCCTATTAATTGCCTTCTTTTTTCATAGCTATGCATTACTTCGAATTTTTTGCAATATAAACTAAGGTTCAGGTAACAATTTCAAATACTGGGATTCCAGATTTTTACCAGAAGAGGTTCAACCTCTAAATGTCTCTCTTTGTGATCCCACGAGCAAATCCTATGAACCATCACATGTAAAAAAACTAAATGATTCTTATTTTTATAAATACAACTAGGTATCATTTTATACCTAAATAACTAAATCACATTTTGAGTTTAAGTTTAATTATTCTCTCAAAATGACTAGTTCAACTATTAGGTTTCTATGGTTGTTGTTCAATATACTATATTAATTTCACTGCCACTTTACTCAATTGTCAATTCTTATTCCACTTTCAAGTATATTAAACCTTGCCTATTTTAAAACTAAAAAGCCTCATTGTAGGATGCACACAATGAGTGATTAATAAATTAAACATTTTGGTACTTCAGCTTTTAATGAATGATAAACAACAAGTGTGCCAATCTGAGATATTTAGGTGTCTTAGTTGTGTTGACTGCCTCCTCCTCCAGACAATAATTATTAACTAAAAAAGACTTGGGAAAATACTAACATGATCTTGGGAAACACACATTACTCATGGGTCATAGATGAAAAAGAAGATCCTAGGAAAAATGAAAGAGAGTATAAGTTTACTGCACACAGCTTAAAGTAAAACCAAGTGCTGAGCTGTTGTTCACGCTGAGATCTTTGTCAGAAGGTTTTACTCTATTCCACTGCGAAGGATACGGCACAGCTAAAGAAGCTCATGACTTACAGTAAGCCCCAAAGAAAATAATATATATATATATATATATATATATATATATATATATATATATATATATATTAGTTTTAATAGGAAAGTATACTCCATCTCACCAAATAAGCTATGTTTAGGGATACATTAAAAAATGAGAAGGTATGTATAATTATGGGTACAGTGTTTATGAAAGATATTCAGGAAGCTTATTCTTCAATACAGTATAAATTAAAGCACTCTTGTGTTTTTATTAAATGATGGGACCGATTCACATTGACAATCTGACAGGGAGGAAGTGTAGAGGTACAGGTGTCTCCTTTAGCTAACAGATCTTTGTTTTCCATTGCATTCTGAATGATTCACATTTGCTTTTTGAAAGAAGAAAAAAAAAAGAATCAAGCCAGCCTCTTTAGTAGATGCTTTACAAATTAGCATAAATTAAAAGCAAGAGACTTCATGTGGAGTCAAGAAATGAGTGTCAAGAGAATCAAGAATCACTCCTCTGGAGTCACATCACTGCACAACACAACTAGTTGGTTGTGCTTTTGTCTACATCAAGGTCACATGAACAAATCATTTAATACAGAATGAAGAAATTTAAGTGGAAAATCAGCTGTAGATATTTTTTCAAGTCTCTAGAGCAATATTAAGGCATAATATTAATGTTTGGTTCAAAATTATATACTATTTATAAGCATAAAAACAATACTAGATATATATTATTGAATTGACTTTTTTTTTTGTACAGAAATGTATTCTTTAATGCCCTACTCAGAAGTCTTTTCAGATGCAAAGATGGAAAACAGGCATTTTTTTTTTGGTAAAAAATCATTAATATATTCAAGGTTTAACTTTCTTTTACAAGTGTTTCTGAGTGTACCATATGGCACCAGTTAGATTTGAAGGTTTTCATTTGCTTTTTTAAAAATCTAGTGAGGTTTCCTTTCATAAGCTCATACATACTGGTTATTTTTTAATAAGCATAAAACTTCTATATAACACCAAATGCATGATTTAACAGGAAGGAATAAAAAAATACATGGCAATATAATAATTGGCTCAATTTGTTAGGAATTCCTTTGAAGCTCAATCACGAAAGATAAGCAGTCGCTAGCTTATTAGCTCAAGTTGGACCTGGTGCTTATTTTTTTTTAATAAGTGCTGGAATATATATCTTGACAAATTATAAAATGCCTATCCTCTTTTCAGTACCCCCTCCCTAGTTTTGATATTCATCAAGAGGAGTGAGCTTGTTCCTGCCAATTGAATCAGTTTGGATGGAAACCTTTGAGCAGATGTGTGTCAACATCACTCCACAAAAAAAAAAAAAAAAAAAAAAAAAAAAAAAAAAAAAAGGTTGTCTGTGCCCTGTCTTGGCACAAACCATCCCTAAATAAAAAACACTAAAATTCTTCACTTTCACTAGAAATCTATGAAAATGTGGTTAGAGACTCTAACACAGGAGATTTGAAGATCTGAATATACTTGCTAAAATTGTTCACTCGCAGGCACTGCTGACTACAACGAAAGAAGGAGAGTTTCAAGCAAAGACATTATTAGAACAATCTTTAAGAAATGTGAGTGGAATCTATGGATTCATCAGCTGGTCTTCCTTGAGCCTGATTGTATTTTTGATAAAGAACTAGTGTGTTAACTTCTCACAGATCAAGGTTTTTAAGTAAACTGTTTCCTTGCCAAATATGAAGACCCTAATACTGTTTCTACTAGACTTTTATCTTAATTCATGTTAATTTCTAAAAGAAGTCTTCTTACTTTTAGGGAATTTATTTCTCTTTTTTCCCCTATATATTTTTCCACAGTAAAATCAGTGGGAAAAGATCGCAATGGACTCCAAAATGAACATTGGAAAATGAAGACATTGGGTACGCAAGGTAAAACAATAAGTTATTGTTGGATTCCTCAGTATCAGGGACAGAATTACATAATTCTAATGCTGCCATTTGAACAGATAAATGGCACATAGAATGCTCACCTGATTTTTATAATTTTACCCACCTGTATTTCAATACGTAATTATTTTATACGTATCATGTGAAATTCTTGTGACTGAGGGAAAGGTTATATCCCCAAGAAACCAAAAAAAGGCAGCTACAATAAGCATTACACCAGAGAGAGCTACACAAAGTTATAACAGAATACTGTAAGTTACTCGAAAGACAACTTAGATGAAACTTTGAAAATTAGGAAGAGCCTTCCTGGCAGAGAAGGGTAGAAGATGAAGGAAGCTTTATGGCGATGAGAGATGCAGATATGGAAAGGATTGGAACTGATGTGACTTGAATATCAGTGTGGTGGATTAACGTGACAAGAAGTGAGGAGGAAGCTGCTGATCTTTAAATGCATAATTATTGTCTCTCTGAACTTGGTCTGTACCCAAACCAGGAAGCAGTAGATATTTTTAATCCTAGAAGTAATGGCAGAAGTCTGGAGTGCAGGTTGGCAAGAGTGAGATAATTAGAAGAAGCCACGTTTGTAAGTAATATGGGTAAGAAATAAAGGGGATCTGAGGTAGCCAGTGGCAGTAGTGAGACAGAGAGTAGACATGTGAAGAGGAAAAGGAGAAGATGTGATGACAAGGCGACAAGTAGAGCAGACGATTCCCAAGATGTCTCTGGTTCTGGCTTAAGAGCTTGAGTAGGTGGGAGTATTAATCTCCTGACTGGAGAATAGAGGAAGAGGATCAGGTTTAGGGACCGAGAGGAGATGGGACTCATGAACAAAGCATGTGTGTTTTACAAGTTGTGTTTGCAAGTCTCTAGTACAGATAGTACAGATATTCAGTAGGCATTTGTGCAAATGTGTCTTCAAGAAACAAGTCAGAGATGTGGGAGAATCTTTTGCATAAAAATAGTAATGGTATTCAAATAAAGGATTTTGACCAGACTCTCAAGAAGAAGTGTAAAGAGGGTAAAGCAGGAAGAAAGTGGGGACAAGAACACAGGCTGCTCCTAATACTTAGAGGGAAATTGAGCAAAATAAAGGATCAAGAAACAGGAGTGAGAAAGACAAACCTAAGGGTAGCATTTGAGGGAACTGTGGGTAGGTAGAAATTCAGTACAGAATGACAGAATGTCTAGATGGATTTCTAGTCACATAAGACCTGTGTTAATAGTCTCATTGGTGACTTTGGGGAAAGGGGTTTCAGTTGAGTAGAGTAGCAGAAATCAGCCCATGATGTGCCAAAGAGTAAGCAGGAAATGTTAAGATTTGGAAGATCAAATGATACAGGTGTTTAAAATTAAAGTCTGTTTTTTGGACAAAAAAGTATGAGAATAGAATTTTCCTATACTTCCTGGAAAAATAAATGGGATAAAAGAAAAAAAGACATTCCATAGGATTTCCCAGGAGGAAAGATATCCTTTTTTGCTCAAATTTACTAAAATGTTGATTTCAAAATAAAAGGGCAATTTTATTAATATTAAAAAAGAGATACAGTGGGAGCTAAGATGGTTGGTTTTAAGATTTCAGAAGTAGCTGGGCCCAGTGGCACACACCTGTAATTCCAGTGAGTTGGGATGCTACTAGGCACAAGGACAGCCTCATCAGCTTGGTGAAACCAAGGGTGGAAGATGTATTTCAGTTGGAAGGCACCCCAGGTTCCATCCCCAGTACCTCCAAAAAACATTTAGAAGTAAATACCTTTTCTTTGAGGTCAAGATCTAAAATGTAGCCATGGGTACAAGTTGCCAAAAGCTAAAGAATTTAATTTTAGAGTAGTGACCTGTCTAATATTTTTAGTGGCTCTTAAAAGGACCGGGAAAGGCCAAAACAGGAAACCTCGACTGTGATACCAAAGCTATCATAGTTTGTGGGAAGCCAATTTTAAATGACATTGACAAGAAAGGAAAAGTAGTGAAAACGAGGATCTAGAAAACTGTTGGCCCTGTTTCCCTGGCCAAGGATATGCATGGTGTGAGTAAAGGGACGCTCTGCAAATGAGGGTGAAAATGGGAGCCACGACTTAGTTTTAGAGGCATATCTAAGCAAAGGAGGGGGGAAAATGTTTCTAGAATACATATAGGAGCTTGTTGGAAAGAAATGATCATTACTGTCTAAACAAATAAACGTCTACACCTTTTAAAGCAAGACTACTTCTACACACAGAGCTATTCTGGTCATTGTTGATTGCTTCCACCTCAAGGAGGGCAGTGTTTCCGTCATTCCACTGATATGTATTGAGCACTTACTAATCATGCATGAGGGATTCTCATCAAATTGAGTAGCCTATAATGTATTCCCTGCTGTTCCTGGTTCTGATTGTTGATTCTTAGAGTAAAGATGATCCAGTGGGCTGGTCCATCCATTATATATTCAGAAGCCACAAGTAGATTGCCTCCCAAGTAGGTTGAGATGCATTGTTAAAAATGTTATTTCCAGCAATAACAATCAAATTTATTATAAGACCTGTTAGGAATCAGCTACACACTGGGGTTGTAGCTAGCAAATTAAAAGGAAAATTTATAGAAACCATTATTAACCAATTAGTATAATTGGGCATTAACGTTTTGTGTTGAGTTCCTTATTCTATAGATTAAACCTAATAAAATTTTCTTCTTAGTTTAAGGCAGGCATACCAGTAAGCTACTCAACTGTCAAACTATGCTTTGCCATCTGCTTAGTTCAAATGGTTCTGAGTATTCATCTCTTGTTAGGCTTTATTAAGTTTGCACCAACATAGCATTTTTAACCTCTAAACACAGGAAAAGCAACAAACAGGTGAAGATCAACAAACACTGCAGGAAGATTTTAAATGACTAATCAGATGGAAGAAACGTCTGAAAAGAGCAGGCAGGAAAATGGAATGCCAACTGTTGTAGCCACAAGCTCGAGAAGGTGAGAATAGATGGCTGCCTGCCAAGGAAACCTCAGGCCCTGTAAATTCAATGTGTTATTACAAATAACACACACACACACACACACACACACAGCAATAGCAAAATTTTAAAAGTGAGTCTATGAAAAGCTTCAGGGTTTCTTGGGGAACTTCCACACCCTAGACTAAAGCTGAAGAGAAAGTCTTATAGAGATTGTTTAATAATGAGTAAGAAAATGGATTTTAGAATCAGAAAGATGAGGGCCAAAGTCATGTTTCCATCACTAAATGATCATTTGACTTGCACAAATTCTTTAACACTTCTAGGCTTCTACTTACTCAATTTAAAAATGGGGACTAAAAATAGTCCCTATGTACAAGGACATGGTGTGATACTCGATCACCATTTTCAACTGAGTTCCACTTTTCCTTTCAAGTAGTAACTTTAAAATGACTTGCTGGCAGCTTTTGCTTGCCTTTCAAACAAATAGTTTCTCCTTCTGCTTAACCTAAGTCTTCCTAAAATGTAGAGGCCTCTATTTCCATGTAAGAAAACTTCAAACATTTCACGCCTAAAATTCTTCCTCTTTTAGTCCAATGTCCCTCTCCTTTCTCTCTTGTAATTCAACAGCTGTCTTCCTTCAAGGGCCACTGTGATCCCCTACCAACATCCAACAGCCTTTTATCTTTCAAACTACTATGTGAGTCACATGTTTAGCTCCTAAAACATAAAAGCAGATAAATAAATCAGAAGGTATTTATTGGCTGCTGGGCAGGGCCTCAGGCCCAGGAAACAGATTCAGGATTCCAGCAGGTGGAAGAAAATGCAAGACGCAGTTGGGATAGTAGACATACTTTATTCGGAAGCAATAGCCCCTAGTCAGCTCCAAGTCAGTGCCATTTAGCCCATCAGTTCCATTTAGTTTCCCAAGCCATCTCCATAGGCCCTTATATCCAGGTCAGACAAAGAAGGCACACTGTTAACAAGTCACATTAGTGAACATAAGCTCAGAGCAAATGTTTATGACCTTGAGTACATAAACTCAATCAGAGTGTTTATAACCTTGATTGCATGTTAAAAATATAGCCTGTCAGAAGTCTTGGTAAGGAAGCTTAACTGTAGCCATTTTGGACCAGCCCTATATTGGCCCATTAGCCCATTTTATTTTAAAATGTGTATCTTCAAACATTTGTATTTTCAATACATAAGACTTAGATGTTTTCATAATTTTAGGTTTACAATGATACAACCTGAAGGCCTTTTGGGTCTACTCCCAGTTCACTAGTTTTAGACAAAATGTGTGCCTTAATTAATATTATGCATAGTCTAAACTATGTTTTTGTTCTTACTATCTAATAACTCTGCAAGCTGAAAAATGGGGAAAAGAGTGACTAATTTTTAAATACTAACTTGCCAATGATGTATTCTTATACACATAGTTATAGTTACTTTGTCAATAATAGGACCTAATAAAAGTAGATTGATCATTCTGTAAATATTATTTGCCCATGCGATTTATCAGACAAGGTTTTAAAATATGTTAAAAGTAACTGAACCAGGTAGATAAAGTCTTATTAGTAAAATAACAATTAGAAAGATATTTTCAGATAAAGGTGAAATGCAATTATAAAAATAAAACAGACAAATTTGAGAATAATTGGAGAGGTAAAGAGACAGGAAAGCGGCAGATGTGAAGCTAACATCTGAGCAAATTCTATGTGACAGAGGACACAATGCACACAGAAATATAAGTAAGTGTGAAGAGTTTGAGATGACAGTAAGCCTAGATGCATAAAGTCCCTGAGTGGATGGCATAAGGAAAAATATTTCAGAAGTCAGATCGTGAAGGACTTTGCAACATGGAGGAAGGCATTTTAGGTGTACATTTTGAGGAAGCGAAAAATGCTCACCATCTCTAGCAATCAGAGAAATGCAAATCAAAAATACTCTAAAATATCATCTCACTCCAGTCAGAATGGCAGCTATTATGAAGACAAACAACAAGTGTTGGCGAGGATGTGGGGGAAAGGTACACTCATACACTGCTGGTAGGACTGCAAATTGGTGCAGCCAATTTGAAAAGCAGTGTGGAGATTCCTTGGAAATCTGGGAATGGAACCACCATTTGACCCAGCTATTCCTCTTTTCGGACTATACCCAAAGGACTTAAAAACAGCATACTACAGGGACACAGCCACATCAATGTTTATAACAGCACAATTCACAACAGCTAAACTGTGGATCCAACTTAAATATCCTTCAGTGGATGAATGGATTAAAAAAATGTGGCATATATACATAATGGAATTTTGCTCAGCATTAAAAAAGAACAAAATCATGGCATTTGCAGGTAAATGGATGGCATTGGAGAAGATAATGCTAAGTGAAGTTAGCCAATCCCCCCAAAACAAATGCCCAATGTTTTCTCTGATATAAGGAGGCTGACTCATAGTGGGGTAGAGAGGGAGAGCATGGGAGGATTAGATGAATTCTAGATAGGGAAGAGGGGCTGGAGGGAAAGGGAGGGGCCAGGGGATTAGCAAGGGTGGTGGAATGTGATGGTCATCATTATACAAAGTACATGTATGAAGACTTGAATTGGGTGTCAACATACCTTACATACAAACAGAGATAAGAAAAAGTGTGGTGTATATGTGTATTAAGAATTGTAATGCAAAAAAAAGGAAAAGAAAAAGAAGATATTACCAGAGTATTAAAAAGTCTAAAGGGATAATATACAGCATTATTGTTGGATTAAGAGAAATGCCAACATTGCAACTGAGTAGAAGGAAATATCATTAACTAAAATGGGGCAGGTGATACTCAAGAGTTAATTTTGTCATTTTAACAGAAGGTTGCATTTCTTTTATTTTTTAGAAATCCTATGTATTTCCTTTTTGGAAATGCAGTTTGTCTATTTTTAAAGTTTTACCTATAGATAACTTCAAACTTATTTTCTATAAGCAAAGTTGCTTTTATAGTAAGTTTTGGGTAAGTCTCTGACCTAAAATATCTATCACTTTTTTTGTCTCCATGGTTTATTTTGGGTTTTCTTTCAGTTTGGTTTGGTGTTTTTCCTTCATGGTGTCTTATTTCCTTGTGTTCCTAGCTATCTTAAACTATGTGAGTAAACATATATGTATTGGTAGCTATGACTTGAGGCTTAGAATAAATGCAACTGCCTTGAGATTGAATTGATGATTTCTTATCCTGCTTGAGCTCTGCAGGTAAAAATAACTGAGAGTCAACATCAACTACACATAGGACCAGAGTACTCCTTCCCTAAAATCCAGGCAATTGAAAATCATGCCAGAATTCCATGCTTCCCTACTTCTATTTTACCCTCTCCTCAAGGAAAGGAGTTTCTGTGTAGTGGTTAATTGTTGGGAAAGACTCTTGTCAGGCTTCCCAGTTTTTAATGGGTGTTAGGTTTTGACAGCTGTTCTTCTCATCTCACAAAAATCTACCATTTTCATTTATCTCTCTCAATTTCATCTCCACTTTAGACAGGATAATTCCTTATTGTTTTGTCAAAATGTCTTCATCACTTCCTTTAGCTATCTAGGATTGGAGAAAAGAAGAGATCGGCCTATTATTTAATAATCATTATGGAAAACAAAGCAAGATATTTCATTTTGAATGTGAAAAGGACTAAATATCTGTTATAAAACAATGTGGAGATATTGAGTGGTAAAGTGTATGTATGAACCTAAAGCTCTCAGAAGAATCCTGTATTAGAGGGTAATTTAGGGAGAAAGTGATATATGGATGTCACTTAAAGCTGGGGGATCAGATGAAAGATAAAGATAGATAAAGAAAGTGTCAAAAGCTAGAACCAGAAGATTTAGAATATAGAGATCAGAATAAGGAAAAGAAGACTGCAAAGAAGACTCAGAAAAAGTGGCCAGTAATATTTGAAGTAAACCAGGTTGTCTCCATATGTTTCTCATCTCTGACAAGAGATTGTACATTGAAGAAAATGAAAGAGAATCATATGCAGGACAGACTGACTAGAATTACAAGAGGGTCTCAACAATTTGCTACTTAGGGAAAAATATGCTTCAAATAATTGAAGTGTAGTCACATGGCAAAGGCAGTGATGTGTGTGTGTGTGTGTGTGTGTGTGTGTAATTTCAGAAAACAGCACTCTACTCAGTGGGTAGAAGTTATTGAGTAATAGGTTGCAATTCGTAATAAAGATGGACTTCGTAATGATCAGAACTTTGTAATTGTAAGGTTGTGAACATAAAATGATTAGAAACTGGCTGAAGTCATGACTCCATAGAGGAGATAATTCTTGCATTGAAATGGGGAATTATAGTAGACACTTTGATTTGTACCAGAAGTGATTTTCTGGAATCCTATGACTGGTTCAACTTTTCATGTTACTGCTCAGCTATGTCTTTTCTTCCTTGTTCTCTGCTTTCAATTATATTAGTATACCACTCCAATTGTACCTAATGAAAACTTTGATAAAAGTTGTGGAAAGATATGAAATACAGCTCAGATTGCTTTTTATGGTCATGTCTTACAAACTTTATAGACAAAACATAGAATATGATAGAATACATCTGACCCAAGGTTGTCAGAAAAATGAGAAATCACATATCCAATTTCCAATTTCTCCTTCTCCTTTTTAATGCTTTTGAACTTGAATCTAGGTATAAGATGCTTCAATAGGGCTATTGCTTAATTAATTAGAGACAAGAGAAGAATAAAAAATTAAAGAGAAAATTGTAGATTACAGAATTGGCTGTTCAGCAATGACATGGACTAATTTGACAATTGAAGGGTCAGTACCTGCAAAAGTAAGGACACTGCTTACAAGCATTAACATCCAACTAGAAACAATGTGCATGCTAGGATAATGAACTTAAAACAATAGTAATTAACAGGCTAAGACAAAGGATTAAAATTAAAAATGAATGGTGCAGTGCCTTCCGCTTGCTTGTAAAACAGCATTAAGCCAACTTAATCCATTTTAATTCATTGTGAAACCTGCAGTGCAAATGAGATGGATTCAAGGGTCAGGTTCAGCTCCTGAGAAAGTGCGATACATTCACCTGTGACAATTCTTTCTGCAATGATAAAGTAAAGGAAGTCTCTTAAGAACTCTGAGTGACTCCACAAGGTCCCTAGAGATCAGGTGTCAAAGTTGTCTATCAGATGCCTGAAAAGAAAAAAGGGAAGCATTACTCAATGCTATTGTGAGACAGTTGTCATTGACTGATCAGGCCTTTGAAGCACGCATTCACAGTCAATGAAACCACCTGAATAGATGAAAGCCAGACAGCTTCTGACAAACAAGAGTCTATGGAATATTCATTGTGCATCTGGGAGGGAAAGATTAATGTATTAGAAATTAAAATGGGACCAGAATGTATGATCTTGCTCTAACACTTGGCCAGACCTGTGTCACCCACTGCTAGTGCCTCAAGTCGACAGACAATTCTGCCAAGGTAACTGAGAATCATTAAGCATCCTGCTATTGTGCATGGTGAATAATAAAACTTTCCCCTATTCTTTGCCTGGAGCTGACAATGAATAATTCTGGAGCTATTTGCAATGTTAACAGCACCTATCTTGCCCATCCATTCCTTTACGATAAGGATGAAAATATGCATTTCAACAGTCTGTACAGATACTGATTCACAGGCATTTCAAAGGACACCTGTCACTCAAGTGAAGGACCTGTCAGTCTCCAATGTATGATGGTGCCAAGAAAATAGCCAAAAAGATTATCTGTACTTTATTTCTCTCCTTTTTTTCAGATTAAAGCACTGTTACATTTGCCATAGACTGACAAGTGATTTACACTGGCAACTGTAATGTGTTTAAGACCAGAAAAAAAGCTATTCTCTTAGGCAGGCATATTCTTCCAAGGTTTACAACTGTATCAAATGTACTATCACAAATGTGATCTAGACCATACAGAATGTCATTACGCTGGATATTAGGAGCATTTAATCTGTTTGCTGACATAAAGGTGACATTGATAGAGCTGTATTTTTTATGTCAGTAACAGAGTAAATTTACTTTTAGGAAATTACAAGTAGACTGGAGTCCTTAATAGTGTGGCCAGCTTGTATTGGACATCTTCATTAAAATGTGTGAGCCACTGAAAATGTTCTTCATCAGTATATCATTGAAAGCGTAGTTCAGATGAAAGTAGCTTTCATAATCAACAGAAATTCGTGTCACATATTCTAAAGGTTAGGATACAACTATTATCAAAGAGATTCTTAATGTTTTTTTCCCTAGGGAAAAAAAAATGCTAACTACTTCTTAGATCTTCAAAGATGGTCAAACTTCTAGTCACCTGAACTAATTCTGTGACTCCCATGAAGATTCCAATTGTTTTATCAAACAAATTATTCTACCTCTTTCACCTACAGTGAAATTAGTAATTAAATTAAATGGTAAATCGGTAAATTTCCAAGAGGTCCACCTCCCATACCCTTGCTGAATGTCACTAGAGTTCCTCTTGCTACCAGAAGTCAAAGGTCGCTTTTTTCTGCTGAGAACATCAAGCCCATTATTACACTGCTTCCTGAACACAAGGCAATTCCTAGAAGATGTTTTAATGGTCCTTATGTTCAAAGAAGGTGATAGTTGGTGTGTTAAAGAACTGGAATGTGAAGTTATTCAGCTTTTTTTTTTGCTTTTGGTTGGTCCTTCTCTTTCTTTTTACAATTCAGTTCTTAGACATGGTAGTCTTTTTTTCTTAAAATTATGAATTCATGATTTATTTTCAGGACATATTTTAAAACAGTGAACTGTTCTGTCAAGAGATGATGCCAAATCTCCCTGGTACCAAGGAGTACACTTATGCAAATTGGAACCAACTTTATTGTTGGTGATACATGACAGGTAATAGGCAGATGATTTGATCTTGCAAAGAAGTCAAATAATGATATAATTTGAGACTTTCAAATTCATACAACTATTGCAAAATTGCAAAAAAAAATTCACTAAAATCACTGACAAGTACAGAAAACATTTAAAATTATCATAACAAAACATTCTCACATGAAGCACCATTTATAATGAAAATGGATGAGGCAAAGGGATAACACAGGATTTATCTTTGACAGAGAATATGAAGGATTACTAGTGGCTAGATTTGGAGAACCTGGGTCTGCAAACACTTCTATAAGGCTTCAGTAAACTTGTAATTCGTTTTGTAATTCTTTGTGTTCTTGCCGGTGAATGTATTATAGCCAAATTCTATAATCCAGTCATTGCAAATGATTTTGTAATAAATTACAAAACAAATATGAGCGCTCCCAATAAAAAACGACATTTTAAGTTATTTGTAGAGCCCTCAAAGATTAGTCACCATGAACATCCCTTCAGAGACACTCGTTTTCAGTTGTTTCTTTTCAACCACTCGTCTACTTACCTAAATACCCATGTGTTTCCATTTAAAATTCCCAGTGTTAAAGGTAAATTTCTTTTTTCCCATCATACTAATATCAACTTAAATTTACTAATTAAATTTTCAAAATATCCCTTTGCAACACACTCATAATCCCATTTTACAGATGTGGAAGTAGTTCAAAGTATTATAATTATAGTTAGTAATTGAGATAGTTATATTTAAACTCAGCCATTCTGACTCAAGTCTACTCCATAAGCTATGATTCCACAATTATTTATGAATTTTGCTTTAATATGAACTCAAAATCAGGGAATAACTAAACCATTAAGGCATGTAACAGGGCTGGGGATGTGGCTCAAGTGGTAACGTGCTCGCCTGGCATGCACGGGGCGATGGGTTCGATCCTTAGCACCACATAAAAAATAAAATAATAAAAAGATATTGTATCCACTGTAAACTAAAAAATAAATATTAAAAAATTCTCTCTCTCTAGAAAAAAGACATGTAACTATTTATGCTTTTGATTATAATCTCTTTGACAAATGAACTTATTTGTCTTGAATGTGTAATAACAAAACAGAAATGTTATCTGATAAGTGGTTATTTAAACAATAATTAAGCTAAGTTAACTTTATAATATCACTGCATTATATATTAAGATGATCACAAAGGCAGAAAAAACACTTATTTTCCCTGTCCTATGTGTTACTATATTACCTGTACTTGTTGTAATCTGAGCTATATTATCTGTATTTATTGTAATCTGAGTGTCCTATAGCAACGCCTATTTTACTAGTTCCAAGGGCAATATATCTAAAAAGAAATGTTGGCACTGTATTTACAACTTTTTTAATATGGAAACCATATTTATTTAATATAAATATGCCGTTTAAAACATTATTGTCACATGTATGATTTGGTAGGATATTTTTAAAGAAAATTTAGTTTGTATACCTGGGAATAGCAGTGTATTTTCAAAACAGATCATGTAAGGATCCAGTGATTTTTAGCATCCCTTAATATAGGATGGCCAAAACCAAGGGTATTTACTTAAAGCAATAAAGGCAATCAGAATGGAATGAGGCCCAGCTGCTCAGTAGATGTAAGAAGCTCCAAACTGGGAATTAGGAAGCTCCAGTTTAATTTCTCATCCTACCTCTGTGAACATTTTTTGTTTTAATTAGTTATACATGAAGTAGAATGCACTTTGCTATATCATATATAATGGGGTACAATTTCTCATTCTTCTGGTTGTACATGATGTAGAATCCTACCAGTGGTATAGTTATATAGATACATAGGATAACAATGTCTGTTTCAGATTGGTGCAACCATTATGGAAAGCTGTATGGAGATTCCTCAGAAAACTTGGAATGGAACTACTGTTTGACCCAGTTATCCCACTTCTAAGTTTATATTCAAAGGACTTAAAATCAGCATAATACAGTGATGCAGCCACATTAATGTTTATAGCAACTCAACTCACAATAGCTCAACTATGAAAGCAATGTAGGTACCCTTCAACAGATGAATGAATAAAAAAAATGTTACATATGTGTGTGTGTGTGTGTGTGTATGTGTACACATACACAATGGAATATTACTCAGCCTTAAAGAAGAATGAAATTATGGCATTTGCTGGTAAGTGGATGGAGCTAGAGAACATCATGCTAAGCAAAATAAGCCAATCCCCCCAAAGCAAAGTCTGAATGTTTTCTCTGATATGTGGATGCTAATTTACAATAAGGGGGTAAGGCTGGGGAAGAATAGACTTACTTTAGACAGAAGGCAGTGAAGGTAGGGAAGGGCGTATGCGGGTAGGAAAGACAGTAGAATAGATCAGACATTATTACCATACATATTTACAATTCTTAATTGATGCTACATAATATACTAGTATAATTTACTTCCCCTGATTTTAAGTCCTTTGGATATTATTTGGATACAGCTTTCCATAATGGTTGCACCAATAAGGATAAGGATAGAATAGCAACAGTGCAACACATTCTTTCAGATTTTCAACCTCATTAGAAGCAAACTTTCTAAGTCTAGATGAAATTACAATGACTTTTTTCTCCTACCCGTTGATCTATGTCTAAACATGCCCTTGGAATTCCATTTTAACAATAGATGTAAATTTGTAGATTTTATAAATAGACATTAAATTTCATACATAAAATTAGAGTACAGAAACAGTTATTTGCAACTAACTGTTTGCAATTACTTCAATATAATAAATGGCTAGATTTGAGAATGAAAAAGATGAAAGCAATGTGAGAAGAGAAGAATTTCTGAACTGTGCAATCCCAGTTAAGTAAATGCCACTTAGATATTACCAAACTCCTCCTTTCCAACCTTTTATGGAACCAACTTCCAGGAATTTATCTTTTGACTGAAAAAGAGAAAAGATGTTTGATTATGAAGGTGGATAGGAACATATTGCATTCATTCTCACAGACTTCAGAACCTGACCTCAAGTCTCCCTAAAGATAAGAATATTTTCTCCTTATTTGAGTTTAGTCCTTAGTATCTTCTTCTTCTTTTTTTTTGTGCCAATGGAGTTGTCTTTTTGATTACTTTTGCAGAAAACTCATTGATAGTGTATAGAAACATAATGTTTAAATGAAGATTTTTGTATCCTGCAACTTTATTTAATTGATTTATTCTAACAGTATTCTTCAATGGAGTGTTTAGGATTGTCTATGCATAAAAGCATGTCATCTGCAAATAATGTTACTTCTTCCTTTCTTATTTAGATAGCTTTTATTTATTTTTCTCGCATAATTGCTTTGGCTAGTAATTCCAGTACCGTGTTGAATAGTAATGGAAGAGTAGTCTTATTCCTGATAGTAGAGTAAAATCTTTCAATTTTTTACCATTTAGTATGATGTTAGCTGTGGACTTTTCATAACCAAGATTCTTAGAAGAAAACAAAGGGGGGAAGTTTCATGGCATGGGTTTTGGCAATGAATTCATGAATATGAGAAAAAGGATACACAACCAAAATGAACAAATGGGATTTCATCAAACTAAAAAGCTCTTCACAGTAAAGAAAACAATCGGTAAAATGAAAAGGCAACCTAAAGAATGGGAGAAAATACTTCCAAACCATATAGCTCACAGGGGTCAATCTTCAAAATATATAAGGAACCCCTGGAACTCAGTAGTAAAATATAAATGAATAAACCAATTCACAAATGAGCCAAGGTCTCAAATAGACATTGCTCCAAAAAATAATACCAATGGCCAATCGGTATATTTTTTAAATGATCAATGTCATTATACACCAAGGAAATGCAAATGAAAACCAACCATGCAATATCTCTTCATGCCTGTCAGGTTTGCAATTATATGTATCAAAAAAAGACAATAAATGTTAACAAGAATGTGGAAAATTGAAAAAAAAATGGCCACTGTTGATGAAAATGTAAAATGGTACAGCTGTTAATGGAAAACAGTGATGAAGTTCCTAAAAAATAATTAGGAGTAGAACTACCATATGATCCAGTAATCCCACTTTGGGATATTTATAAAAATAGTTGAAATCAAGGCAGTAATGAAACGACACTGCTACGTTCATCACACCACTATTTATGATATTCAAGTTGTGGCAAAAACCTAAATGACCATTGAAACATGAATGAATTTTAAAATATGGTATATACATATGAGAAATACTCTTCAGTCTTTTAAAATTTTTCTAGTTTTTTTTTTAGTTATAAGAAAAAAATTCTGCAATATACAACAATATGGATTAACTTTGAGAACATTATGCTAAGGGAAATAACCCTGTCATAGAAAGAAAAAGAGTGCATGATTCCACTTATTTGGGATATCTAAAATAGTGAAGTTCATAGACTCAGACTGGGAGGGTGGTTGTCAGATGCTAGAAGGAGAGAGTAATGTGAAGTTTCCAAACAGCACATAAATTTACAGTCAAACAATAAGAATAAGCACCAGACATGGGCTGTTCATGAATAAACTCTAAGAACTGTTGTCCAACATTGTACCAATAGCCTAACTTCTATATATTAAAAGTTTGATGAGAGTGCAGATCTCATGTTAACTGTTCCAGCATAGTGAATAAAAAATAATTCATTTTTTAATTAAGAAATTAAAGAAGAGGGAATAAACCTAGGAAAGTATTGATTCATGTACAACTAAACAAAGGACACCTTTGTTGTTTAAAACATATATAGAATGATCTGCTTCTTTACTAATAAGCACAATCTGGTTAAATTTAGACACTGACTTTAACTTTTAATGAAAACTTTCTAAGATGTTTTACACATTTGGCGATAGGAGCAAAGATGTACTCTAAGTGGAAAATATATACCAGATTTCAAAGAATCAGTAGTAAAAAATAAAATATCTCATTTTTAATATTTATATTGATCACATATTTAAATGTTTTATAAACTTTTAGTTGACCCATAATAATTGTACATATTTATGGGTAACAGATGTAAATTTCAATACATATATAAAATACATAAACATCAAGTTAGCATAATTGATATATCCATCCCCTTAAACATTAACCATTTCTTTGTTTTGTACACTCAAAATCTTCCCTATTGCCTATTTTGAAATACACAGTTCATTGCTGTCAACCATAGATATTCTATTGTGTTATAAAAAGCATCAGAAGCTATTCTTCCTATGCAACTGTACCCTCACATTCATTAGCAATCATTTTTCTCTCTCCCTGTTCCCTCCATTTTCCCAGGCAATGGTAGCCACTATTATTATTATTTTTTTTGGTTTTCTTTTTTATTTTTTTATTATTGGTTGTTCAAAACATTACAGAGCTCTTGACATATCATATTTCATACATTAGATTCAAGTGGGTTATGAACTCCCATTTTTACCCCAAATACAGATTGCAGAATCACATCGGTTATACATCCACATTTTTACATAATGCCATATTAGTAACTGTTGTATTCTGCTACCTTTCCTATCCTCAACTATCCCCCCTCCCCTCCCCTCCCATCTTCTCTCTCTACCCCATCTACTGTAATTCATTTCTCTCCTTGTTTATTTTCCCATTCCCCTCACAACCTCTTATATGTAATTTTGTATAACAATGAGGGTCTCCTTCCATTTCCATGCAATTTCCCTTTTCTCTCCCTTTCCCTCCCACCTCATGTCTCTGTTTAATGTTAATCTTATCCTCCTGCTCTTCCTCCCTGCTCTGTTCTTAGTTGCTCTCATTATATCAAAGAAGACATTTGGCATTTGTTTTTTAGGGATTGGCTAGCTTCACTTAGCATAATCTGCTCTAGTGCCATCCATTTCCCTGCAAATTCCATGATTTTGTCATTTTTTAGTGCTGCGTAATACTCCATGGTGTATAAATGCCACATTTTTTTTTATCCATTCATCTATTGAAGGGCATCTGGGTTGGTTCCACAGTCTAGCAATTGTGAATTGTGCTGCTATGAACATCCATGTGGCAGTATCTCTGTAGTACACTCTTTTAAGGTCTTCAGGGAATAGTCCGAGAAGGGCAATAGCTGGGTCAAATGGTGGTTCCATTCCCAGCTTTCCGAGGAATCTCCATACTGCTTTCCAAATTTAGCCATTATTCTTTTCTCAACTTTTTTGGTACCCACTCATAAGTGAGAACATTGGAATTTGTCTTGCCTGACTTATGTTACTTCACATACTATCCTCCAGTTCAATCCACATTGCTGCAAATGACAGAACATGTTCTTTTTATGGTTAAATAATATTCCATCATGTATATGTGCCATGTTTACTTTATTTACTCATCCTGTGGATACGTAGGTTGACTCTATATCTTGGCTGTTGTGAATAGTGCTGCAATAAAAATGTACAAGTGACTCTTTGACATAGTAATTTCACTTTCTTTGAATATATATCAAATAGTGGGATTGCTGGATCATGTGGCAATTCTATATTTAGTTTTTTTAAAAGTAACTTTTATTGTTTTCCATAATGGCTGTAATAGTTCACACTCCTCCAAATAGTATATGACTGTTCCTTCTTCTCTACTTCACCAGCATCAGTAATATTTTGTCTTTTTGAAATCAGCCATTATTACTGGGATGAGATGATTTCATTTTGGTTTAGATTTATGTTTCCTTGATAATTAGTAATGTTGAGCATGTTTTCATATATTTGTTGGCTATTTGTTTTTTTTTAAGAGAGAGAGAATTTTTTAATATTTATTTTTTAGTTTTTGGCAGACACAAACATCTTTGTTTGTATTTGGTGCTGAGGATTGAACCCGGGCCGCACGCATGCCAGGCGAGCGGGCTACTGCTTGAGCCACAACCCCAGCCCTTGTTGGCTATTTGTAAACATTCTTTTGTTATTCAGGTCATTAGCCCATTTTAAAAATCATAGGTATTTTTATTGAGTGAAATGGTATTTTTTATCTATTAGGTTATATGAATGTTATCAAAACTAATATTGCATGTTTCCTTTTACTTTTATGAATATGGGTAGATTCAAAAAATTAAAAATCCTGTATGTGGCTCACATTGATGGTCATCATTTATTTCTATTAAATAGTGTTGCTTTAGACAATGTTTCCCAGAATGTGACACAATTGAAATTAGTGGTGATTTTTTTTTTTTTTTGGTGATAAAGGGATTTTTAATTTTTGTTAGTTATATAAATGTTAAATGTACTAGAAAAATATAACTGACATGTGAACCCCTTAGCTTCATGCATACCACTGCTCTGGAATGAAGATGATGCTGAGAGCATCATGACCCTGTTTATACAGAACCAGAATTGTCATGACCCAGAACTCCCAATATTCACTGTGGAAATATTGATTATGCAAATAATTCCAGTTACTTGTATCCTGGCATTTTATATTGGGTCCTGCTTTCTTTCACTGAAAACCTTCAAATTCACTTACTTATATGACAGTAAAATATTCAATTATTTTAGATGTGTTTGAAGATTTAGAAGAAGTAGTTGGTAATAAGTCTCAATTTTTCAACCCCTGCAGGTTCACACCATTGGTTTATCAACATGTGTTTTTGTTTTGTTTTGTTTTGATTTGGGGGAAGAAAGTGAACATGAGCATTTACAGAAAGCAGTCTTCCTTCAACTGTATTTTGTGTGAGGAGACTTCACAATTCCTCAGTAAAGCTTCCAGCCTGTATATACCATCTTCCTGCCTATGACTAAGATACCTGTGTATGTATCTTACATAGGTATACATTTAATTGAAATAAAAATTATCCTTGCAAAGCAAGTTTCTTATATCAATATGCCCTTGAAAAATGGTGGCTATAATGGAATTGATAAGGTGTTGGATTCCCTTGTGTAAGAATTCATATAACTCACTAAACGTAAGACTTCACTCATATTCAGTCAGTTTTTACTGTATACATACTTAAAGCAGGTTTACACTAAGGTGATAGAGCAATAAACACAAAATTCCCAAGCTTAACGAACTTACTTTAGATTGAACATAGGCCAAGAAATACAGAATAAATGAAGGACTTTGTAGACCACTGTAAAAACTCTGGCTTGTACTGTAAGTGGAATAGAGTTTGGGGCAAAAGTCTTATACTTTATATTTTAAAAGAATAATTTAAATGGCTATAGAGTAAATCAACAGCTAGGGTATAGAGGTAGGATTTAAAACCTGGAGAACAGTTAGGAGACTTTGATATAGTACAAAGGGGGTTTAATGGGTGACTTGGAATGGGCTGGTTGAGATGGATCTGGTAAGATCGAGGAAGAGTTCATATGAATTCTAATGGACTAGTGAGGAGAGAGACCAACAGAGATAGACATCAGTATTAATACCAAGGTTGGAAATATGGTGAATATTATGAGGATATATTTGAAATAATTGATCAAAAATGTTAGTGCATATTTTTCTAAACCACATGATAAAACTGAGTGTAAAAATTTATAAAAAAACAGGTTCAGGGATTGCTTCAAATGGTTTCTTGGAATACAATTGTTTTGAGAAAGATTCTCATATCAAAACAGTTTTAAAAAATCAGTTCTTAGTACCCAAAGCTGTCAGTGAAGGTGAATAAAATACCCTTGTCTTCCTCAAGAGATACACACATGAGACAGAGATTTCATTTGCCTAGTTAGCCTCAAAGCAAAACAATGGAATCATTGTCATGATTCAGATTTCAATTTTTTTTAATTGTGTCATCTGGTCAAGTGATCCTTTTTACTGTTGTAGAATTGATAACTTTATTATTTTAATTGACAAACATCTTTAGGGGAAAAGTAAGCTGATGGGATTTATTATTAATTTCACTTTACATTTTATTTTCAAATCAATCATATTGTTTTGTATTGTATTTATTTTCATGGTTACTTTGAGTCATGATGAATGACACTGGTTACATTGTTTTAAAGGCATATTACTAACAAAATTGAGTTGATTAAAAGAAACATTTAAATAAATGCTTCTGTACATGCTATGGGGCATGGGAAAACTCACAAAGTTCTAAGTCAAATGATCCAGGTTGGGGAATATTGTTCTATAAAACACTACCATTTCCTGTGATGCATTTCTTCCTGGTCAATCCTGAGCAAGCAGGAATCTTTCCTTTGACAGCTGTCTGTCATCTAGATGGCCATTTTCAGCTGTATTGCATGTGTTTTGTTTCCTAGTGTGACATTACTCTAGGTACCATACACAGTAAGTTGCAAGATAATCTGATCTCTGAGAAATAATTATATGCATATATATCTAACACATTAAATGTAAATGCTAAAAACATAAAACTATAAAAAAAATCATTGACATTCTTTTTCCTCCTGCTCTCCAAAAAATGCACATCTTTTACTCCAAGGAAGATTTAAAACTTCAGAATTCAACTCCATTGTAAGCTTTTTCCTCTTAAAACCATCCCCCTTTAACTGTACTTTGAGACCATCCCTTCTTATATATGTGTTGATAGGCCATATTACAAAACTTAAATATTCCTTCATTATTTCAAATAAATTAAACTTTTCACATTATTATTTTTCCTAGCCTAGAGAAGTAGCTGCATGTAACAACTGTTGTTGAAATAAAAACAATATTCTGTTTCTTTTGTGTGTGTGTGTATCTCTATCACATCCTCAGTTTCAGTTAATTACTCTTTCATAGCTTTGCTTAATTATCACACACAGCTTCAAAATTGTTTGCCTTCCCAGAATCAAAGGTCCAATATCAAGCCTTCACAATTTATTGTTTGTCCAGCAGAGCAGATGGTGGCACCAGTTGCATTCAGTATCACACACATGCTGTGCGGGCTCAAGGGGAGGATAGCATTGTAACAGCATTCCCACAGGTCAGTTGGTTAGATTTGTACCAAGCCCCCGGTTATGTCCAGTATCAGGAAAATGCAGCCCAATTAAACAGCACTGTTCTATTAAGACTAAGAAGCTTAGCTTAAATAAATAGCAGCAAAAATATAAAATACAAAGTTAGAATCATCTGTGGTTTGCTATTTAGGTCAAAGTCACATTTCTCTGTAGACTTGTCTCAAAAATAGCCAGGGACTTTGGATTTGCAAAAGTCATGCTGAGGTTCTTGTCTCATTTCCCTTGCTGTACTCTTTAGCTCTGAAATATTAGCTTATAATCCTGTTTATCTTTGTCGTTGATGTTTTCAGCTTTAAGGAGTTCCTCCTCGTAGAACATCCTATTCACTGGAGAATCCATCTGAAGTTCCCATCATTTTCAGTGACTGGAGAACAACAAAGAGTCTGAAAGCAAAAGCTGCTCAACAACATGTAGAATTCTCAGCAGGGTGACAGACACCCCTTGTCAAACAAAATTAGGTCTTGCAAAACTTTACCCTTGTACTTTAGGGGGAGAAAATAAAGTAACATAATTTTAATGAAAATACTGGGGGAAAGCCTGCATTCTTAGGCTGCTCATCTCAGGTTGTGGGTTTATCTTCAATAGAATCCATGACAGCAAGTACTTTCCCTTCTAAAGTACTTTCCCTCAAAGATTTTCTTTTGATTCTTAATTTAAAAGTTGATTTAATGCAAGAAATTTTATGAGCATGAAGTTTCAAATTCAGTTTAAGAGACTCTCATATGCTCTTCCCCCTAAAAGGAGCTGAGTGTTTACTTGGAAACTATTTTTTTTCCCCTAAAAGAATAGCAGTAAATTCAACTGAAGGTATGGATATAAATGCCTGCTGTAGGCAAGAGATTTGCTATTGTAATTTGGAGATTCAGAGAAACATCTGTGGATTGAAAATATTGTTATGATGTGAAGGTATAAAAATAATCAACTTTCAGTCTCTTGTATGGTGAAATGTTGTTTTTTAAAAAATGATAGATATTTAAAAGCAAGACCAACAATGTATTCCCAATCAATATGCACAAATGTAGGGAGTATCTTATTTCTATGATTTTGCATCATGTACCCATGGCTAACAATGCCCTAATGTATCTTTATTCCTCACTAAATTATGAGCACTAAAAGAGAGGCACCATGCACCATGACCCATCCATTATCTTTCACCCAGTGCCCAACAATGCCTGAAACATGGCAAATGACAGAAGGTGTGAATTAATGGATAAGTGAGTTTAGTGTGTTGATGAAGAAGAAAGGAAGGAGATATTCATAAACAAGTTATGCTGTTTGGGGCTGGGATTGTGGCTCAACAGTAGATTGCTTGTCAAGCACGCGTGAGGCCCTGGGTTCGATCCTCAGCACCACCTAAAAATAAAATAAATACAAAAAAGATATTAAAAAAAAAGTTATGCTGTTTAATTTCAGAGTCAGTCTTTCTCCAAACTTAACTGATCATGGGAATCACTTGTTATAAATGCAAGTTTCTGTATCCTACTCCAGATATAATGAATCAAAATCTTCTGGATTCATGTTCAGATCAAGAACCTTTATTTTCAACCAATCAGATGATTCTTAGTGAGTGATTGAGGAATACTTTACATAATGTACTCCGTTGCTATCTTTGAAAATTTCTTTGAATTTCAAACAATCAACTTACTCTTCAATTATCAATAGGTCTGCTTTATTATGTCAGTTGGGAATTTGGAGCATAGGTGGCAGTATATTTTAATCTTATGACTAGCTATTGAGAAAAATAAACATAGTATCTACCCTGGGATTGAGGAAACTTCTTAACAGGGCAGCTTTTACAGTTCATATTGGTTGGTCATATTACATTTTATAGCTATATATACTAATATTTTAATTTTGATTTTCTCTTGAAATAGCAAAGAGCGCTGAACAGTGGAAAAATATATTGTGTCAGCCTTTGCCATATGAGACTTCTCTCCACATTTATACCAGTGTCTTTTGGTGAACTTGTGATATGGGAGTTTTCTACTTATATTATAGAACAATGCTATCTATCTTAATCCAGAGCATTTGAGTATGTCATAGGTGAAATAATACATATCTCACTTATATGAGAAGTATTTAACAAAAACTCAATGTGGCACTTCTTGACAAATCAAATTCAGAAGAATAATTTCCCAGAAAGGCACAGAAAAAATATGCTTCTGAATATTGTCCCCAAAATGCTGCTCAGGTGATGAAGGGGAAACAAAACTACTGTTAAAACTAAGGAGGTTGCTGGGTGCACTGGCATACTCCTGTAATCCCAGTGGCTTGTGAGGTTGAAGCAGAAGAATCCCAAGTTCAAAGACAGATTCAGCAAAAGTGAGGCGCTGAGCAACTCAGTGAGACCACTGACTCTAAATAAAATACAAAATAGGGCTGGGGATGTAGCTCAGTGGCGCCCCTGAGTTCAATCCCTGGTACTCCTACCCCCCCCCCCCGCAAAAAAAAAAAATTGAATAAGGTGCTTAAAAATAAGAAGAAATTCCTTCCATATGGAGAGGCCATATCATTCAAAATGTATTAAAACTAGGTAAACTACTATTATGAGTTCAAGACATCTTACATAAAAAGGGACATTAATTGTGCAGTTGGCAGTATACTATACAGATGCACCATATTTGGAAAATGCACATGATAGCTTTAGACATTGTAACATTTACAATGTTGTCCCTAAGTGACTGGTAATTTGAATTATTCTCCAATTGCATAATATGAGAAAACTGGGAAGAATTTTTCAAATATACATACATTTTGGAAAATTTTGGGGAAACACATACACACACACACACACACATATTTATCTAAGTGACTAAACTGCTGAAGTCACCAAGCTTGTCTTCTAGAACCTGGTGATGATACAATTGATGTCAACAGATACTGTCTTTGAATCAAGAGCTTGGGACCATGGAGTATGGGAAAGTTCCACAGAACCCATGCACTTAGAAATTATATAATATCTCCATAAACTTTCATGTTTGAAGGGGAAAGCAAAAGCGTGACTGATAATGCCTTCGAAGTAATTTGGAATAGTCTTCAGTGTGGACAAAACTTCATCTGGAGGGGAAAAAGAGTTTACCTTTACATGCTTCCATTTTAAGACAAAAAAATAAATAAAAGTAGTCTAATGAGGAATTTACAAAAGAGAAATTCATATATCATTAAAATAGAAAGATAAAATAAACTGATTTTATTGTTTTAAAAATTATCATTTCAGAAGCTGCATCCTTGATAAATAAACTTATAAAACAGAGAAGGCTTTGAAATTTTAATAAAAAAATGAGAAAAACAAATGCAAATAGAGAAACAATAGTTTCTTCACTTAAATATGGAGATATACAACAGAAAACAAATAAATAAAAATAACTAGGTCCTTACTTAAACAAATAAATGGTATAAAGATGGGTAAAATTAGCAATATATTAGATAGGGCGAAAATTTAAAAAAACTATTGTTCATTGTATTAGGTATGATAATGGCACAGTGGTAACATAAAAATGGTAGTTTATATGCATACTTCTATCTTTATAAATGAAATAAATTGTTGACCTTCTTAAAATGTTTTGGCAGAGAAAAAGAAGTGAGTGAGGTGAAACCTATTTAGGAAATGATAATAAAGTTGGAGAATGGATACATGTGGGTGCATTGAACTCTGCACTTGAGGTATGTTTGTTGAAATTTCAATTCTAAAATATGCTCAAAATTACAGTAAAATGTACCTATGTTGTTAAAAAAAAAGAAAGCACACAACTGGTAATGCCTCTTACCTGTCCCTGTCACCAAGAACTAGCAGAACAACTATTCTGTTTAACTCTTTAGCTTCCTCAATTTCATTTATTTTCATGAAATTGTTCATTACATTCTCTGTCTCTCTACTTAGTATCTGTGGGATTTGTTTTAATCACTTTTTAAAAATCCATTCTAAATCTGATGATTTCTAGGTTTGTTCTTTTCTTCTTGATAAGTTATGCTGTGGTTATTCAACTTTATTGTTATCTTCAAAGAATCAATTATATTAGCTTGACTGAGCTGCCACAACAAAGTGCTACAATGAATGGCTTAAAACAACAAAAATTTATTGTCTTACAAACCAGGAGGCTGGAAGTTCAAAATTAAGGTGATGGCAGGGCCAGTGCTTCCCAGAAACCTATTGGAGAGAATCCTCCTCGGCTCAGTTAGCTTATGATGGTTGCCAGCAAATAGTCATGTTCTTTGGTTCATAGATACTTACTCCAGTCTCTGCCTCTGTGATCGTATCTTCCCTCTGCCTTTACATTAGCTTCTTATATGGACACCAGTCATATTGGATTAGGGGCCCACTGTCCTTCAGTATGACCTTATTTTAACTAATTATATCTGCAATGACCCTATTTTCAAATAAGGGCACATTCTAAGGTACTAATGAGGGGGATAGAACTTCCACTTGCATTTTTGGGTGACCTCATTCAACACATAACACCAACTTTCAGCTTGTTTTCTCTATTATATCTTTGATTAGTAATTCAGAATTTCTGCACTTCTCTTTATTATTGCCTTATTTCTACTTTCTCTGGGCTTATTTGCTACTCATTTTCTATCTTCTTGAGATGTATATTTAGAGCATTGTCTTTGACCTATCTTTTTGTTGAATGTACCATTTAAGGTTATGACTGTTTCTCAGAACACAAGATCCCACAAAATTATTTCTAATTTTATCCATGTGCTATTTAAAACCGTGTCTGATTGAATTGAGTTTGGTTGAACTTTTTGCTTGATCACAAATTATCATTCAGACTTATTCAAAATATAAGTTTATCCAGCAGCAACCTTCTCTGGTAATTAGCAAAAAGATACAAATAGAGTCCCAGCAAATACCACCTTAGTGGCAAGGAGACCACAAATCAATTAAGCACAGCTCTATGGAATAAATTTACCAAACTCGGCTTGGCTTCTAAATAAGAAGCACTTACTGTGCTCAATGGATGAACTGAGAATTTTGGAATCTCTCAGCTTTGGTATCTTGCTAATCTCACAGCTATAAGGACTATGGGACTAATGTTCATTCTTCAGGACATCAGTGGCTCACAAATACAAAACTTGCAGGCTTATTTACATGACAAGTATTTCTGCTGTAAACATTTCTCAGATTATAAATTAATACTTTTAAAAGATTATTAATCTAGATAGGAAAATCTATTAGTCAAGAATATAAGGAATTTTGTTTGCAGTAAAATCAGCCCACAGTTATTGAAATATTACTTTATGGCTCCACATATGGTCAAATTTGACAAACATGCCCTGTTAAGACAAATGTGTGTTCTGTCATTGTTAGGTGCCAAGTTACACAAATAGGTTAAGTGTTAAAGATGTTTAGATTTTCTCTCTCTTAATTCTCTTCTGCTCATTTCACCTTGAATTAGAAGAGATGTGGTAAAATTTCTTCTGATAATTGTGAATCTGTTTCTTCTGTCATTTTTGCTCAGTATATTTTGAAGCTTTTTAGGAGTATAGAAATGTCAGACTTTGCTGGATGACTGCCCCAAATCCCTTTTAACTCTATTTTAAAGAATGCTTCCTGTCATTAAATCTACTCTTACTTTTAACATCTATGTGTTTTTATATTTATGCTGACTCAGTTGTAAGGAATTTACACTTGTTTTGTTGTTTTATTCTCTGCTGAAAACTTTCTCTTTACTGTTTCACTTTTCGTTTTCTACATGAACCATTAGTCTTCCAGTTCTCCAAAAGCGGCCTGTGAATATAAGGTGAACCCCTTGTTTGGAATGTCCTTCCACTTTCCCTGCATTCACTTCCTTATTTGTCACTGGTAATTAATCATTTCCTCTTGGGAGCTGATCTGGTCCCTTGTCTGTATATGCTTCCTTTCTGTGGCTGTTCAGGTAGCGTCATGTTCTTTCTCTTAAGAGCACATAACTAAGCTGTGCTATTTTGTGTGAATATTTGATTGACGTCTGTTTCTTCTTCTGGGCCATAACTTGATGGACTGATTAAATTTTCTAACCACAAATAAATACTTGCAACATTAATGAATTAATTGTAGATTCTACTGCAGCCAATTTTAACTTTCTTCACCATAAAGGTTAAATACAAACAGAACTTTAAAAAGTACATTTTCTTAATATAGAAGCACATGATCTCATTAAGTGGCCCCTATTCTATCAGGCTTAACTTGTCCTACCATTGTTTTATCAGGGCCCCTTTCCAGGGAGACTTTTTTTTTTTTTTTTTTTTTTTGCAATTTCCAGGAACAGTGGGCTCATTCCTATGGAAGAACAGATTCCCTGAGACAATCGATTTTTTGCACACCCACATGGGGAAGAAATAGGACTGACCAAGTGCTGGTTTATTTCAAATATTTTCCAGATTATTTGATGCAAATTCCTTTTCTACAATATTCCATTGTCATTTTTAAGTGAACTCGGCAAAGCCAAGGGCTCTGACTCATGAATGTTCACTTTCTTCCTGGACTAAGTAGGCAGTCATAGGCAAAAATGTCCAATGACTCAAAGTTTCTATGAGTGTGTTCAAGTTTTTTTTCCCCCCCTTTTGGAAATTACTCTGAGTACAAGTGGAAGAAATAATAATGTGCTATGTGTCCTTCCTGTCATTCCTATGCAAACAGTACACTGTTCAGGACTTCTATCTTTTCAGAAATATTCTAGTTTTACAAGGTTATCTTATCCATTCCCTTGCTAAAGAAAAATAATCATTTCTTTCTGTGTACTTACTTTTAAAAAATTTTTGGCAAATAATTCATTAATCAGAATAAGTTCCAAAGAAATTAGAGAAAACCAGGTAAATAAACCTATTGCAAATTACCTGGAGGCTTTGACTATCCTTCGGTCAAGTTACATTGTATTAGGATAAATATAATTGCCTGAGTGTCAATAAAAACTCAGGGAAGAATTACATAAAAATCAATAGATTGCTCTCTAGAGTAAGTATATTAAAAGAATAGATCTTATTTCATTCTCATGGTACCAAGACTTCAAACTTGTCAAATGAATGCAAAAAGAAAGAATATTTTAATATTTTAAGGAAAAAACTTCTGCCTCTAGTTCATTGAAAATAATGGCTGTTACCTTCAAATCACATAACTCCCACATGGATGGATTTTTTTTTCTTCCTGCTACAGACTGGTTATTTATGCCCCCACCCCAAATTCATAGTTGAAATTTATCTCCTCTGTGATAATATTAGGAGATGGGGCCTTTGGGATATGACCAGGTATTGAGGGTGCAGCCCTCATGAATTGCATCAATGTCCCTGTGAAAGAGACCAGAGAGCTCCTTGTCACTTCTGGCATGTGAGGACACTGAGAGAGGATGGTGATCTATGAATCAGGAAGTGGGCTCTCACCAGACAATGACTCTATTGCTGCTTTAGTCCTACATGTCCACCAATTCAGCCTCTGTCTTTATTCTCAGCCATCTCCTTCCAAGTGCCCTGCTATCTTGTAGGTAGCAGACCACTACCATGAATCACATTTTCCTGGTTGCATCAGGAGTTCTAGATCCACCTTTCACCAGGATGGGAGAATACAGCTTAATTTGATAAGGAAACATGTATAAATATACTAGGATAATTAAGAAAATGATTACAGAGGTTTGAGGATTAGAAAATAACTTAAATACTGGGAAAAAGAGCTTAAACTACATACTGGGCATTATAGCTTCTGGAGTCAGTAGGATGTTTCCATACCAAAAATAGTCATATACTACTTTTTCTCTGCAGAACTACCCTGCCATATTGTCATGTATCCAGCTTCTCAGATGTTGCAACATTCTCAGTGACCTAGCAAGACAAAAATTACTAGTGCAACACTCATCCATTGTCTGAATCAACCTTTGATTGTACATCATGACTATATAACAATAATACTGTTCCTGGAGTAACAAGTCCTTTAAATTGAAATTAAATTTATTTAACTGATAAAACACAACATAAAATTGTATAGACTAATGGAATATCATGTGACTTTTTGCACATGCATGAATTATATATTTGAATCAGGTTAAATCTATCGTCTCCCCAAACATTTGTCATTTCTTTATGGAAAAAGCATTCAAAATTCTTCTATCTTTCAGAAATATACAGTACATTATTGTCATTCTACTGTGCAATAGCACACTAAAACTTCTCACTCCAATCTTACTGTAACTTAGCACCCATTGGTTAACTGTTATCTAGCCTTCTCTCCTTCCCATTCTTTCCAGTCTCTGAAAACCACTGTTATAATTTCAACTCCTATGTGATGAACTTTTTAGCATTCCACATCTGAGTGAGATCTAATGGTATCTGTCTCATTGTGCTTGGCTTATTTCCTTAGCATAATGATCTCCAAATTCATTCATATTGTCACAAATGACAGGATGACATTCTTTTTTTTTTAAGTCCAAACAGTATTCTATAGGGTATATGTACCATATTGTCTTTTTTTCTTAATTTTATATGTGTATTAAATTATGCATAATGGTGGGATTCATTATGCCATATTCATACATGCACATAACTTGATCAGTCTCATTCCCCAGTCCCTTCCCTTTCCCTTTCTTCCTAACTCCCCTAGGCTACTTGCTCAACTGTATTATTATGGTTTGGATGGGGGATGTTCCCTAAAGTTCACATGTGAGACAATGCAAGAATGTTCAGAGAAGAAATGACTGGGTTGCAAGAGCCTTAGCCTAATCAGTGAATAATCACCTGATGGGATTAATTGAGCTGGTGGGGAGTGGCTGGAGGAGATGCGGCATTGGGGGCGTGGCTTTGGGGAATATATATTTGTATCTGGCAAGTGGAAACTCTCTCTGTTGGCTGATCACCATGTGAGTTGCCTTCCTCCAATACAGTCTTCTGCTATCATGTTCTGCCTCACCTCACGCCCAGAGGATAGAGACGACTTTCTATGGACTGAGACCTCAGAAACCGTGAGCCCCCAAATAAACTTTTTCTCCCCCCAAATTGTTCTGGTTGTATCTTTTAGTCTCAGCAGCAAAAGAGCTGACCAGAACATTTATGGATCTCCCCTTTATCATTATTATCATAATTATTATTTTAATTAGCACATTATAATTATACATATCAGTGAAATTCATTGCTGTACCACATTTTATTCCATTCTTCAGTTTATCAACACTTAGGTTGTTTCTATCTCTTGACTATTATGAATGCTATTGCTATGAACATGGAACTGCAAATGTCTTTTCAACATATTGATTTGAATTCCGTTGGATGTATACTCAGAGGTGGTATTGCTGGATAGAGTAGTTCTATTATGAACCTCTGTACCATTTTCCATAAAGACTGTATTAATTTACATTCCTGAGGTAACAAGTTTTGCAGTTGACACATTAAAGACTTTACCTTCTCATTATTACAACCCTCTCCATCTTACAATACACTAGGATTTTGACTTTTACGTAACATAACAGGAGATTATTAATGAGAGCAAGACAGAGGGAAATAGGGGGACAGAGAGGGAGAGAAAGAAAGTTCCCCTTTGAAATAAATTATATTATTCTCCAAAAAATAAACTAGAATCTTACCTCTGACAAAATAACTCTGACTAGATGTGCCCTTTCGTATTAAACAACCAGGAAACCAAATGCAATACAAGTTGAGCATTATGTTTTAGTCAGCTTTTGCATTGCTGTGAACAATATACCTGGTAAGAAGAAGGTAAAGGAGAAACATTTTATTTTGGTTCATGATTTCAGAGGTTCAGTCAATGGTCAGCTGACTCCATACTTTTGGCCCCAGATGAGATAGAACATCACAGTGGAAGAACATGGTTGAGGAAAGGAGCTCTGAACATGGCAAACAGGAAGCAGAGAGAGCTCTGCTCACCAGGTACAAATTATAAACCCCAAAGTCATATTCCCAATGACCTACTTCCTCCTATTATATCTGACTTGCTTGTAGTTACCACCCAATTAATCCATATCAGTGGATTAATTCACTAATTAGATTACACCTCTCACAATCTGATCATCTCACCTTTGAAAATCCTTGTATTATCTCACAATTAAGCTTTTGAGGAACACCTCATATCTGAACTATATAACACATCCCTGATCTAAAAATACCAAGAAACTGAAATTTTTTGAGTACCCACATGATTCCACAAGTAGGAAATTTCATACCTGACCTCATGTGATAGTGAATTCACAGTCAAAAATGCAGGTAAACTAAAAATATTATATAATTTTTTTCAAGTTATGTATTTAATTATATAAGTTATAAATAGAAAAATGAATGAATTTTGTATTTGGACTTGGATATTATAAATACATGCAGATATTTCAAAATCTGAAAAATCCCAAATCCAACCCATCTAGTCCCAGGCATTTTTTAAAAAAGAAATTTGGCCTTTTTTTAAAACTATTTTTTTAGTTGTTGATAGACATTTATTTTATTTATGTATTTATATGTGGTGCTGAGAATTGAACCTAGTGCCTCACACATGCCAGGCAAGTGTGCTACTGCTGAGCCCAGCCCCAGCCCCTAGTGCCATGCATTTTAGATCAAAAATATTTAACTGGCATAACAAAATAATTGTTTTGAAAGATTGAACAACGGACATTGCAGGTATGATTCTGAGATAAGGAAAACAAATGAGATCAACTCTAAATTGGTGTTCTACAGAGAAGTATTTTTCTAGAAAATAATGCAGGGAAAAGAACCCAAATGAAAAAATTTTCACCACTGTGTTACAGAAACAGTTTCTTGAAACAACAAGAAATTATGGGGGCAGAGTATCAGGGAGCATAGAACTATGCAGAGAAAAAAACTCCATAAATCCATACAAGGGTGCTTATGCATTTATAAGGTAGCTCAACAAGAAGGCTAAACAGAAAATAACTGCAAGGGGGAAAATGACTAATAGGGAGATGTGTACTGTACAATTCCCAGGACTAAGAGAGATTTTAATTTTGATGAGCAGAATTACACAAGTTTGCTGAATTTCTTTGGTGGTCAGTAGAGGCTTCAAAAAGGTCATTTTATTTTAGTATAGTTAGACTAGAAAACATTACATAAATGGTGTCCTAATAAAACCTTAAAACTGGGGAAAAATAAGGTGATATATGAATAACAAAACAAAATTCAATACTCTTCAAGGAAAAATCATAAATGCAAACATTATATAACAATACAATATTCAGCATGTAATAAAATATTATCATAGATGCAAGGAAGCATAAAATATGACCCAAAATTAGAAGAAAAACCAGCAATAGAAATAAAACCAGAAGTGACAGAGAAGATAAAATTAGAAGATGAAATTTTAAGAAAATGAATGTAAATACCTTTAAAGCATTTAAAGAATAACACAAATATAATAATAAGAATATAGAGAAATAAAGACCAAGATAGAAATAATAGAGAAACTAATGTAAAGAAAAGCTCAGTGTCTGGAACGGTGGCGCACACCTGTAATCCCAGCAGTTCAGGAGGCTGAGACTGAAGTATCGAGAGTTCAAAGCCAGCCTCAGCAACAGCGATGTGCTAAGCAATTCAGTGAGACCTTGTTTCTAAATAAAAATATAAAATAGGGTTGGGGAAGTGGCTCAGTGGCTGAGTGCCCCTGAGTTCAATCCCTGGTACCTACCCACCCCCCCAACAAAGAGAAAAGCCCACTGAGAAATAAAAGTCTAAAGAATAGATAGATATACAGCAAAGGGAAGAAAATGAAATGTTGACAAAATGACTAAAACAAAACAGAAAATATTTTGGAATTCTAACATACGTATAATTAGAGGCTCAGAACAGGATAATAGAAGAAATTATTGAAATAAAATCCAGTTTTCAAAATTTTATGAAAAGTATAAACTTACAGATTTCAAAACCTTAATAAAATTCAAGCAAGATAAGCTCAAAAAAATTATACCAAGGCAAATCATAGTTAATGGCTATAACTAATGGTAAAGATAAAATCTTGAAGGTAGGCAGAATAAAAACAGACACACCATACAGAGAAAGAAGGACATGAGAATCACCAACTTTCATCTAAAATAGTAAATGACAGAAGCCAAAATAATGACATTTATAAATTGCAGAAATAAAAAGTTGTCAACCTGGAATTCTATATCCAGTTACTATAACCTTCAAAATGATGTCATTAGATTTTACATATATATATATAAATTCACACACACACACACTCTTAAACATAGACATTTGTGTGTGTATGCATACCTACCCATACTTACATATTTTATAGCAAAAATGCATATACATATTTATATATTTATGCACACACAATACATGCTCTGTACTGAGAGGAAGAATGATTATACACTTTTTTTTTTGCAAAATTGTACTCATTAGGGATTTTAGGTGACATATATAGATGATTTTATATATGCCATTTTTAAATATTTTTAAGGATGAAATTATTTCTTAATGAAAATTTAATAAACAGAGATGAAGTAAAATTTCAGATAAACAAAAAAGTTAGTAAATCACTGATGGCCAAAACTTTACTATGTGACATGATAAAAAAGACTTCTTTAGACTAAAAGGAAATGATACAGAAGATAATTTGGCATACACCAAATAATCAAGGGGACCAGAAATGACAATGAAATTTAAAACACATAAATACAGAAGTCAATGAAAAGGAAGGCTTGATCCCTAAAAAGATTAATGCAATTCAGAAATTTCTAGCTAGATAATCAAGGAATAAAAAGGAGAAGACAAAAATAACCAATATCAGAAATAGAATATGGGCCATCACTATAAATTCTCTAGACATTAAGAATGTAATAAATTACTGTCATAAACATCTTTTGCCAATAAGTTCAACAACTTATATAAAATGAATAAATTCTGTCATCAAAAACTATGAAAATTGATGTGAAACAAAAAATCTACATAGTCATATATAAAATAAAGAATTTCAATCTATAGCTAAAAACTTTTCTACCAAGAAATCTCTAGGCCCAGATGGCTTAACTAGTAAATTTTTCAAAAATTTAATAAATTTAAAAAAATCTTTTGGAAAACAGAGATTATGTTAATATTTTCAATTCAATCAAGGTCAAAGCCATTACAAGAAACTAAAGACATAAAAACAAACCAATATCCCCATAATCATAGGTGCAAAACAGCGTAATATCTCCAAATTTAATACAAGAATATGTATTGTTTCATGAACAAGTAGGGTTTGTCTTTTTTGGTCAAGGTTGCTTTCATTTTAAAAATCAATTAGTGAAATTCATCATATTAGCAAAATGAATAGGTAAACCCTATGATTAACTTAATAAAATATTTGAAAAATTCAAATCTATTTGAGAAATACTCTCAGCAATATAATAGAAGGTAACTTTCTTTAAATGATAAAGCACATGTTTGAAACACTCACAGTTAACATATTTCTCAGTGAAATATAGTTTAAGATTAGGCAAAAATAGTGATATCAACTCTCTTCACTTCTATTTAACCTTTCACTGGTACTCCTATCCCTGGTAGAATAAAGCAAATGAATATAAGATACATAAATTGAAAGTAAAGAGATAAAACTCTCCCTTTTTCAAGCAGTGCAATATGCATATAGAATATTATAAAGCTAGTATAATGAGTACCTACAATGATTACAGGATGCAAATCAAAGTACAAAAATTAATTGTAATTCTACATAAAAGCAAAACCAAATTGGAATATGAAACAGGTAACAAAAAATTTTAAAATACAGATTAAATATATTAAAATTAACTTAGTATTACTTTAAAAATACTATTTGTCTCAAAAGCGTGAAATAATTAGGGATAAATTTCAGAAAACGGCATATGTAAGATCCATACAATGAAAGGCAAAATATTTAGCTTTGGAAATTTACAAAGAACTAAATAAAAAGTTAAACAATGCTTTCAAAATTTAATGCAAGTAAAATTTAAATTATTCTCAAACTACCCGGTACATTCTACAGGAATCACAATACAAAACGTATCATTGTGTCTTTGTAAAAATTGTCATGTTGATTTTAAAAATGTACATGTAAATGCAAAATTTTTTGAATTTAAACAAGATTCTAGGAGCTCTTAATAGCAGCTATAAGCTATAAAAGTTCCAACACTCTCTGGGTTCATGCCATGATGCTAATAAAGAAATGGATCAGTCTTATCATTTCCATCCATAATGGCAATAATCCTAATGCATTATTGTAATTTGAGACTCTGATACTCTCTCCACTGCTAAAGCAGTTCACATTCTGAATAGAATGTTTAAAAATCTCTTAAGTTTTTTTTTTCAAAATAAGGATAAAAAATAGAAGGAAACACGAGTTCCAATTGTATCAGACAGTATTTAAGGGAACAAAAATAATGTACTTCAGAAATTTCAGGCTGGAATGAATCTGATATAGGAAATGAAGGAAAACATTCAAAAACTAAAATCTATTTATGATAAATGCTCTCAGCAGTTTAGGAGTACAAGTGAGCTTCTTCTAAATGATAAAGCACATATGAACTGTTGCCTATGGAACTGTTAGAAGGATTGTGGAAGTGTTCAGAGAAAACCACTGCTGGATTTTAGGAAAATTAGAAACTGTGGAAGCTACATCCCTATGGATGATCACAATGAAACCAAACTGGATAGTTCTCAGTATCATGTTCAGATGTTTACACAGATGCTCATTGCTGGTACATGAGTCCTGATGGTTCCCACTTCTCTCTGTCCAGGTTCTGAGCAGGTGTTTATTGGTGGAGCACTCTGATAGGGAGTTTAAGAAACAGTACAGAGGCTTCAAACCGTGGTGATACAGGAGAAAAGACACAATCTGCCATTAAGACATGCAAATTGTAATATATTTTGTTCAATATACATACAAAATACAAGGCATTAGGCTGTGCATAGAAATCTGGAGAATTTGATACCTATTTTTAAGAAAATTTTAACTTAGATGCTAAGGAAGTTCAGGGAGCATATTGGAAGTAATAAATCAGTAATGTTAATAAAGTGATAAAGAAAATAGAAAAAATACATATGGAACTCTAAATTTTATTGTATAATTAGTTACCTAATATTTTAGATTGGTAATCTTTTTAGTATCTGCACTTGCAAGAAGCATTTGCCATAATTAAAAAAACAAAAAATCCCTATTTAGTGGGGCACTATGACTCACACCTGTAATCCCAGTAGTTTGGGAGGCTGAGGCAGGAGGATTACAAGTTCAAAGAAGTAATGCATTCAAATAAATTACTGAGAAATTCTTATTCATAAACATGTTTTCTATATTTACATATACATTATATTTGTGTTTGATTGCCATCTTCACCAATTTAGCAAGGCCCTAAACAATTTAGTAAGACCCTGTCTCTACATAAAATATTTAAAAGTGCCAAGGATATGGCTCAGTGGTTAAGTGTCCCTGGGTTCAATCCCTGCTACAAAATCATCATCATCATCATCATCACCCATATTTAATTAAATATAATCCATTACATTATCAGTGTTTTCCTTTAGATAGTTGACCATTGCTAGGTGTTGAGATGGTAGACTAAACTCTAACTTGGTGGAGTTCTCCCCTGTCAGAGCCTCATAGAGGAATTTAATTCTGTCAAATCACTCAAGAATTAATATGTCCTAGGGTCATGGGACATAATTCAGGTCTTGCCAAAGTGACAACTCTCTTGGTAGATAATGTATCCACTGAATAGACATACTCCAAATCCTTACCTTAGAAGTAATGCATTCAAATAAATTACTGAAAAATTCTTATTCATAAACATGTTTTCTATATTTACATATACATTATATTTGTGTTTGTGATTGCCATAAACCTAGGATTAATTCCAGGGTTTCAGTCCATTGCACATGTTAGTTGAAGCTTCCTCCTGGGGTTTCATAAAATGACTTCCAGACCACTCACATATAATCGAATCAAGCCTGTATTGAAGCACACTGGTGGCGGCTGACCAGAACATAAAGCTGTTCCCCTGATCAGCCCCGAACAATTGCAAGGGCACTCCTTATAAGCCTGAAAACCGCAAAAGGGATGTTTGGGGGGCGTCTAGCCAATGAAAGCAAGCCAGGTTACAGAAGCAGGATAGTGCAGTCAAGCGGAGGGAAGCCTAACCAATCACAGTTAGCCCAGTCACCCCAGTTACAGAAACAGAGCCCCATTACCCTAGTTACAGAAACAATGCCCCATTAGGTAGTTTTGTGTTCTTAAAGGTTTCTATAGCAAAAGGAAAAGAACATCTTGCCCCATTCATGACTCTTCTACTTGGCATGGTTGTTTTACAGGATGAGTCATAAAACAAAATGGAGTCACATTTGCTTCTACTATCACACACATATTCATTTTATTTCTGACTGGTAACTGTTTGATGCTATTTGGTGATACTCTGGTTTTATTTATAAAACATCTTCTATTATGGGTTAACTTTGCAGATGGCTTATTGTATTAATTTTCTGTTGATGCTTCCTAGCTAAAATCAGAGGGTGATATTTCCAAGTGGTTCCAAATGTTAGAGGTATGGCATATTCATCATTTGAAGATAACAATACATTGACCACCATCTATACAGTTAACAGTAGTAATTATAACCATACACAGTGTTTGCATAGTTTGGAATCATTTTTAATAAAGCTTATAAAACAGTTCAAAGCACTTTGTATTATTTTACAAATAAACACACATCAATTTTTATTAGTCATGCAGATGTCAAAAATTACTTGATCCTTAGAGAAACATGACCCATATTATAATATTTTTTTGTTTAAGCAAGGATTTAAAAACAGTTTCATTCTGACATTCAGCCTCTTATTTGACTTAAACTCTTCTTTCATATGTAGTGATGTAGATTTCTATTTTAAGTTACTAACAGTTTGTGATTTTTGTCCCTTTCTCTATTTGCAATGATAATTGGCTAATTAGAGAGTTGATCATTCACAAAAACACACAGCCCTGTTGAGAAGCTCGCTTTGGATATGCAAATGTTCTTATGTATTAAAAGGGAGAATTTTGAATGTTTTTCTCCCCAAAACTCAAGTATTACTGCTTGATTTTACTACTTGTCTTTACTACTGAAAGGTCATTAATGACATTTTTTTAAAATACATGAAAAAAATAAACTGATTAATTTGTTTTATGAAGTTTGTGTGTTAATGTTTGTACACATTTCAAAAATGTGCTACTATCATTTATTTATGCATAAAAATCTTGGCTCAACCAACTATGGCATTAAGATTCAGTTTCATCTTCATATGTGGTCATTAGCACACTAACTTTGTAAAACTACAGAATCTCCTTTAGACATTTTTATGGCAACAATAAATTTACTCAAGGAATACAGATTTAAAATATCCTTTCCACAAACTAAAGAGGCTTCTTTGTTAGACACCTTTCCACTATAATGAAATACCTGAGATGATTGATTTATGAAGAGAAAAGGTTTATTTTGGCTCATGGTTTTGGAGGTTCGAGTCCATGATCAAACGGCCTCATTGCTTTTGGCCTATTGTGAGGGAAAACACCATGGCAGGAACACATGATAGAGCAAAACTACTCATCTTATGTCCAGGAACCAAAAGAGGAGGAGAAAGGGGACAAGGTCTCACAATCCTCTTCATGCGTACTCAGCCACCCACAACAACTTAAGGACTTCCTAACGGTTTCAGATAGTGCCAAGCAGGGAACAAAGCCTTAACTCGTGGGCCTTTCATGGACACTGAACATTCTAACTATATAAGGTACTAAATAGATTACTACATTTCTGTCAGCTCCTGGTTCTCTAGTTGTATTATAAAAAAAAGGGGGTTTGGTTTTAATTTATTCTCTCTGCAAAAGTAAAAACTACAATGAATGTAGTTTTTGAAACCAATCACTTTGCAATAATTCTTCCGTTTATTTCATTTCCTTCTAGTAAATTTTTCACATGGGTATGTATTCATCTTAATACAATATCACTTTTTAAAAACAGCACAACATCTGCTATGTGTTTGAATTTTATAAATATTCTTTCATTTGATTTTTATGTAACCCTCATTAAATACTGACAGCTATTCTGCAGATGAGGAAAAAGAGGCACAAAGATTTTGACTAATTTATTCCCATCAGACAGATAACTAGTCAAGTTAGGAATTAAGCCTATGAATGCCTGATTTTAAAATTTGTGTTCTTAGTCAATTTTATTTTTTTTAAAGAGAGAGAAGAGAGAGAGAATTTTAATATTTATTTTTTAGTTTTCGGTGGACACAACATCTTTGTTTGTATGTGGTGCTGAGGATCAAACCCGGGCCGCATGCATGCCAGGCGAGCGCGCTACCGCTTGAGCCACATACCTAGCCCCAAATTCTTAGTCAATTTTCTATAATCAAGCACCACCATGGATCAGCTGCTACAAGGAAAAAAAAGAATATAATATATGTAACAGTACTTAAGGAATGCACTATTGTTTCAGAAAGGATCACATATTCTCAGGCTTTCTTTGGGAATATGGGGATCAATGTTGCATTGATTTTGGTACCTGAATACATAATGTCCTTTAGCTTCCTTTGGAGGCCCATTTGGAGCCCCTTCCGAAAAATGGAAGGAATCACCACCCAAGTCACACGAGTTAACCATCCTCACCATAACCTTTAGAATCGAAATGGACATGTGGCCCAGGGTGTCCTACATAAAGACTGCTTTATAGTCTGGCCTAAAGTTAACTCCCCAGCAATGGTGATGATGACTTGGGCCAATCTTATTGTCTCTCTCAGAGATTTTTCATAGAGATGTAGAGAGAGATTGTCAGTTATTGGCCTGTGCAAGAATACCTTATTTGGGGAGCAGAACTTTAAAGATAACTAGAGAGAAGCAAAAAGACGAAGTCATACTAAGTCACATATAATGGTGAACCTACAGGAGGCACTAATACATATCAACTGCGGAGGGAGGGGTTTTTAATTATAACCTAATATCCAGAGTTGCCTAAAGAGGCAAGGAGTACATGGAAGAGAGGGGAAGGTCAAGGAAGCCAATGAGAGAGCAAGGCCATGACACTTGCCCACCTCCTCTTTTAACTCTCCTTTTATTTCCCATAATTTTTATCTAGCCTACGGGGTTCATTTTCCAGCTGTGTTACCTTACAAGCTTTGTCATCTTAAGCAAATCTCTTACTCAGCTGAGACAATTTACCCACATTTAAAATGGGCAGCACTTGTGGTTTGTGATAGTGTATGGCAAATGGCAGGCCCTCTACAACAGTTCCCAGAATGGACATGCAAAGCAAGCTTCTCTGCACTGGAGCTTCTGTTCACCTTAGGTTCTGTTCCCAGTTATTCTGCTCTCACTTTTCCTCCTTCATATTTCCCTCATTTCTCCACAAGCTGAAAGCAGATGGGAGCTCAGCCAAATTTTCCTTAATCCAATCACTTTCTGAACTTTCCTGCTAAGCCTCTGTATTCTCATCCCACTTAAGACTTTTCTTTTTTTTTAATAGACTGTAAGTAGGAGAATATCAGTGCACTGAATATATTTCATATCTCCTTTTGTCAAATGGCTACACATCTTTTAAATTCATTTCCAAGAAGCTTTTTTTTCTGCTTACTTTCCCCAGATTTCTTTGCTATATTCTCATTGTACCTTATACCATAATTATTAAATGACACCATCTTGTCATGTCATCAAGGTGGCAGAAACAATGTACTATTTAATTTGCAACTCTTGAAGTAAATAACACAGCACCTGACACAACGAAGTTATCCACCAAATATTTGAATTGAATTGCAATGTGCTGAGCCATGGGGGAAGGCTGCCTTAACAGAAGCAGTTACCGATTCAAAAGGTCAGGGAAGCACTTGAGCTGGCTTTGCTGCTATCAGGCCTCCTGTCCTTTCTGGATGTAGGAAATCCATGCTTATTGTGCATGTGTGACTGCTTTGCCACAATCCAGAAGTACAGGTGCAGATATTAGCATTGAGCAGATTTGCACAAGCAAGAACTCTTCAATTTGTCATGAAAAGCTAGGATTCCAAGTAAGGAGGTGATAAGTTGAAAAATTAGGGGGAAATATGTTGTAAGAAGAATCTGGCACACCCCTTCCCCACCTCCATATTAATGAAATGGAAAGGGTGGGGGAAGGAAATGTTATGCTCTACGTTGGCAGGAAAATCGTGCGTGTCCTGTGAGCAGATGAACATGGGACTGCGAACAGGAAGCTGATTATTCCAACACATTATATTTCTCACTGGAAATATCATCCCGGAGGAAAAGTCCAACGTCTTTACTTTTGGAGCACCTACTGCTCTAACTTTCTACATATTCTTGGATGGGAGATAAAGATGAAGGTCATTTTAAAATGAGGTAGATGATATTTGATTTTACATGTGTATTTAGCCCAACACTGACCCTCACCACTACCAAACGTAACCTGGGAAATACCTCCTTTTTATTTTTCCTTCAGAACTAACTAGAGTAACAGCATTTTATTCCTTTTCATTGTAGAACATCCTCTTCTTTCTACTCCAGTCTGCCCACCTCTAGTCATAGCTGATTGTTCCTGAGGTAGAGAGCAGGCAGGAACTGAAGCCATCTAGACCAATAAGAATCACTTTTTTTAAGAATTGGGGTTGGGATGAAAAAGGACTCTGTGCGTATAGTAAAAATTAGGGAAGTGGCTGCAGTCAAATTTTTTTTTCCTGTGTACCAGAGAACTAGGGAAAGCTGACCCAGAATTGAAGTGTTCATCCATGAGAATGGAGTAGCTATAAAGAAGGGAAAATGATGAAGGAAGAGAGACATCATATTTGAATCCTTATTTCCAAATCATTCTTTTTTTCTTTATTTGCTACCAGGGATTGAACTCAGGGGCACCCAATCACCAAGCCACATCCACAGCCCTATTTTGTATTTTATTTAGAGACCCCTGTTTCACTGAGTTGCTTAGTGCCTCACCATTGCTGAGGCTGGCTTTGAACTTGAGATCCACCTGTCTCAGCCTCCCAAATTGCTAGGATTACAGGCATGCACCATCATGCTGGGCTTCCAGTCATTCTTGAGAACCATTTTCCTTACCTGCTTTGGGAGATACTCCCATATTCTTAAATATGGCTCCTTTCTTCTCCACAGAAATAGCTGGAATCACTTTTTCTTAATAACAATCAAATGTGTTTTAGATATTTCAATTTCAGATCACATCAGTATCAGTCTCTCTATTAATGTAGAACTGTCTGAAAATGATCCAAATACCCCCTTTCATCTTTAAAATGAAACAGTCTACTGCCTACCCAGGACTGAAAACACAATCAAAGTTAGTATTGAATGCAACCCTGCAAAGATAATTAGAGCTAAACCATTAAAAAAAAAGTCAGAGGTAACAGTTGCAAAGGTTTTTCAAAAGGAAATAATGTTTAATAAATCACAGAAACCAAAAATACCATGCAGTAAGTAAAAGCAGCCACCCTCATCAATCAATAAAACAAGTTTTGTTGTTGTTGTTGTTGTTTTAATTCTACTGCAGTAGCTTTAGAATAAAAGGATTTGTGTTTAAAGATCTGCTGTGCAGTGGCCTCCCTCGTTCCCACATGGAGGGTGGTATTTTGAAAAAGGTAAGAGACACAGGTGTGCATCGTTTGAAATAGAATTTATTAACGGGTTGTATTATTTTACTTTGCCTCCATGGAACAGCACAATGGACTGATAAGCTGCCACACTTCAGGCAGAGGGAGGAACATAAACAAAAATTTCAAAATGAAAAAGCTGTGGAACTAGGAATACACACAATACGCCCCATGCCAGCTGATTTATGCAGTAGGACAAGGGAAAAGATGATCTTTTCTTAATTTCAGTGCATTTTCAGTGTGATAGAGCACTGAATCCAGTCACTAACCCCATTAAATTACTTGTCAAGAGCTGGATCCTATTTTTCTTTGGGAAAAAAAAAAGTGCCAGGGCAATAAGATAATTTGTAGTTCTAGGTTTCTAATATACAATAATTCTGACCATTTAAAATAGTTTTTGTAGGAAATATTTTATAGTTAGAGAAATAGTTTTTGACATTTTGGGGAGAAAAGAACAATGGGCCGTTTACAGGTCTACACAGCAGATTAATGAATCTAATTGAGTCTGTAGGGAAATGTTTCAGTTTAACTACTGGAACTAATTTATACATTCACTACATCGTAATAAGTCAATTTAAGTTTCTGGAAATAAAACTGGATATCCTGGGTATAGATTTGAACTATAAATTTCTGCAAGAAAGGAGTCTGTGTGTTCATTATACATTGTAAAATTACCATATGGACCTGTCAACACTTCTTAGCACAGCTTTGTAATAATGTCATTTAGTTTAACATTGTAATGTGCCAACTGAATTAATGTGTATGACACAAAGCATGCCTCCCTCCCAACCTCTGCTTCTGGGGAGCTGTGCAACTTTTAAAGATTTTTTCTCAAGGCAAGAGCCTCCTGAATTTGCATAGAGAACTTTGAGATGAAGATTGAGTGTAATCACATTTACTGGGAGCTGCCGAAAAATAAGCTACAGGGCTCTGACGCCTAAACTTTCCAGAAATATGAAATCTCTAGAAAGGAGAATAAATCTTTACCTGAGAAGCCTTACTTTATAACCAACACTATTCTACATTGAGTTAGAAATAGCTTTAATAATTTCTTTTTTTAACTCTGTAAAACTCCAAAGATGGAGAGGTTAGAAAGCTGTGTGTGTGTGTGTGTGTATACACTTGATGTTATTGTATCACCCAAAATGCTTCCCTCCATCTGCCCATTTAGAATATAAATAAAATAACATCTTCCCCCCAGATATCATTAGACTGTGACATAACCTAACCCTATGGAGAAATCATCAAGCAAATGTGGACAGGGAAAACAATTGCTAATCTTTACCATTGGTAAAATCATTTACATTCATCATCTGGTTTAATTCCCTTAACCCATTTTGCAGATGAGAAAACCAAGATGTAAGGACATCGCCCAGTTTATCCAAACTCCTGAACATAGCAAAACTTGGATTCGAACATAGATGTCTAATGCCAGAGTCTAGACATCTATGTCTAGAGCCATGGTCCTTAATCTATATAACATACTCTACTACTACAACTACTAATAATAATTACTAATATTCTATATATGTGTATATACATACATATATACACATACACATATATGTGTATATATGTATGTATATATACATATATACACTAAATATATATAAAACAACACTTTTCCATATAATTAAATCACTTAACTCATTTTGTCCTCACAACAACCATATAAGGTAGCTATTATTATAATACCAGTTTTATGGATGAAAAAAGTGAGACATTGAGAGGGTACCTTACTAGGCATTTCTAGCTCAAAGTCATATTACTACTAAGTGGCAGGGCATGGATTTGAACCAAGACAAACTGACTCTAGAATCCTATTTTCTGAATACCCATGATGCAGATACACAGTATCCTCCATGGCATATCATATTTTACCTCCTTCATACAATCAGATTTTACCTCCTTTATATGAGCATAAGAGCTTCACAAGTTCTAATTTATATGAAAATTAAATTATCCTTAAACATTCTTTGGGTTAAGGCATTAGGTTTTTGTTGTGGTGGTGGTTTGGTTCATTTTTCTTTTTCTTTTCTTTCTAGGATCTCAGGTATACTAGGCAAGATTTCTGCCACCATCAACCGTTAAGAATTTCTGTTACTGTGGATCAGGAGGCCGAGGCAGGAAGATTGCAAGTTCGAAGCCAGTCTCAGCAACTTAGGGAAGCCCTAGGCAACTTAGCAAGACCCTGTCTCGAAATTTAAAAAAAAGAAAAGAAAAGGGCTGGAGATTTGGCTCAAGTGGTTAAGCACTTCTAGGTTCAATTCCTGATACAAAAGAAAAAAAATGTTCCCTTAGAAAAGCAATAGACTATTCTGTAAATATTTATGAACAGACTAGCATAGAGGAGTTTAAGTGATGAGCCCCCTCTTATCATGCAGAGTGTTAAACTCCAGGTGAGGAACTTGTTGTAATTCTTTGAGAGAGAAAAAGAATTTCAGGAAAAGTCCAAGTACTCTATGAAAAAGTCATATCTGGTAAAGAGTGAAACTATGCATGGTCCTGAATACATAGGCCACCACTGGGTACCATGAAGACAAAGGACAACCAAAGGAGAAAGGGACCACTTTTTGTCCCAGACTTGGACATTTCAAACATCTTAATAAATCCAAACACCAGACATGGGGATGACCCAGGAAATTTAGCTTCCTGACAAAAATCTCAGGAATCTTGTTTGACTTCAGGTTAACCCAACTTGTTATTTCTCTTTCCTGTCATCTAGACGAGACAATTCATTCTCTCACTTTGATCCTCGGAGATGAGTTTGGACTCCCCACTTGTTCTGTTGGCTTATACCCTAGTTGTAGTCTCTGTACTTAACGTGCACTATAATTGATGACTAACACATGGAAAGGGATTAGTCTAGACCTTGTAATAAAAGTCCAGAGGCTCTGAAGTCAGATGTGAATTGTGCTGTTTTGAAGTCTTGATCAGCATTGCTGCCTGTGGCTATAGGAAAATTTCAAGAAGAACATAGAGCTGAAGTGCTTCCCACTACCTCCACCCTCATCACCAGCACCATTCTCAGCTGTTCCGATCTGTCTCTCTGTACAACTGTCCTTGTATAAAAATCCCTTGTCAAATTTGGGGGGATACTCATCCAGAATTGATGACCATTTGCTTTTTTTGTATGAAAAAAAAGATGGAACTAGACAAATTATAACTATTAGGCAAATTTCATCAAAATCCAGGAGTGATATCCAGGAAAGAACTTACCTTTACAAAACACTATAAACAAGTGTCCTTTTGTCCAGAAATCATAATTAATTGATGTTTTCTGCTCTTGGGGAGAATATAAGGCACCCAACCTTCATCATTTTTGGATTAGATAAGAAAGATTGGATGCCATAATTTTACACACATCAAGTGACACCTAAGTCACTTGATGTTTATGAAATTATGGCATCCAATCTTTCCCATCTAATCCAAAAATGTGACTTAGTATGCCTCAAGGAGAAGTAAAAGAGCACATACACTCTACATGTGAGCAGCCACATGGCAAAGCCCACGATGGTTAAGGCTGAGTCAAGGCCAAACTCCTTTAGCCAAGTGAACTCTTGTCAAGCCTATTGAGGAAAACACACCAGCAGTGATCTGACCACTGACTGTAATACTTGAAGGGTGACAACAGCACAATAGTAATGCTTTGGGATTGACCTCTGTTTCTTTTATTCTGCAACATTTGTATCATTGTTTAAAAGGAAGAGAATTATGGAAAGATTCCAATACAGTTACCCAATTGAAATCAATATAATTACTAGCAATACTGAATTCCCATATGATTCACAATTTAAAATCACAAAAAATAAGTTGGGGCTTAACAAATTATCTGAGTGATTTATCCAGCTTGAGAAATCACTAGGTTAGAAAGCTCACATTACAGCATGAACCTTCAGGTTCGGTTTCCTACATAGACTAGTGCCAGCCACTGGCCTTGACCCCTAATTCTTTCACCCTTCTCAAGCACTCGTACAGCATCAAGCCATGAAAATCATGGTAAAGGAAGGGGTCAAAAATTACCTCATGAATTTAGGCAGTGCAGAAATAGATCAATAATCCAAATTGGATGTTTTGGCCTTGAAATTAAGTTCCAACAGTATTACAAAATAATCACCTATATCCAGAAGTCCTGGTTTCATAGTATTAAAAATTCCATAAGTATGAGAAAAATTGTAATACTATTCCATTTTTTAAAATTTATACTCTGTGTTTTCAGCAGTATTATAAGAATTTAGACATCCCTTTTGTCTTATGATAATGATAAATGGAGAGAAATGTAAAGGATCATTCTCCTCTTGATTACATTTGCACTTTTCCATTCCAACTTCTACTTCCGCTTACCCCCTGCCTCCAATATATGCCTAGATTTTTTTCATTTAGATGAAACATAATTTGTTCAAATTGTCCTTTCCAAACTTTAAGAAAGCCTATCTAGTATATGAGGCAACACATGACTTCAAAATACTTAGCATTTCTATGATGCTGCTCATCTTCAATGCACTTTAGAAATATTAGCTAATTAATTAATTAGTTCCTGATTACAAGGGGGTAGAAGTTCAAGGAGAAAATTGGCAAACATTTCTCCACCTTTATAAAGAAAATCTTGCTTATATTAGAGAATAGTATTTCTCCTTTTGAGTAATATGTACTATCATAAAAGTGTTATAAATGCCCTTAGCTGGGACTAGGTATAATAATCATTAAAAATGAAGAATAGTAGTAAAGACACTAGTACAAACACAACAATATTTTTAAGGTGGATACATATTTGTTGGATTCTGTTCCTGTTGAGCGGGAAGTATGTCTGTGTTCTTTTTTTTGTTGTTGTTGTAGCACCTAACATAATCACTGGCATGGAAAAAATAAGCACAATGATTTACATGTGACAAAGTCTAATTAATCAGCTTTATTTTATACAGTGATATGCAAGATGAGAGTAAATGCAAAACAAAATTAATCCATGTAAAAAGGAAATCAAGAAACTCAAGTATGTGGTTGATTTTCTGATCACAAAGTTATGTCAATGGGCACCATTTAGCCTCATGAAAAAAATTAGGGAGGCTGAGGTACAGCTGAGTGGCAGAGTGCTTGCCTAACCCTGTGTAAGGTCCTGTGTTTGATCCTCCAAAATAAAACAACTACATAAAAATTTACTAAGTATGTGCATAATCTATCTGTTTATAGAATAGATTTAGTTTTTTATTCCATTTCATGCAAAGAACAGCCTAATTTAATCAAACATAGTATCTAATATATTTTCTTAGAACATTTACCCTGATATTATAACAGTTGAATTGATTGAGAATATAATTCCACCTCACCCATTTGATGTCAAGCAGCTAGATATTACAAATTGACCTTTTAGTCTTACACATGAGTTCCTGATTTGAGAGAGACACAAAACTAAGCTGTCTATACACATAAACATTATAATTTTTGATAGTCAAATTACACAGTTGGCAATAGGAACAAGAATTATTGACATTTTTAATTTTAGAGATAACATAATTTTGTACACTAAATTATGATCTTAGGCTCTGCTCCTAAAGCACCGGAGTTATGTATGTTTCTAATCTGGGCAGGAAAGTTCTGCTTATTCTCTATTATTGATCAAAACCAAATCAACATCTGACACATAATAGCTAAGGAATATAAATAAAATGATTATAAAAGTAATCCAAAATTTTGGATTCATGAGCTTACTATAGACTACCTTTTTTTTTAATTCAAAATACAGAGAGAAAAAAAAATTGTGAATCTCTGATACCTTTGAAAAAAATTATAAGAAAAAGTAATATGAAAGTAATGCAAACAAGTATTTTGCACTTTGTTTCAGTACGGCCACTGACCTCAAGAAGCTCATTCATGTCTTGGATACTCAGTATACTTGGTTCCTGGAAATATGGCACTGCAATGACTGTAGGTGGGACATGAGAAGGATAAGTTTTGGAGAGTAAATTTGGGTGTGCTGAAAGATTCAGTTGTCCGTAAGCATCAAGCCAAATTGTTCAGCAAAATACTAGATATTAGAGAAGAAAAAGACAGATAAATGTTTTTGTTCACTACATAGAGGTGACAGCTAAAGCTCCAAGGGTGAATGAAACGAATCAGCAAGAGAGAAAAGACAGAAATAGTAAAGACAGGATGAAAAGAAAATGGAAAATAGGTGACCAAAGATGTGAGAGAGACCAGGAAGATTAATGTGTTCTCATGAGATAGATTTGAGGAGAGGAGGTAGAATGTGTCAGAAGCTTAAGAAAAACAAAGAGAGAAAACTGAGTAAGGACCTTTTTGATTGGTTAACAGAAGATCTCCTTTAAACTAGAAGATCTCTAGGTCAGTAACTACATTTTTTAGAGGTTAAAAAGAAGAAGAGAAAGAACAGTGGGGATGAGAAGTCATTATATTGTTGAGAAATACTGTAGACAAGTCAAAAGAGAGGAGGACAGTTGTAAGGTACAGAAGGAAAGAGAGGGAATCTTTCTAGGGACAAGTGAAACTTGATTATGAGAAATAATCAAATTACATACTTGGCAATAAAGACAAAATGATTAACTTTTTTTTTAAGTTTCGTGATAACATCACAGTTTTGTACATTAAATAATAATCCAAGATTCTTCACCTTAACAGCAGGAGCTGTGCATGTTTCATGCTGGGAAGAGAAAATATATCTTAACAAGTCAGGGAGAAAGTCCCTTCAGGAGAGAATGAAATCAGAAGACAATAGCATGAAGTAGATGAAATGATGCAACACACTTCCTTGTGACATCTGGGCTAGCAGAAGCATCCAGAAAAAATTCTGAGATGAAGATGATGACTAACATGACCAAAGTTTGTTTTGGATGATCTACTGAAAGATGTAAATACGCCAGTGGAAAATAAAGAAGTGTCTCAGAAACCCAAACACCATGACGCCGATCACAGTTGAAAGCCATCAGAAACAGCAGTAAGGGTCTTGGCTAAGGCCAGAGAGCTTGGATTTGTAGAATACCATTACATGATTACCTACAATAACACCTATCAGTTTTATTAATCCATGATTAGGGATCAGAAAAGGCACTGATTTAGGAGATTTAAGTATCCATATGAGCACTGTCTATCACAACATGATAGCATACAAAGAATTTACATCTAAGAAACCAGAAATCTGGGTTCTGGCTTTAATCACTATATTGCCCAAGGCTAACATCTTCCCTTATTTGATACTTTCTTTATTTGTAATCTGAAAGTGCTAGACTGTGTGATTTCAACTATAATTTCAAATGGAATAAAATCATCCAATCTTAGAATAAAAGTGCAATACAGAAAAAGCAATAGCTCTGTGGTCAGATTTTACTCTCCACTTCTGCTCCTTTACTGGCTGCAACCTTCAGAAACTAACTTTTTTTGCATCTCAGTTGTTTTGTCTGTAAAATGGAGAAACAGTAAGTTATGGGGAATTTATTGTTTAAAATTTGCCTACCAGTTAGTTAATAATTGTTTATTTGATCATCTGGATTTTTTCTTCTTAAACTGAAATATTCTAACCATAACCTAATGCTTCTTGATGTCTTAGAATCACCATCAAGTTCAGTTGATACAATATAGTGACATTTGCACCCAGTTGTTCATATACTTACTGAGTGTAAGTGTCTCCTTTTTGCAGGTAGACACGTTTTCCTTTTACTACAATTTATATGTCTATAATCTACTTTGATCTTAGAAAATAACTGAAATATTACAAATATATATTAAATAAAAACAAATAGGTGCTTCCGAGGCTGTGGGTGCTAGGAAAACAGCTATTCTGACTTCTGAGAAATGATTTATTTTCAGATTCTAAGCTGTGCTTCAATAAGTAGTTGGAGCTGAATAGTCAAATACCCGAAAAAAGGATAACATTAGATTCAAACACAAAAACTGTACACAGGCTGCCATCGGCAAAGCCTAACTTGAAAAGTGCTAACAAATCTTAATATTGCATTTGATCACTACCACAAATTTAATTCTTTTTTTATGGGCAAAGATAGGTGAGAAAATGGTATGACAATGTAGTTCAAAGTAGAAAAGATTTTCTTTTTTTACTAATATTAGGTCTACACATTCACATTTAAAATCTGAATTGGTTTAGTCAGTAGTTGACTCAAATTGATTGTTTTTAAAACTAGTTTCAACTCAGCCTTTTGAAAGGTAAGAAAAATAAATATTTAGACAATATAAATTATGTTAATCATTTTAGAATTAAATTCAGAGAATGTAAGAAATAGCAAGGAAGTACACAGCCCACTTTCCCTGTATTCTCTCCTTTTCTACCTGATGGCTGCCCTTCTTTTCCTGAGACATCTGAAATTTCTGAGCTAGACAGAGTACAAGATTTAGCAAGTCTATTGCTTCTGCTTTAGACAGAAAGACATGAGTCTATTTTATATTCATTTTACTAGGACTATAAATTGCTTGGAAAAAAAAATCAACCAAAAATAAAAATAAGAGGGATCTTTCTACCTCAGATAGAGGTACTACTAAAGTCTTCAGGAAGTTTTTAAACTACCTGGAGAATAAATTGGAATGATATGGGCTAACTCCAAAGTTTATGAGCTAATGAGATGCTGTGAGATTTCCCTGTGGATACAGTCTTGTGTAAAGAACTAGCGAAATTATTACAATCCTACCTCTCTGAATTAGTTGAACAGGCTAATCCTCACAAATGGATAGGATTTAAGATACGATTCTGAGATTTTTATCGAAATGCGTAAATCTATGTATAGATTTAGGTTCAGATTTATAGACACTGAATATAACAGAAAGAGATGTGGACATTTTCATTCAGCAATTTTTATGTACATTTTAAATCATTGGTTAGCGTGTATTTCTCTCAATAAAAGCAGCATGCTGATGGGGGAATTTGCTGCAATAAAATATAAAACTAAGCTGTTATATTACTAGCTCAACAGCACAATGCCTTAGATATTTTAGTTTGGAGAGAGAGAGAGAGATCTAAAACTCATATACAAAAATCTTTGGCCAAAACTACCATATATATGTAGTATTAGTGAAGTATAGGGAAATAAAAAAGTTTAGAATATTGATCTTAAAAAAAAAAAAAAAACTTTACAAGCTATGCATAAGAGAATTTCACAGGAGATCACTAACTTTTTTAGGTATTCTTTTTATTTAAATATGTTCACCTTTAAAGTCAAATATATTTAAATATATAAAATTAAATATAAATATATAAAACCAATATTTTAAACCAAATATATTCACCTTTAAAACCAAATTTCAAATACTTAGTCTTCTGGAAATATCCTTTGTCAGTCTACTTTATTACCCATATAAGTGAATTGTTTTTCTGTTACTATAAAATTGCTTTCTATTTAATTCTAATCAAAGAGAATTATTTTACAGCACGAGCGCGCGCGCACATACACGCGCACACACACACACACACACATATGCTTGGGCCAGAGAGTCAGGGCATTTAAAATCTGTGAGAAAGTTTTGAAGATGTTTAATGTAAATCCAGCTCCAGCCTCAAATTGGTACACATGAAACTAGATTCACAGAGGGCAGGACCTCGAAACTTGGTAAGAGTTTTTATATTTAAGCTTATAGTCAATCACCTCTCTCCCACATCACCTTCTTTATCATTTCATAACTATTATCTGTAAAAATTTTGACTTTTTAGTTAGCATTATGCCAATATGGAGATTTTTTTCCTTTACCTCTTTAGAGGGTCATGGCAATATTCCATATCCCTCTGCCATAGCAAATATGTTCAACACGTAAGGATCCAACTTCATACTGTCAGTCTAGGTCTTTTTTTCTTGAGAATCTATGCTATTTAATTTTTTTTTCTTTTTTAGTTCTTATAGTATGTCAGTCCTGGTAATATTCCTGATGGATCCACAAAATAACACACAAAGACTTAGTATGCACTGACTTTTGAAGTTTGTTATAAAGTTTCAGATCATACTGTCACATGCACACAAAGTGTTTGGCAGACCTTGAATCCAGGGAGTGAATTTGGACACACTGTGTCTCTTCCAGCATCTTTTGGTGGACCATGCAAGATGTTGTTCATATAGAGCTCCAGAGAGGAAGGAACAACTAATACTGATGATATTCACATGCAACCTAAGTGAGAAGACCTCAGATAAGACTCACCTGTTTCCTCCATTGCAATTCAGAGCAAATATTGAAATAAACCATTCCATTTCTTTAGGCCTAACTTGTCTTTTCCTAAGGAAGACAACAACAACAACAAAAGTATTTGGTACTGTAAAAAACACCTGAGAGCTTTCCAGAGGTAAAATCAGAAACTATATGAGGTTAGTGCAGTAGAGGTCTTTATATATCCAAAGTACTTTAAAATACATTGCCTCATTTAGGCTATATTTAAATATTTAGCCACATATTTTCCTATTTGAGAACTCTGGACAGTGAGGCTTACATAGATTTTTTCAAAGCTATGGAGGTGACAAATCCTTTATTTGTTATTTTATTCTTAGAAATACTCCATGGTACTCACAGTTTTTAACCTACACGGAAAATTTGGTGTCCGCAATTAGAGACTACTTATTGCCCAGAGGGGATAGCATATACATCATATTTGAAAAATGTGAAAAATCAGAAAGCTCATACAAGTGCCTTGTCACCTGCATGCCACTCTCCTGCACCAATGAAACTGTTTCCTACTTATCCTCTGGAGTATTATTTGTTTAAATGTTTCCCCAGCCACCATAATCTCAATATTCTATCTACTGCATAATTAACAGGTCCCAAGAAGAATATTTTGAGACTGGATCTTAAAGAAAATTATATTTGCCTTTTTTTTTCTACTTGTGACCCCTTTGAACTGAAACTCTTACGGATGCCATTCAGATCAGTTAAACACCTGACAGGTCCATCTGTATACAATATCACCCACAAACATGAAAAACTGTCCTTGTGCTTTGCTTTGCTCCTGTCCTGGTTATTTTGTTCTCCTGTAGCCACAGGGGATGTTAATACCCTTCTCCTTCCAGGAAATGTAAGGAAAATGGATCCTATGCTAACTTGTGCTCCTGAGAGAAAGATGTTGTAGAAGTGACATATGCCATTATACTGTTACTTACATGCAATCTACAAGTTCTCTAGTAACATTCTCACATTTGAATGAACATGTTGCTTAACTTCCTGACCTGGAACTTAAATCACTTCAGTTTAAGTATGGCTCATCAGTTATTCTGCACATTTCCCATATAGATTGTTTTCTCTTAATGATAAGAATGTTATAAATTGGGGGATGCCTTGTAAATTCAATTACTTTCTGTTTTATTGCCTGCATTACATAACGTGTTCCATTAGTGTTACCAGCAGTTGAATATTTGTGTTAGTTCTTTTCTTAATTCTGAGGAAAACAATTCACTGTTTTGGTAGAACAACACTGGGATGATTTTTAAATCTGGGAAAGTGCAAATAAGAGACAATGATGCAAAGCAACTCACATTTTTTTTCTTTGACACATTCCTGGGACATTTCTGTATAGCAACTAATTTCAATAGCAACTAATGATTCTAAAAATACCTCTATGATTCAAATGATTCTGTAAATGTGATAAGAATTCGTAATAGCTGTCAAAACTCAAAATAAAGCAAATATGTCTGTGAATTCCAAAAAGGATTATTTGAATCTGTTTTAATCACTGCTTTTTAAAATGTCATATTACTTCTTACACACATTTACACATTAGTGTCCCAGTATACAAATTTACAATCATGTTATATAATCTCAAAATCTTTAAGATCCATATGTCTAGTATTGTCATGCAGCTTTGAAATAATGCATAGACCAATTTTCCTCTTTGAATACAATTGTGTCTGACTCATTTTAGGTGTAGGCAATATTACCCATTCCAGAAGAATAGGAATGAAATGATAGATATGCCAGTGTAAATTAATTTCACATAGGTAAAGATTTTATTTGTATTTCAAATCTGCTGCTTTTCCTTAAGGATTGATTTCATGTTGTGATTATTTTCTGATGCTAAAAAAGCTACAAAAGATTTAAAATCTCTAAATATAATTTTAAACATGCAATCAAAGTTGTATATCTATGATTAATGTGAAGTTCAAATAAAGTTTACCTGAAATAGTATCTGAAATGACTTGATTTTTTTTCATTCTTTTATTGGATAACCAATCTTCAGGTTAAAAAAAGATTTGTTAAACGAGATAAGCCTCAGTTAATATTTTGGAAGACAAATTATTGTCATAGTTATTGATTCTTCCCTTGTTTTGTGTGGAAACAAATTAGAGATGCTCAAAATTCTCTCTCTCTCTCTCTTTCTCTCTTCCATTTCAGGAGAATGTGTACATAATTAAACCTATTTCTGTGTAAATGCAATAGCACCCTCTAGAGGTCTGGAACACTCTGCATAACTTTCATAAATCAAAGTCTTCTTTTGTTAAACTTACATATTTTTGTCAACTTAGACATTTCATATTTTATATCCTGATAATTACATTTGTTGCTTAAAATGATTAAATGCATTTAATTTATTATTACTTTCTACCAGACCTTCATTGTGATTTGTGTGTCATGTCATTTGTAATACTGCAATGTAATAACAAAACATACAATTCAGTTGATCTTGATGATATGTCCATAAATATCCTATTTTCTTTCATGTGAAAATATTTGCCAAAAAAGAAATGACAAGTTTCATTTCTAAAATCCCTTAATATGAGGTTATATGAAGACAACAGGGAACTATTTATATCTCTTTTGAAGATTCCTCATGGAAACAGTTACTTTCATTCTTCAAGTCCCTGATCAACAAACACAGCTGTGGTTTTTCTGTGGTTTTGAAGCTAACTTATCCGAGATGGGAGAATATGAAAAGGAGCAGAGGTCAAAAAACAACGGAAAAAATATCATGAGTCACTGGAACACATTCAAGAACTAAAGTGACTTCTATTGTGTCATAATAATATAAATAAATGATCCCATAGTCATTGGCCTCTCTGTAACAGCTCTGCATACAAAGATCTTTTTAAAGTTCAGGGAGATGCAAACAAAGTTGTTCATCCATGATAAAGAAGGGAAAGAGCATGTGACTAATGCAGGGTAAAAGGAAGTAATGTCATTATACTCTGAAAGCAACTCAGGGTTGCTGCTCCTGAAGTCTGTTCAAGATACCACGTCTTGACTGGATGGGGAGATATTGGAGTGGGACAGAATCCCCCGTGAAACTTCACACTCAGTGGGCCTACCCTCTGGGAAGTCTGCTTTCCCCTGGCTCTAGTCATAAAGGAATGACTTTGGGGATGTCATACCGAGTCCTCTGAACTGGTACACTGCAGAGATAAGACACAGAAAAACAAATGGAATTAAAAGTCTAGCCCCAAACACTTGAATATGCTCAAATACAGACACATACACACACAGACAAATCATATTAAAATGCATAGGAAAATGTTTATGCCCACATAGCTGCATATTTAATAGAGAAGAGGAAAGAGAAGGCAGAAGAGCTAGAATTGCCAGAATCATTCTCTTCATAGTACTTTGTTCCTTCACCTTAACTTCTGCTTCTCTACTTTATTCCCCTAATCATCGAGAAGAATCGGGCCAGAACTCTGCTGGCCAAACTGGGAATTTTCAGACCATATTGTGTGTGTTTTTCCACTGACTCTCTTGAGTTTCTCCAGCTGCAGGACCATGGGTTGATTTCATAAATTCTCTGTGCTTTCATTTACATGAAGTGGTGAGACAATTAAATGATGAGATACTTGCAAAGTATTCAATGGTGTCTAACAAACACATGGGAATAAAACTGGTTTTCATTAAACTTTATTTATTTAGCAGATACTTGTCTAGCACCTACTGGACTTGATACTTTCAAACAGTACTTATTTAAAAGTACCAAGTCCAATTAATCAGTAAAATTAACCAATTTATTCATCCAAACAGGGTTTATGAGTACAGAATGTATCATTATCATTATCATCTTAACAGGTAAAACTGAGACACAAGTTATGTAATTCTTCCAGAGTCTCATAGCTATGAGTATTGAAGTTAGAATTCAATCCCAAGGAATGTGGATGGAGTCTATGCATTTAGTAGAAAGAGTTCTGCTAAGGAGCTATGCCTGTTACACTGTTAAACAGAATGTTAACTATACAATATCACAAGACAGTGATGATAACTTTATGTGTGTAAATGACTGAGATATCACTGTAAAAAGTGGAGCTTGTCAGAAAAAAAATGATTATTTTGACAGTCATGAAAGGATATAGCCTCTTGGAGTTTCTTCATTTGTCCTTAACCTGGATTTGTTTACTTTCATTCTTTCCTAGGTGGTCATTAATTCTTGAATGATCATTCCCGCTCACTCCTAGATTTAAGGTATAAACTGGAAATCATGTGAGAAAGGAAACACAAGGGCCATTGACATTTCTTGTACCTTTCCAACTTAGCTCTTTAATTTAGGTATGTCCTGGTCATACACCATCACAGTGCTATGATTTCTCCATCAAAATTATTCTCTAAAGATTCAAAATAAAGGCTGCAATTGTAGAGTGCCTATGTCTGGTGGCATTTGTACTTTTGAGGTTATCGAAGAGCAATGGCAACTGTGTTGATTGTGTGTAGGAGTTCTGATGTGGTGTTTTGGCTCTTGGTGGTTAAACCAGGATCCCTTTATAAAGGACTCATTGCTTAGCATAGGGCTTAAGAGAGCAGAAGAGTACTTGTCCACAATACTCTTATTTATTGGATTTCAAACTCAGATGTGCATCAGAATTTCTCCAGAGATTTTGATTTGGTAGGTCTAAAACAAGGTCCGTAAATTTAGGAATTTTCAGGTGGTTTTGATACAGGTGGCTCAAGGACTGCACTTAGAAAAACATTTCAGGACCAGTAAGTAGTAAAGGTGATCGAGAGTCTCCTAGGAACTATTTTAAATACCAATGCAAAGAATCAGAATCTGCAGGAGACAGGGCTGAACATGTGCATCTGGAAACAGCTGCTGAAGTGTTCTTCAATTCTCCCTGCCCTAGCTTTGTTCTGGAATTGTGGTTTGAGGCTGTGTTGGATGAAGCCCCAGGAATTCAGGAGGTATTCCAAGGCCTTTTTTTGTGGCCAAACACACAGGTGTTCCCTTCAGTCCTTTTGATAAAACTACGCTTATATTATTTTTTTAATATTAGGATTCCTCACAATGCTTTTTTTTGTACATTGGAGATAGAGTGTTGTGGGGGGAAGAAAGAAAATTATTTCAATTTCTAGATTCAATATGAGGGGTTTCACTAAGCCATAGAATTTTGATCATTTTCAAACAGGTTTTTAGCCAGCTCCTTTCCCCCATTCTCCAATATATATATATATATATGATATTAGAGGAACTTCTCAAATCATGGAAATCTCTAAGTATTAACCATAAGTCATACTGAGGAACTGTTCATTTTATTTTAAGCACATGACCTAACATGCATAAAATCATGTTTCACTTCATTATTATCTGGAGGTAACTCCAAAGAGATAATAATAAAATCAACAAATTGACCAGTGAATCCATAGATAAGTTATAAATGATTTTTCACCAGCTGTCCACGTCCACTCAGCTACCAGCATCAAGAAATATGTTGATTTATTCTCTTTAAGCTTAATAATGAGCACATGGACTGAACTGAGTGTTCTATTTATTCCTGGTTACAAACTGACAAGGTTTCCATTGGACCAAGAAAAATGTTTCCAGGGTGATTATTAATATCTGTTAAGAACCCACGGTCTGGATTGTGACCATAAAATTTATAATACAAAATTTATAGTCTGTCAAATAGTGAAAGTCAAAAACTAAAAACAAGAAACAAAGTAAATGTAAAAACATAGGTAGACTAAAGAAACAGTAAACTACTCTCTGAAGAGGTAAGATTCTTTTATTTGTAAACATATTTTGATTCTAATAGGAGCAGCTTGAGGCTCAAAGTCAACTAATTAAAATAATTGGGACAGAAAACACTAATACAGCTTCTGGTTTGGGTGCTGATTGAAGAATGATAACCAGTGAGATTATCCACAACTAAGTCCACAACTAATTAGACCATAAGATTTACTCCTCTGGACAGGGATCAGGGGAAGTGGGGAAAGGAGGGGTAATAGGAGTGGAAATGACCTAAGTATGTTACACACATGAGATATGCCACTATGAAACCCATTTTTCTGTATAATTAATACTCACCTGTAAAAATAAATTTAAAAAAATTTATCACTTTCATTCATTATCTTTGACCTCTTCAACAGAACCACCACATGGGAAATATGATCCATGAGCACTTTTTCCTTGTCTCTCTCAAACATCCAAAAAAACAGAGACAGCTCAAAGGTTAAGTTCAGGATACAGAAGAAATAGAGTAGAATGTATTAGGATAGAAGAAAAAAAGAGATGAAAAACCTTTTCAAAAATATTGTCTTTGCATAGCCATTTATTTAACTAGCATTCATTGAGTCAATTCCATGTTGTTGGAGAGTTTTTAAAATTGAGAGTAGTAGCACTTTATTGAACTGAGAGAATAATTTCATAGGTTGTAATCAGGGATTTCTTTTTTCAAAATGAATCAGAATAGAACATTCCAAAGTACATAAAGTCTATACTACATGAATGTATTATTCAATGGAAGTTGTGTTTCAGTTTTTTTTTTCCTGTGTGAAAGTGTGTATGTTCTAGATCACAATACAAAAATGTATTTGCATGTGTGTGTGTGTGTGTGTGTGTGTGTGTGTGTGTGTGGTGCTGGGGATTAGAACCCAGAGCCTTGTACATCCAAGGCAAGCACTCTACCAACTGAGCTATATCCCAGCCCTAAAAAATGTATTTTAATGGTAATTGCATTAAAAAACTTTGAAAGCCACTGCTTTAGAGTCCGCCAGAGGAGTAGGCAATTCACAGAAAATTAGGATACACTGCTATTCTAAATAACCCTGAAATCTAAGGTATGTGTGTGGCAGGGGGCAGGGGGTGGGGTTGTGCTGAAGGGTTGGAAATGACTACTGAAGCAGAGTCTTGATATGTAAACTGGGTCCTAAATGATGAATTTGGAGATGCAGAGGGAGATCCAGAAAGGACATCCCCTGAAACCATTTGTATAAAGTTTATAAGGTGGTGAGAAAGCATTTGGTGGAGAAATGTAAGATGGATGGAGACAATGAGAGGAGACTGGCATGTGATAAAAACTGAGAAGTGCCTTGGGTGCACTCCGGCCTTCTAGAAAAAACGTGATCCCTTTTGCTCTATTTTGTTTGTATTTGTTGTTTTGAAGAAGATAACATTGTCACCACAATAGACTAGAAAAGAAAGGGAGACAAGTGGTTTTTTGGAATTGTTCAGACCAAGGCCAATGAGGATCTGAGCACAGTAAAAGCACAGAGGAGAAGATGTCACTTTGGAGGAGCACTGTCAACTAAAATCCGTGTCATTTCACAACTGCTTGTTGCCTATGTGGTATGAGACAGATGATTCAAGAATGATCCTGTTCTTATAGAATTAAAAGATGAAATAATGTAAGAGAGATATCTATTTTCCCCTTTGTTTATACCACTTTTTTTAATGGTTGGTAAGCAATTGGGCAATTTTTTGAAACTTCATTTTTAATCTGCTAAATTAAGATGCATATAATTTAAGAGCTTTCAATGAGGGGATATAATTTTATACTCCCTTGACCAAGCTTATATTAGCATTATAATGGCATAATCCTTAAAACCATATGGTTGGTGGTACCATCCTCACCATCATTCAAATGTCTCACTTCTTAAATGAAAGTTTCCATCAGTATCATCCTAAAGATGTCAGAAAACACAATTATTTTTCTACCTTAAAAATAGGTTTAGTAATATTAATTCAGTTAAGTTTCTAGATGATAAAAACTATTTAAGTGAAAGAGAAAATAAGCCATATTGTTTATATTATCAAAGTAATAGAAGAAAAGTTTTATTTCTCTTCCTAACTTTGTTCACACCAAGACACATAGGCCTGTAAGCATTATCTTCTTATCCCACCATAATGAGAATCTTTATGATACATTTTAGACCTTCTATCTTAGTATCACAGAGTCATTTTCTCACAAAATGAAGGCACCCCATTCATAAGAAAATGCAAATACAAGCCATTCAACACAGCATTGGGGGTTTCCTAGAGTGGAAGACCTGTGACCCAAATGTCTATTTAGCTGCTTTGAAATGGGCTTCCACCACCCCTTTCCACAAACCAGGATTGATAACCCTTAGAGTACTATTTCTTTTTAGAAATATGAAAGTCCACCTAAAAATAATACCCCAGTTATTTTTAAAAAATCAAATACATTTTGATCAAATAATGCCAAATCTATAATGTCCTGTAAATGTAGTGATGTGGAAACCCCTTGTTTCTCTGTAGTGAGAGCCTTGTGATGACTCCTGATATTAAGTCAAGGAGTGTTGTTTGGAGACATTAGAGAACACTGAGAATGTGGAGCTTTTGATTCTATGTTTTGTTTTTCCTCCAGCTGACAGAAGGATAACTGTTCATTCTTTCCTAAAGCTCACCCATAAAAATAGCATCTTTGAGATATTAGATAGATATTAAGATTGTTTCTACTCCCAAGTTCCATTGATTTTATGAAAAAAAAATGAAATAAAAGAAAGAAGGTGGAGCTCTTCTAGCCTGCTCTCCTGGTGATTATTTACATCTAAACTGAAGATAACATAGACACAAGTCACCAGGAACTCTATCTGGGGTCCTTTTCTCAATCCCCAGGTGCAGAAGACAGGCAGTGATGGTTACTGTGCTCCTGTTAGGAGAACAGCTTGTTTGTACACGCCTCTAAGAATGGTGGATTGTCTTGTTTGCTGCAAAATGCCTTCTCTTGTTCACCATGAAGTACAGATTTTAGAGTTTCACATGACTAGCCTAAGAATTATTAATAATACTTATTTGTTCACTATTCTGCACGTAGGTGGGGAATACGGAGTAAATAAAGACTTGTTCTCTCATATTTTCCATTTCTAGGATTTCTTCAACTTCGGAAACCATTAGGCTATGTAAAGAGACATTGTCTTTGAGTGAGTTTATGGACTTGTCTTCATAAAAGAATTTAAAACTGCACATCTGGTAATAAACTATGATTGTGGGTGTTTGCCAAGATTCTCCCAGAGAGTAAATGTACTCTCAATGAAGTGTAAGACTGAGTTTCCTTATTGAAACACATTGAATCTTGGAGGTTTTATCCTTTCCCTAAGTTTTTATTTCTGGAAAAATCTATGTAAAATAGAAGTTAACAGATGGATGAAGAAACTTTTTTAAAAAATGTTTATATTGAGGAATTGTTAAGAGAGTTCTCCTATCTGAAAAGGACTCTAGCTATCTTTCAGCCTTAACTAGATGGGTACTAAGAACAGGTTTATATCAACTCTTTTACAGGAAATTAACTTCTAACATCAATGCAAAAATCAAAGAACTATTTTCCTTCATCTTGTATTAACTCAGGCTCATAAAATCATTTTGAATTTAAAGTTGCCCTGGCCATTTTATTAGATATCATCCTTGCTTTGCTCCAAGGAGAACATGCTGTTGTTTAGTGAATGAAGCTGGTTTGAGCATACCTGCCAAAAGGTAAGTGGGATAAAGTGACTATAAATGCATGCTATTCTTTCCTCGAGCTTTATATCAATGTGATGCTCAGGATTAATGGCTTTGCAGTTAAATATGAGAGTCTAGGAACAATGCATTTACATTCAACATGTGCTTTTATTACTTACGCATCTAGAAGAAGAAATACCTGTTCAGTATTTGGTGCTTTCAGTCACTAGCATATATTATACCTGGCATATGTTTCACACTTATAAGATGCTAACTGCGTCAGTTCTAGGGAGTTTCCTCCTTTCAGATAATTCTGCTTCTACCAATGTTGTCCACTACTGGCATAGTTAAAATAACCACATGCCTACTAACTACTATATTAGTCAAGTGGATTTTCTTTGCCTTTAAAAGAAACCTCAATTTTTTGGCTAGTGGCCACCCAGATCCTGAAATCCAAGAGAATGTTTCCTGAATGTCTTACATTCTTTGGCTTCTAAAAATGCATTTTTTTTTCTTATATATATAACTCAATGTCAAAGGGGTTTATGTAATATTTATGTATTACATGAAATTAATCTTAACATGAAAAATCTTTTGATTACAGAGTATGCTTTGTCAGTGATTGATTAGCTAATTCATTTATTCATATAATAATGCCACCATTTACTTCTATTTATATTCCTGAGCTGTAACAGAAAGTTTCTATTTATGCTACGGTAGTAGGTAGAGTACACGGTTATCATAATTTTTTTCCACCTGTTTTATGAGGCTCTCTGGAAATAACAATCTCTTATTTTCTTTGTTACTAATGCTTTCTCAAAATTGCTTGTTTCATAGAAGAATAAAAATTTTGGAATGACAAATGACAATGAGGATGATTATGCTGTCTACAGGAAATTCTACTCCTTTCCCTACCCTTCACCTCTGCCCCACCTCATTGGTAGAGAAGGAACAAAGTCCTTGTTTTCATCAGGCCTTTTGTACAAACATTTATGTTAGTAAAGAAGTAACAGACTGAGCTCTTTTATAGAAACTGAGTGGCAGCACCTACATAGGTGGCATGATCATTTACTGAAAAGTTACCACCTTACCCAATCCACTTTGGTCTCTTATAAAATTAAAGAGGATCATAAACAGTTTCTACTGAAAGTCCTTGCCCATCTTCTTACAGAGAGAGAGAGAGAGAGAGAGAGGAGAAAACCAATGGTATAACCCTTAGATTTTCACAATATCTTCTGTCACTGTCACTTATAAATATGTGTGTTTAATATGTTATGTATTTTATGCTTACACACATAAATGAGATTAGTATAAAATAGGATTCCAACTCTCAGATGATTATATGTGGTTTAGAAGAAAAACAAAAGTTGTATTCAAGAGGCTATTGTAGACTGAAACAATATGGAATTCATTACTATATATGTGTACCTATCTATGAGCATTTTATATTTTAGTGCTGTAGGACATTAGACATGACAGAGGTAAGGGAAGACAGGAGTAAATAAGGAAAGATTCATGGAGGAGGAGGCACTTCAGCTGTGCTTTGATTAGCAAATAAACTTTGATGAGACCCCTGGGAAGGCAGATGACATTCCAGGGAGAGAGTTTCTCAGATTAAGTTGGAAAGGGCCTGGAAAAAGACAGTAGTGATTGAGTAGAGAGGTGGGCATGAATGAAAGAGAATCTTAAAAGGAAATATGGAAATTAAGCTCTGGCTGTACATGCAATACATGCTGAATAGAGGAGTATTGTCCTTGAATCAATATCATATATTAACAAGAATTATTAATTCCTAAGATTTTATTCTGATTCTTAGAGCGTCACAGAGATCAGGTGATGATGCCAACTTCTCTTCCTTCTTTTTGTTATCCTCCTCTTTCTTCTCCTCCTCTTTCTTCTTCTCTTTTTCTTTCCTCTCCTCTTCCTCCCTGTCCCCTTCCTCCTTCTTGCTTATCTTTGACTTTTCTTCTTTTTATTTATTTATTTTTTTTATGTTGTGAATGCCATGAGGCTATGCGATATCACAGGACAGTTCCAACTGCATTTCTATAGTAGTCTCTTCACAAAAGTGCCCAGGAGCAAGTGGGTGAAGAGCATAAAGAGGAAAGAAGACGCCATGGGCAAGGGAAGTTTCGAAAGCTAAATTCTGGGCTGTTAGCATTTCCTCAAGTGTTCTCTCTCCACTCCTTTGGTCCATGAAGTGGTATAAAAAACGGTCACTGAGGAATCCAACAGCAAACATTATCAAATAATTTTCAAAATCAATTCTCTTTCAAAATCAATTCATACTTAAAGCTTTTTTTCTTGTGCTTTTTATGAAATCAGGGCAATCTTTTTATCATTAGTATGCTAAACTAGAAAAGTAAGTCCCTTTAGAGATGAATGGGGGAACCAGGAATCCCAAAGAGGAACTGCTAAATGTTGAGTAGTTTTTAATCTTGATCTTCATATAGCAAAATCATCAGTCCAATTCACTAATGTTTCAGCATTTGATATTTCATTGATTTTGTTTCATATTTGAAAAAAAATAAAATCTAAAGTCCTTACCACAAATATAATGTTCACATATGAAGATATATATCAGACACGTGTAGAGTGCAGGATAAATACATGCCCAGAAGCCAATGATATGTAAATTTTGCTGTAAATTATCTATTACTGTCACCACTTGTCAGCATGTCACCAAAACAGTAACTATCTTAGACCATCACTCTCCCTAATGAGTAAATTAGAGGACTGCAAAATTAGAAGAATGCATATTTTTTAACATTGACAATCATAATAAAGTTATGATGAAAAAATCATAATAACATAGAGTCTCTGCCTCCTGTTTCATGACAAATAGCAAAAGTATGGTCAAGGTTCAAATAGCTGTTGCTATTAAAAACCACATAATGTTCAGCTAAAAACATAATGAATAAATCTAGATTTGTCCTTTCCAACACATCTTAGAGACCTCAGCCTTAAGTGTGGTGTAAGAATACAGAAGAAGCATCACTTCACAGAGGTGAGCTGTAACAATTGGGTTTATTCTCTCTGTTAACCTTTTACTTAATTTTGGAACTTTCTTTTCTCTGTTTATCTCATTATATTATCAGCTCAAGCTAAAATTAAGCTCAGCTCTGTATTTATCATACTATCTCATGAAGAAGCCTCAAATTCCAAGAGATATGCACCCGTGTAGACAAGTCCAGTACATGGCAGCTAAGGAATGTTATGGGTGTAAAAGCATGTAATTGTCTTCCCTTGTTATAATGAATAATGTTGTAGGAGCCTATGAAGATTCATTCTTCTTCACAGGGCCTTTTACAAGTTTCCCGTCAGTCTCTAAGTGAGTGCCTCAGGCTGAAGAATGAAAATGGAATGTATGTCAATTTAGTAAATAATTTTTAGTCTCTACATTCAGTTAAGATCCTCTTGTTTTTAAATTTTAAAATTGTTCCTCTCTCAAGTAGCAATGCTATACTTAAGGTCTTTGATTATTATTTCAGTTAACCAACCCTTTTTCAAAGGAAGTTCCAGGTCAACAATTCAAATTTAGAAGCATCGCCATGAAGATTATTTTGGTAACAATGAAAATCTAAGCCAGTCTTAGTCATCTGTAATACTGCATATTACAAAAAAAAAAAGAAAACAAAACCCTTTATTAGTGAAATTTGGTATTGGGATTATGAAATGGTATAAAATATTAGAAATATATAAAGAAAAACATCCTACAAAAGAGAGGGAATAAAGAATACAGGTTAATTTTAACAAGATATATTCCTGGCACCAATATTAACATGATTGGGCCCTGACCTTTGGAATATTACATGGATTATTAATCCATTGAAGACATAGGCAATATGGCTTTATATGCTCTTCAAGGTTTATATGCTATTCAAGGTTATAACTAGAATAGCTGTGGATGTCATTTATTTTTCAGCACCTTGCATGCTGTGAGTGCTTAATAAATACTAAACAACAATAACATACATGTAGTGTATTCCTAAACCTTCATTTGCATGGCCATCTGGAAAACTCTTGTGTTGTAAACACAAGTTTTATTTTGAGTAAGAATAAAATTACTGCAGAAGTTGTTTAGCATTCTTGGTTCAAATTTTTCATTCTTTTCACTCTTTCATTTGACAGAAGATATGGAATAATCCAAGGAGTCCAAGGCTTTTAAGGAGTGGCAGATTTGGATAGATTATATTACATAGTAGCCTGTATTTTTTTAAGAGTAACTTTTCATAACTGATCATGGAAATCCATCTCTCTTATTTTTGCAGGTCGTCAGCTATTTTTAATGTAGTCATTTGTGCTCAAGGGTGTTTGAAAGAGGAAAAAACACAGGAGTGAGCTAGCCTAACATCATAAAAATGGCTTATGCACTTGGCAGGGCTACCAGGAAATGCAGGGTCTTTAACTCTGCTTTTCTATTTTCACATTTCCTTTCCATCTTACCTATTCTGCCTCCCTCTGTCATTCTTTTCCTTCTCTTCCTCCTTCCTTTCTTCTTCTTGCCCTCCTTTCCTGTTCCCCTTCTTTTTCCCTCCTTCCTTTCTCCTGACATCTTCACCTCATTTGAATTGTGCTTCCTGTTCATAGCTCCTACCATCTTGCCTGACTAGCATGACTTTTCCTCACTCATTAGGTATTGAGTAAGGTCATTATGAGGTGAGGACTATATTTTTCTATTTATCCCTTTATCTAGCCATTTATCTATTTTTTATAATTGAGATATAATTTACATATCAAAAATTCACCCTTTTAAAGTTTGTAATTCAGTGGTTTTCAGTATATTCACGTAGTTGCACAACTATTATCATCACCAATGTTTAAATATATTTATCAGCCAAAAAAAAAAAAAAAAAACAACAGTATATTCATTAGCTCTGGCTCCCCATTCCACTCCCTCTCTGGACTGGCTTAGGCAATCACTAATCATTCATATATATATATATATATATATATATATATATATATATATATATGATTTTTTTTTGGCAGGGCGGGAGTACTAGGAATTAAATTCAGAAGGGATCTACTTCTATGCTACATTCCCAGCCCTTTTTATTTTAATTTCAGACATGGCTTTGCTAAATTTGCTCAGATGTGTGTGATCCTCCAGCCAAAGCCTCCCAAGTAACTGGATTTACAGGTATGTGCCACCACATCTGGTTCATTAATCTATTTTCTATCGCTACAGATTTGCTTATTTTTGCTTAATATAAATTAATCAAATAAATGTGGCCTTTTGTTCCTGTCATCTGTCACATTGTATTTTCAAGGTTTAGCCATGCTATATCATTTATCAGTAACCTCTTTTTTATTGACAGATAATATTCCATTGTATAGCACTCCATACTTTGTTTATCTTTCTAAAAGTTGATGGACATTTGAGTTGTTTATACTTTTAGACTCTTATGAATTAAGCTGCTATGAACATTTGCAAACAAATTTTGATGGGGATATAGATTTTCATTTCTCTTAGGCATATAGCTAAAAGTGGCATTGCTGGGTCAGATGACAAAAATCTATGTTTAACTTATTCAGCACCTAAGAAGAGTTTCTAAAGTGACTGTGTCACTTTACATTCCCACCAGTAGAAGGGGTTTGACTCCTTCACATAATTGCTAATTGTTATCTGTTTATTGATTATAGTTACTTTATTTGGTGTGCAATAGTATCTCACTATGGTTTAATTTGATTTTCTCTGATGACTAATAACTATTTTTAATTTGATAAGTAACCAATATAACCTGAAGATTATTAAAAGGGCTGAGCTAATTTTTATAAGAAACCCAGAGATTAATTAATTGAGAGGAAAAGGATAGAGGCAATTCTCTCTCCCCCCTCAAAAGAATCCAACAGCATTTGAATTAGACTCAAAATTATTGAAAACAGTCATGGTGGCCTAGGAAAATCCACAACCCAAGTTCAGGGAAAAACAATGAAGATAAGCCTCCTTGAGAGTAAAAAGCTATTAGTGGACTCCTTAAAATGGGACCTGACCATGAGCGTTTGGACATTTATCAGTCAGGATCCTGGTGAGAAACAAGTGGTAATTTAAAAAGGAATCAATAAAGGAACTATTTGCAGAGATGTGGGCAAGTTTAAGGGAACCATAGGAATTATGGAGCTCCCAGAAACAAGAAATAATGTTAAACCATTATTACTCCTAGGTTTGAAGGGTCAGGGGTGGAACTTAGTCTTTCAGAAAGCATTAATTTTGGAAGAGGCACCATAAAAGGAAAGTATGATCTTAAGTAGAAAAAAAAATGCAGCCAATATTAAAGCCACATCCCAGAATGGAGGAAAGAAGGGAGATGGAGAATAAATAAATCTTTCCTTTTCCCCATGTTGCCCATCTCCCACCACCACCTTCAATTAATCAAATACAACAAAATGGTAAACAGCAAGGCCACTCAAATATAATATCCACAGATATCAGCATTTCAAGGTACAGCACAGAAGAGAGTAGAGTAGCAATCAGACAGGTCACCCAAGCAGGAAAGGGGAAACTGTCTTCCATGCTGCCAGTGGCAGCATACATATGAAAAAGATTGTCAGACTGTCTATATTTGACCTGCTTTCCCAACCCCTCTGTCTTTGATGGAGGAAATAGAAATAAAGAGGTCCACCTGTAGCAGGTGAATTCAATTCTAAGTGGTTCTACCACTGGAGTCTAAGCCAAGCATTGACGAGAAAAAAATAAACTGGTTATAGTACCAGGGGGACAATAATTCAGCACACTGGAAGTTAAAGATTGACTGACTGATTGCACTCTCAGGTTTCATTGTGACCCTCTGACTTCGAGCATTAGAATTAGCAACCACAATGGAAGGTTTTCAGGAAAATACCTTCAAGTAGCAGAAGAATATACACACTGCAAGTATAGCTGTACCTATAAAATAAAGACTAATATGACTGGACATGATGACAAAAAAGTATAAGTTTGCTGATTGCAGCTGGTGAGGGGTGGCCTGTAGCAGAGAGAGAACAGAATTCATGCCAACTGGGTTGGTGGAGTCTTAAGTGGCAATTGGGATCACTATATAAGAATTGCCATCGTAAATTCTAAACTGCAAAGCATGTATCCCATGGAATTTCTTTCTGCATGCAAAAACACTAGTCTAGATATTTACTTATAGTAATGGCAATCATGCTTGAGAATAATTATTTCTCACACTTGGTCTAAGTATAAGGTATATTTTCATATTAAAAATAAGATTCAAAACATAAGACCCAATGTTTAAATGCATTTTCAACCGGAATCAAATTATTACTACCAAGACCTTCTAGAAAACTCATGAGTTAGAACAAAGATAAAAGTTGTCTCAAAAGAAGTAAATATAAACAGTCTGGTGGCTTGTGGGTTGAGAAAGATATTGTTTACAGATAGATAATGCTTCACTGGAGTGACTTTAAGAAAAAAAAAAAAAAAACAGAACCGTTCAGGTATTAAACAACTGGAATCCCCACCCCACCTCCCGCCATTTATCTCTACATCTTAAAGATTTATTCTCTTTCGGGAATTCCTCTTCAATTCGGTGGATTTGAGTTAAGAAATCTGAATTCTCAAAAATTTACAGCAGCCATATTATAGACCATGAAGATTTGCTCTTCAGTATACACAGTCTTTATCTTTGGATACCCTGTCTCCACGGGTAGTAGTTTGTTTCCTAATCTTCATCCCTTCTCTGCCTTAGACATAAAAGATCAAGGGGCAAACAGCCTATTGTAATCTCATAGCTAAGTGATTGGCATATTACAGCATTTTGCTTCTTCAGAGGATAAATTTGTCAGGAAATAAAATCATTCTAATGTGGTTGCAGCCTTGATCAACACATTTCCAACTGTTAGGAAATGTTTATGAGTTTATAGAAGGCTTCACTTCAAAAAAACTGCATTGTGGTTTTTTTTTATTTTGTTTTGATTTTTACATATATATATATAGGTGATCCTGATAATCAACACTTTACATAAGCATGTGTAGTATTCCTTCATTTTTATGCAAATCCTTGCTGAAACCAGACAGGTGCATTGTCTGCTTTCTATTCATCATCAAGAAATCCAATAACTTGGCTGTGTACCTACATCTGGTTAGGGTTTGACCCAATGTGTACTTGAATGTGGATTTCAAATATGGGCAGGTGTTGAGTCTATCAGACCTACCAGCAGTTGGAATCTCATTCACCACTACAAAGGCAACCAGTGATTTAAAAAAAAAAAAAAGACTGTAAATTGGAGTCTGATGCCTTCATCTTTTTTTTTTTGGCGGGGGGAGGGAGATTTGTTTAATTGTTGAAGCACCACTGAGTACTAGGTTCTCTAGAATTCTATTATGCAGTGAAATGTAGTTGTATACAATTTATGAGAGCCGACATATCCCATGGAAATAAAAACTGAATTAAATTTCAAAATCAAAGGAAAACACACAACCTATGTTTGCTGGTGTATTTTTCACAGTGTTTGCCTACAGAAGTGGCCTTCTCGATGGAGCACAAAAGTCAGGAACGAGCTGGTCTCCGGGGACAAAACAAGTCATCCATAACAAATGGTAATACTGCAGCTCTGCCCCCCTCAGCAGCACTCCTCCCCCCACTTCCAGTCTGCCCCGAGGAGGACACTGATGCCACTACATATAGGCAGCTATTAATCAAAGAGCCCCTTTTGGATCCTCACATGTTGAGAAGATTAAGGCCTATTTTTAGTTTTCAGGGAACAGAACTGCTAACACATAAGGTCACGATCAGTTGCTCTATAGCAATGAAGATTTACATTCCCACAAGAGAGGAAGTAGAAAACAGGAAAGGCCAAGATGGCTTTGAAAACGGCTGTCTCCTGGCCATGCAAACAGCTTAAACACCTGGGAGAAAGGAGAGGAGAGTTTAAATACAGACATGCTGGCCAATTTATGCTCTTGAATATGTGCCCTTAATTCCTGAGGTGGTTTCTTTTTCTTTTTTTTTGGGGGGGGGGGGATTTGGAAGGAATAAAACTACTTTATACCTGAAGCAGACAGAATGAAAGAATAAGACAGGAATGTTGACAAGGCAAAGGCTGAAAATGATTGAAACCAATTCAGTGACTTCATACTGAGCACTAGAAACAACCAATGAGAGGCTTCAACAAGGAGAAACAGATTTAGCATGCATTTTATAAGAAAGAAGAAAAGGAAAGAAAAAAGAGGAAGAAATGTAATTTGCCACTTTCATGGTAAAATACGAGTAGGCTTGATGGTTGCTTCTGGAATTGAAGGGGAAGCCAGCTCTCTTACTCTAGGTGATACTGCATGGCACATAGCTGACACTTTTCTGAGGCTAAAGGAACTTGTTGAGACATGATGAACCTAAATCATCACAGTTTCCTTATTTAGGTAAAGCCTTCTAAATGATGAAAAAGACCTACTATGCTCTCGTAGTTATGAATTAGAGTGAGGCTGACCTAGAGGGAAGCACAGAGAAGAATTAAGTGGATTTGTTTGCAAGTCAAATTGCTTCACTTCATGCCTGAACTTGAGAGTTGTAGAAACGCACTAATTTAAACTCAGGGAATTTGCTTTCAAGGGTAAGAGGTTAACTTGATTCCTTAGTACCTACCACAGAGATTTGAAAGTTATGAGTGGAACCACAGAGGATATAGCTCAGTCCAATGGCCAGGCATGACTAATTCTACCCAGAGGGACATTGATGGTGGGTGGAAAGGGGTCCTTGGTCAAAGATCCCACAGGTCAGAGAGGCATTTGCCTTTCTCTAAATTTTTGTCTGTGGCTCTACCCACTCACAGACCCTGTGCCTTCACTAGGCATTGCTGAAAACAGTCCTAATGTTTCTCTGTTCTATTCAACACAAGTTGCCTGAAAGTGTTAATAAATCTTTCAGTGTTGTCTAAATTGAACCTAGAGGGGATGCCTGACTGGGTGGAGCTTAAGTCCTTTCAAATTATTGTATTTATTGCTCTATAGAGCATCACAGTTTGACATGTCCATGACATTCAACAAACATTTATGGAAAACCTATCATTTCAATTATTTTCCCAAGTGTTGAAATAAAGGAAATATGGAAATGAATAAAAAGGGATCTCTGCCTATGAAGAGCTTGGGACAAGGCAGAGTTAAAAGGTACCTACTTCTAGTTGAATTAACCCATAGTGTTAAAAACAAACAAACAAACAAACAAAAAACATTCTCAGCATTATTTCCTGACTTATCCTAGGGGTGAGCTAAATATTTAAGAGTATTATAGAACATTATATTCTCTTTACTATTTTTTCTTTCACCTGAGAATTCCCATCAGCATTGAAATTGGAAACATAGTTTGTGGTCTCTCAAAATTTCACTGACTTCAGCACTCCTTATTCAGTTAAAAAGAATACCCAAAAGGCAGATTTGCTTTTCTTCTATGCTACTTCTCAATTTTTTTCCCCTCCTCTTACACAGAAAAAAAAAATCTTATAACTATAAACTGGTCTCCTGCTTGGATTAATTTTCTTCACCAAAACAGTAACCATTGTCAAATGCCTTGCATCTCCATGGAAACTGTTTCCCTGGCCATAGACAAAGGTCTGCCTATAATACAATGCCATGACAGTGTCTGAGGTTGTAGACCCCTTGCTTAAAATCACAGTGCAAGAGTATAATGTAGATTTTATATTATTTCTGCCTGTTTGCTGCAGCTGGTAGGCCTCTATTCCAAAATAATATTTTTTTCAAATGAAGGAACAGAAAACAGCTTTACATTTTTGTTATCCCTTCCAGCACAAAATAAAAAATGCCTGTGTTGCCACTACCTGATTCAATCAAGTGGAGTACATTCGATACCCACAGGCTACAAGTGCTGGAAAAGCTGACTTGTATTTTAATTAATAATGTGCTACACTTTCTCAACAGCTAGGCCTTTGGCAATCTGATTTGCTTTGTTCATTATTTGCTGTAAACAATTTTCAAACAACATGTAGGCAACTCTATTTCTGAATATCTCCTGCTAATTCATAACATTAACAAAAATGTAGACAATTTTTTCTTCCTTGCCAAAAAAAGACCTGATTAACCTTTAATTGTAGACAATAGAAGTTTGGGGTTGGGAATATTTTGGTTCATAGATATAAGAGACAAAAATAAATTCAAAAATCCAAAATATTGTATGCATATGCTTATGTACATATGTGTGCCTGTGTGTATATATGTATATGTGTGTGTGTGTGTGTGTGTATCACACGTGTGCATAAGCATATACATAGAGACAGTTCATTAAAATACAGAAACAGGATGAAGCACAAATAGTCATTAAAATTCTGGTGGTATAGCATGGAAGAATCCATGGTTATTTTGTGTAGTGCTATGGACTGAATTATTTCCTCCCCAAATTTCATGTGTTGAAATCTCAACCCCTAATGCAACTCAATTTGGAGATATTACCTTCAGGGATTAATTAAGGTTAAATGAGGCCCTGACCTGATAGGATTAATGTCTTTTTAAGAAGAGATAACAGAAAGCTGGCTTACTCTCTTTGCCACGTGAGGACCTATTAGAAAAGCAGCTGTCTGCTTTCCAGGGACAGTTCCCTTACCAGAACCTGGCCATGATGGCACCTTGAGCTTGAATTTCATGCCCTGCAGAACTATAAAAAAATGAATTTATTTTGTTTAAGCACACAGTCTATGGCATTTTATTGTGGTACCCTGAGTTGAATATTATATGTGGATAAGAAGAATCAAATTATTGAATCACTTTTATATCAAAGAAATGATACCTTCCCCCTACAAATGAAGATAAAAGGCAATTTTCACATCTACAGGATAGGGCCTTCTTAGGATAGTGTTGAAGTATAAGAGAGGAATGGGTTTAAACATGAAGACTAACTTTTTAATTGTGTTCATATTGATAGAATACTAATTTCTTTGTTTGGCCCTATTAAACAAAAAAAGCAACACATTGACTTCATATCATCCCTACAGAGTGAGTAATAATTAGCATCCTCATTTTTAAAATGAGGAAACTAATAAAGATTATATAGATTATAAATGGCATTATAAGGAACTGGTAATAAAACATACACATGGGAGAACAAGGGTTAAAGTCTTGGCCTTCAAATGCAGTAAACAATGAGAAGCATAAAAAGACCAATTTTGAGGTCCATTTTCTAAGTTAGAATAACTTAAAGGGAGAATTCAAATTTTTGACTTCGCTTTCTCCTCACCAAAGCTAGATTAGTGCCATATTCCAAAATAAATTATGTTCCCATCACATTATCACCATCTCCTAGTTAAAAATTATCCTTCAAAAACCAAGATAAACTTGGATTGATATCTTCAAAAAACTATTAATACACTTACTAATCCATTACTATTAATTTCTTTAACAAAATTTTAATGAGTACATATTTTATTTCAGATGTTGTATTGGTGCTGAGCATACAATGGGAAAGAAAATGCTCATGGTCCCCACATATAAAGTTAAATTAAATCAAACATGTATTGAGTTCCCACTAGGTAACAACTACTAGACACATGAGAAACAAATACACAAAAATAAATATGAGCCAAAGGCTGCCAATAAGGAAAGGAATGCATGACTAAAGAATTTGAATATAGTACAATCACACAGAAGTATGTGCTAAATATAAAATGGTGCATAAACTCAGAAACAATCAGCTCCTCTTAGGGTGAGAAGTCAAAGAGGATTTCATTTGGATTTTGTACAGTTAAAGGAAGAATGTGAGGTACAAATGGTGAGGGAGGGAATTCCTTTGGGGTGTGGTAGCTAGTATAAATTCACACAGGCAAAGTAAGGAATAAGGCCAGAGCAAAATCAGTCATTTTCACATGTCTCATTCCTTTGTGTGCAAGGTGTAACCATGGTGTATTTCAGTGGCTAAAGTGCTGTGAGGCTGGGGATATAACTCGGAACCAAGTCATAAAGAGTTTCAAATGACACACAAAAGAGATTTACTTCATTTTGTAGAAAATTGGAAATAAATGAGGAATTAGAATAGAGTAGTGAAATCACCAAGAATGTGGAAGATGAAGTGGAGAAATAAGAATTGAAACCAGAAATAATTGGAATAATCGAGTTGGAATAAATAAGGAGATGAACCATGCTGTGGCAGTTAAAACAAAAGTCCTTTACTGACACAATCATTCAAAGAAAGAAAGCATCCAACTCAACCTCTTATGAACAAGTCTTCAGAGAGAGAGTAAGTGGCTGTTCCAGTGCCACACAGAACCAAAGCTAGAACCTGGATCTTTCCTCATTTCTAATCCAGCCCACTTACCACAACCCCAGATGTCTTGCTTTCATCTTTATCCTATTGGACATAAGGACAGAATTACAAAGCACCCTGGAATTCCATAGACTCTCTCCCTAGGTCTTTGTATAGTCTTCCACTCAAACCTGGTATCTTAGCTATTTCGCTGCTCTGACTAAAGGACCTGACAAGAACAACTGTAGAGGAGGAAAGATTTATTTAGGGGCTCACAGTTTAGAGGTCTCAGTCATAAGAGGCTGGCTCCACTCCTCAGGGCTCAAGGTTAGGCAGGATATCATGGCAGAAGAGTATGGCGAAGGAAAGCAGCTCACAAAGTAATCAGGAAGCGGAGAGGTCTCCATTTTCCACATACAAATATATACCCCAAAGCTACACCTGCTATGAACCACTTCCTGGAGGCACACCCCCCCACACCTGCCTCTAGTTACCAGTAAATCCCATGAGGGATCAATTCACTGGTTAAATTAAGGCTATAACCCAGTCGTTTCTCCTCCCTTGCATTGTCTCACATGTGAGCTTTTTGGGGACACCTCACATCCAAATAATAACACCTGGTGACTTCCTGATCACCTAAACAATTAAGTTCAACTTAGGTGAATAATTAAACAATGCTCATGCAGCTGAAAACTACTTCTTATTTTCTAGCCCTGTTGGTCTTAAAACAACCTTTCAGTTACAGAGTTTAGCTTTATAAAGCTGCCCTGTATGCAGCCAATCACGTAATATCACAACAATCCTGTTCTTCCAGAAGATCAAGGCCGGCAGAAGAGTGTTCCCAAGGGCATCAGCAGCACAGAAAATAAATCTCTGTTCTAAGTTGCCATTAGCATAACTCCAAATGCTTTTGAGTCAAGGAGTGAGTGTTTCTTTCTTCATGGCAACTCATATCCCCCCTAGAAAACAACCTATTTTGAATAATATTCAAAGTTATTGCAAGGGGTTAAAATCTGTCCCACTATATCTGATGTTCCCAACAAGTGCCTTGGCAGTTTAACCTTAGCCCCTTCATCTAAATTTTTCTCTGAGCCTCACGGAGCAAAATAGTATGTTAGTTACCCTATATTGGTACCATGATATTTGGAAACCTTAATTGTCATTGAACAGGTTTAGTAACACGGGAATTAGTCAAATTGCACCCTAGAGATTCAACTGCTCAGGCTATCTACTGAATTTAAATATGCTCTTTAACTTCAATTTACTGAAAGAATAGATTAGTATTTCTATATTCTTGATAAACCCTAATTTGGGGAATCTAGGAATTAAAAATTGGAATTCCTCCAAAATCATAGGAATATTGTACACAAATCATAAATTATTCTGTATTTTCATAGCACTTTCTTTATGTAATAGTAATGAGTATTCATAATAATACATAAGAATCATTTTTGCTCTGATAAGGAGGGTTATATTAAAAGTTTGAGGACATTTCTCTTAAAAAGATATAATAAATGAATGTTTTATTATGATTTAAAACATTTGACCAAGATCTTATTTATCTTTCTTGAAATGCTTTTAATATTCTTTATGCTTTATATTTGATATTATGACTATGAATTGTTTAGTAAATAAAAGGTACTAAGTTTAATATCATTTGCAAAGAACTATAACCTGAAGATCCAAACCCTGGAAAATTCCAGTGAATATTTTTGGATAGTATTTGAGCAAATTAACATTCTCATCTACTAGCAAAGTTAAAGGAACCATACAGAATCAAATGTCACAATTACCAATTTAAGACTTATGGCTTATTTTGATTCCAAAATTTGTTTGTTCTTAGAGCATCAATCAGAATTTATATGAAGCATACTATATTTATGAATATATTAGTACTTATTTTATTGGCAAGAATGATGAACCAGTATCTACAGACAGGACCACAAACACACATTTGTAAGCTGGCAACTCTCTAACTAAGCAAGGCTAACTCGTAAGAATCTTGACCCATACACATCTCTTTGTTGTTCCTGTCCTGGTTCTGCTTTGGGAGAAGAGATGTCTCTGGATAAGGATCCGAGGAGTCCCCAGAGAAGACGGGGAATTTAAACTCAGGACCAAGAGAGTTCTTGGCATACATGATGGAAAAGAACTTCAGCACAAGCCAGACAAAAGGCATAGACAGATGTTTATTTAGGAAGGTAGAAAAACATTCAAAGGAGAATGTGTGCCATCAGGGAGAAGCTCTGTCTTGATCTAGGGGTCCAATATTTATAGAAGGGCTGTATTAGGGGCTGGACTGGAGGTGGAGTCAGGTTGGAGCTGTGCAATTTCCCACCAGTTTTCTTGTGCTTATGCATTTCCCTCATTTGACATAAGGGTATGGGCCAAGAGCTTGCTGCTCAAAATTTATACCTGTGCTTTTCTCCTCCCAGTGGCTCTTGGGTGCATTCTCTGAGACTCAGTATATTTCTCTCTTTACCTAAATCCCTACCTCAGTTCCCAGAAATATCAGCTTTATTCTTGGAGTCTCCATGTTATCATTTCCTGTGTTTTGATTTGAAGTTGTTCTAGGGATGCTTTTTGTTGGCTATTTAGCTTTAAGATTTGTAGGATTACAATATTTTTCTGATTTCTTATCTGTTTTTCCTTAAAACTCAGGATTCCGAAAAAATAATTCTCCCCAAGAAATTTTATGAAGATACCGCATAGTGACATGAGAACCAATCATTTCTTGGCAACATGAAGTCACAGCAGACAACCAGTCCCTGTAATAGCCAATCCTGGACTGAGATTGTGGAACGGGAACAAACATCAACCCTGTCTGCAGGGTCAGAAGTCTGAAATTTTCACTCACATAGCAAACTCTTACATTTCAATTAAAAATAAAGAGTGTTTTAGCAAAATGACTAGAGAAGTAATTAGTTTTTTAAGTTTTTCACTCATTTCTTATTATTTATTTTGGAATCAAAAAATAAACAGATATCCATGACATTTGTTTGCCCCGGATTTACCAAGTTACTCACTAAATCGATCTCATTATGACAAATACTAATTGTATTTCTCATCTTCTAAGAGAAATTTCATAACCTTCTGTGTAACAGGTGAAGTACAAAGATTAGAAAGTAATTTTTAAAGGACTCTTTTTACTCTATGGAAGAGAGTTTAATCTTTTTAAATTTATTAAACCAGCATTCTGACTGATCTCATTTTGGTCATCATTTATAGAATTCTTGTGTCTCTCTTGTGGATTTTGTTAGGATGCTGTAGACCAGAAACCTCTGACAAGCCTCTGACACTGCATCGTGACACCTGGCTTATGAAGAAAAAGGGACACCTCTGTCAGGATCTTTGCTCTTTGATTAATGAGGGGGCATTCATTATAGCACAGGAACAGACGGCACCTCCATATACTGGGAACTTAATTTACTAGTCTGAAGGACAAGGGTGAAGAAACATCAGAAAGGGAAGGGAAAGAAGAAATGGAAGGACAAGAAAAAATCTTAGCTGGAACAATACATAGATGTAGACTTTAAAATCTCTAGTCACCTTAATTATAGTAGTAACGAAGCCTCCATATGTGCACATCTTTTAAATGACTATAAAGCCCATGAAATGATTAAAAGAAAGCCAACATATTAATGATTTGGCTTGGTGTATTATTTTAAATGCACCCATTCCACTGCTACTTGCCTATGTATAAGACTGATTATATCAAATGTTGTCTAAAAATCAAAAGAGAGGATGAGCAAACAGAAATAAAGTTAACTTTTAAAACTCTTTACACCTCTTGCCTAAATGACTGCTGATTCAGTAAGTACCCAGTCAATGGAGCATACTCGGTAGGATGGCTTGCTCTTAAACATGGCCATTCTTTGGGTCTGGATAGAAACCAGAACTGATTAGAAGCCAGAGACTCAACATAAGGTATGAAGTAGAGCTGACTTCTGCTTCTGTCACCACTCTCCACAGATGCTGCGCTTCTCCAAGAGGGCTGGAACCTTTGCCATCACTCTTTCCAAAAGAGTATTTATTCATCACTTCAGATAGTTCCAAGTGCCATTATTTGACATGTCTCACTTTGAAAGAAACAAAGGCATTTCTTCTGAGGATTGCCATGGGAGCTATTACATTAGCCACAGAGTTTATGATTGCTGGAACAATTAAAGACGTGATGTCATTTTAAAGTACCATAGCTATGTAGGAAACTGGCTACTTGTTCACCAAAATTATTTCTTTTTCCTGGGAACACAAGCAGACTCCCTTCTTTGCTTGCACTTAGGTGTAGCCACTAAATGCCTCCAGCCCATTGCTTTTGACTGGAAGTGACTAGCCCACAAAGCCCCTGGCACAAAGTCCTCCCATGCCTTTTCCCTTCCTGCCAGCCCCATTGGGGAAGTATAGCTATGCTTGGGTACCAGCCTCAAGATGGTGAAGCCACTGAATCCTTGAATCACCACTTAGAGGAGAGTCATCCACCTATCCAAAACACCTGTTCAGAGTTTTATAAGATCAAAATATAAATTTCTATTGTATTGGTGCCATTACACATTTGTCATTGTTGTTATTAAAAAGTCTAATTACACCTTAATCTTTGCAGTGGTTATAGTCATGTAAAGCCATATTTGATCACAATTGTTTATAGAGACATCCTGTTATCTGAAAGGCCAATGTAAATTTTCACAGAAAAGAAATTGTCGCTCAAGTACGATCCAAATAATCACTTCTAATAATTAATTTAAAAGGTTATAATTAACTATTGTTCCCCAGTATATTGCCAGGATTCTCTCTGCTTTATTTTTCTAGTTGTAAGCCTCAGAAAGTTTTATTTTTAAACTTTTGACAGTGTGTTAAGAACTGTAGTTGCTTAATAGACAGCAATAAAGTGAGGCTGACTGAAATCATGAATATTATTTATTATTTTGAGTTTTATCACTTTTGCACCAAATTTACTTTTCCACAGAAGTAAAAAGAGAAAACATCAGAAGTTAATTCATCTCCAAATAAGCACAGAATATTTACTCCTTCAAGAAAATGATTTCTACTTTAAAGGAAAATAGTATATAAATATTTGGAAGATTTTTAAAGCATCATATAAGTCTTGACTAGTATATAAGGAAGACAACAAAGATTGTTTGGCTAAGGCAGCTCACACTGTACAAGAAAAATGTACAATTTTAAAGTGATTATCTGAAATAACCAAGTAGCAGAGTTCAATTGACTAATCTCTGTTATTTTTTCCTTGGTCTCCTTTTCTTCATGAAGTGTTTTGTTTAGAAAGTTAGAGAGAGAGAGATGCTATGGAAACTGCTTCTCCCTTCCCTAAAGAATATCTGTAAGTCACATATGTTATAATACATTTGCATTCTTAAACAAATAGAACACAAACAATTTAAAAATGATTATTTATGCCCCAGGAAGTTGGTTACCCTGAAGTGCCATCAAAAGGTCAACCATGGCCTCCAACGCTACTGTGGACACCCTGACCTGGAAGCACCATTGATAATGACCCCTCAGCTGCAGGACTTGACGACTTCATCATTTGACATACAGTCAGCCTGGGGCATTCATAGCTGGCATTTTCCTTTGTGAGATGTACACAAACAATATGCATTTTAAACAATCCAAAGCACCAGTGTCTAAAATAGACCTGGCACAGTCTCCTCCTCAGGAGCAGCTTCTCACCATCTCAGCTCTCACTTGGAGGCACATGCCTGAAATGTGGAGCTGGCGGAGGCAGCTGGAACGAGAAGCTGCACGGATTACTGGCATTCCCCCACATTTCACCGCACACTTGTCATCTGGATCATCAGAAACTTAATTGCAGGACGAATAAACTTCAGCCCCTTTGTGGGGAAATTTTAGGCATTGTTCAAAGAAAATTTTGCTGAGAAAACTTTACCCTTTCTTTTTCCAAGTGAAACCTGAGTTGGAATCATTTGCATAACATCCCTGGCTTGTTAGGTTCCTTTAAGTTGTGCCAATATGTTTTTTGTGAAGGGAAGCACAGATAATCAGTAGTTATTTTGACTCTCATTGAGACTCCTCAACGTCTTGGGAGAAAATGTAATACTGATATACCCAAGGCATGGAAAAAGCTGTGGCTCTTCAATCTGTGTTTTACAGGGAGACAGAAAAGAATATTCTTTGAAGGAAAGAATCTGAAAGGCTAATTAAAATGAGTCCCAGCCTGTCCATTGAAAATCTTAGACTTCCGAGAGGAATCATGTTTATCTTTAACTTGAAAGAAAAATAAAATGAACAGAGAATTCTGTTTTGAATCCCAAACTACCACAATCTCTTTTAGACACAATGGGTGGAAAATCTCACTTCTTCTAAAATCTTCAGCTGAGTTACATGTGGCTTGTGATGCGTTTCTGTCACCCATAGAATGAAGAGTGCACGGCATGCAGAAACCCCAGGACTCAGATGTAGATGCTGAGTCTAACTGAAAGGTCACAAATTAACATCAGCTGTAAGGTCACTTGGGTGGAGATCACTACTATCAGGTATTGATTCAATCACTTATCATTCAACTAACCTCTACTGAGCTATGTCCAGTGTGAAGATGTCTTTGTTGGGGGTGGGGGAACCATCCTAATGTGCAAATGGATTGTCAAGGAGGCAGTGCTACAAGTACTGTGATTCACCCTGGGGTTATCAGTCACAGGTATTTAACTCTTTTTTTTTTTTTTTTTTTGCTATTTAACACTTTTTCATAATTTATTCCATCCACTGAAGGGTTTAATCTTAATAAAAAGAGAGGGAGACAAACAAAATAAAACACAAAAAAGCCTAGCACCATGAAACGTGATGTCTCTCTTCCATTTTTCCATTGCTTGACATCAAGAAAATGAAACCTTGTGTTGTGTTTTAATAAACTGTACATTAGTTTCATTCAACTGCTCCAGCCCCTGGCTATCCACTTTTCTGTATATTAGTTTTAAATACACATGGCTTGCAATAACGCTGTAGCTGGAGCTGTGCCTCAAGTTAAGAAATGGTTAGGATTACTTTACATTTGCAGTCCCATTGAAAACATTTATTCAATCAAAGGGAAAAATAAATGTGGTCCCTTAGCTTTGTCAAGTATAAACTGTTATTGATCCCCTAAATGAAATTTGTTCATGCTGATCGATCAAACACATTATCTTTTTTTCCAGTCTATTACCAGCAATTGGAAACTCTCAAGCGTCAATAGTTGTTTGACCACATACAGCTGTAAATTCAGACGATAGCTTTCAAACCTAAATTATTTCTCCCCATCTATCTCTCCCAAAAGTGGTGTCGACATTGAGATGATTTTTCTCTGAGCTGATGGTTAAAAAAATAATTGAATAACATGTTAGCAATAATTGGCGTCTTTGCTGCTGAACTGCCTAACAGTAAGAAAGAGTCAAAGCAAAAACACATGGTTTTAGTGACAGCAGACCCATAGCATCGTCTGCTTTCCTAGTCTTCTTATACTAGGGGCATCTCAATTTCTTCACACATTGTTACTACGCAGAATCATTCATCACTGAGTTTTTTTCCTTGTAAGTTCCGTTAGCTCTGGGTGGTATCTGACTTACTATCCAACTCAAGTTGCATGCACCATATATAATAAACTAATCTACCAGGAGTGTAATATCTATATAAAACACCCAATATTCATGTCAAAGATGTACTTCACAGGAGTTTATAGTCCCACTGATTCTTAAAAAGCAAATCTGGCCTGACAAAGGTAACAGGTTTCACTCTTCATTCTTTCATCAAGCTGGCCAGATATTATTCATTTATTTTAGTTTTATATTTTTGGCTTATACATCTATTTAACACTATACAATGTCCTTTCATATCATAAGATCTATTGAACTTCAAATCAAATTGTATTTCCTGTGCACACATTGAAGCTTAATAGAATACATTGATTACAGGCTGTTGTACTTGCCTCTAATATCAGCACTTGACTGGGTTCTATAGTCATGCAACATGGATCTGGAAAATCCTAGAACACATCTAAATAATAAATAGGTCCTATGTGCATAATCACACGAATCTGGTAAATCCATGAGCAGGCTTAAATATTCTAACTAAAAATGTAAATAATTACAGAAAACCAAATAAATACTAAGTATTTGTTTGAAATAAAAACAATGATATCACTCCCATTTTGGTACACCAGAAGAATTCTCCAGTCTTTGAGTAATGAAATATTTACATTTTGTGATGAAAGGTCATTATTAATGAAGACCCCATCAATGAATGAATGCATACATTGTGTAGTTTCAAATATTGTCATTCGAATATTTTTTTTCTAGTACATACTTTTATTATTCATAAAAAGCAAACCTTTTGCTTCTGAGTATAAAATTAGTTTCTCACGATTACTTTCAATTCAGGCAACTCTACAACTCAGGTTATGTCTTCAAAAGGAACTTAATTTGGGGTTGACTGTATTCTTTAAAAGTAACTTTTACCTATTAATTGCCATCATTTGGGACTTACTTTCTGTGTCTGTCAATATCATACATGTTTGTCTTCTATCTTGCTGATAGGTAATAATTTTCCAAGCAAGCTTAGGGAGTAGTGACTCTTTATTAAAACTAATAAGAATGGGAATCACAGATTTTTAAAAATTACTCTGGAAATCATTACTGACACGTAGTCTGTCTTGAATTCCTATGCAGAAAAGAAACAGTGTGAAGTTAACATAGCTTATCACCATGGCAAGGTGATGACTTCCTTGCTTTGCACTTCCCTAGTGTAAAAAGTACTTTCTTCAGTGGGGTGCTGTGGCACATGCCTATAATCCCAGCTACTCTGGAGGTCAAAGTAGGCCGCTCCCAAATTCAAGGACAGCCTCAGCAACTTAGCAAGAAGACCCTGTCTCAAAAAGAAAAAGAACTTGAAATGTATACAGTCCTCCTGGGTTCAATCCCCAGTACTAGTAAAGAAAAAAGAAAAGAGAGAAAAAGTGCTTTTAGTAGCTATTATTGTCTAAAGTTCCATTTCTTTTATGAAAACAATAAAATTGATAATCTCTTTAATAAGTTGAAGAAAATATCAAATGCATCAACACATAAAATCAGATTTCAATGTTGTTTTATAATTACAAATCTTTTTTAATTCACTGAGGTATATTCATGCATGTATATATCATAGTTTGGTCAATTTCATTCTGTAGTTCCTTTTCCCATCCTTCCTCCTCCTTCTATCACCTTCATTGACTCTACTATCTGTCTCTCTTTTTTTTTATCATGAGATCTTCCCCATTATTTTTTCCCCTTATTTTGCTCTGTTTTCCCCATATGAGAGTAAATATTAAACCTTGACAGAATTTCTGAGTCTGGATTATTTCACTTAGCATGATGTTCTCCAGTTCCATCCATTTACCAGCAAATACTATGTTTTAATTCTTCTTCTTTTAAGTTTTGCTTTTATTTCTTTTTAATATTTATTTTTTAGGTGTAGATGGACACAACACAATGCATTTATTTATTTTCTTTTTGTGGTGCTGAGGATCGAATCTGGGCCCCGCCCATGCTAGATTGAGGCACAATCCCAGCCCTTTCATTCTTCTTTTTGGTCTAATTATAAGTCTTAATAATCCAGACATAAATATAAGAAACAATGATAGATAATAGAATTAAAACCAAAAAGACATCTACCTATGACATATAGACAATCTATGAATATCTCTAACGACCTTGGAAATTCACAGTGGGACTATAGATAACAACAAGTATTAAAGAGCCATATTCTTCCATCACTAGCTCAATGCAACTTTGTCCTTTTTCTCTGCTTCTATTTTAGACAGTCTTAATTGGTACACACAATATAATTATTAGAAAGAGATCTTCAAGATTAAAAGCAATGTCTCTGCCTTGTTTTGTTATCTGTCAAAATCCCAAAGTACCGTTCCTTCTACTCACCAGTGAATTCATAGAAAACCTCACACTAACTCTGAGATTAACTACAAGTTAAGAAATATTTTTGAATAAATTTCCATAATGTAATGAATGATACAAAACTTGGTGACTCCCAATAATTAGGATAGAAGCAATAGATGTGATGTGTAGTTTAATTTTAGAAATGGCACTACACACAATACAGTGGTAATAGAGTACTTTAAGATTAATATTGACAAATAGTACTGAGGGTTTCTATAATGTTAAAAAAATACACATTTCAGAAAGTCAACATAATTCTCATTTTCTCCTCCTAGAAGAATCAATACAATTGAAAGAAAGTCCAAATTAGTTGGAGTTGATTTTTATCCTGTTTTACTGGATGTGAAAGAAAAAGCATTGATTCCTCAATTTATTCAATCTTGTTCTCCCTATATACTTAATATGACCATTTGATTCTGAGTTATGGTTATGTGAATGGGAATATTTAAAGACAACAACCAAAAAAAGACAAACATTCACAAGGTCAGCATGCTCAATGATTATACTGCTGTATTATAAGGGAATGCTAGGTGTTCATTATTTGCAAAAATCTTAGTTTGGGGGGTAAGGTATTTTAATTTGAATTATAATCATGAAGCTTGATTAGTAATAACTTACTATCGAATTGTATATATGAGGCTGTTGTTCAGCCCTGATTTGTTATCTCTGAGTGGTTTTGGCAGGGGTGAAGAAGAATAAGCATCACATGGATATTTAAGCTAAGCTCCTTTGGGTGATAGCCCAGAGGTCAGAACTGGATTCCTATTGATTCAAGGAGCCCCTGTCATTCTTGTTGAAGTAAGTAACTGGTTTTTGGAAAACTAGCTAAAAAATTATACAGATAAATATTAGAATTGTAATTATTACTGATTATATTGTTTCTAAGTCAATATCAAAATATTCATCTTAAGATTCATCAATTTTAAAAGTTTGACAATAATCATAACTAGTGCTGATTGAGGCATTATTCTTTGTGTTTTAAAGGTGTTTCCTCTTTCCACCTTCATGGCAATCCTAGTACAATTATAATTGACCTTGAGTCATGCATGTCATTGGTGGTACAGTCAAGATCTGAATCCAGAAATTGCCAGCTTCAGAAGCACTTTCCTTGAAACTATTGTGCCTTTCATATAAAGCAGCCACAATAATAAATCTTTGATGTAAGAGTGTCTCTTTTTGCTTTTCAAAAGAGAAATTAGAAACCGGGAGCGGTGGCACATGCCTGTAATCCCAGTGGCTGGGGAGGCTGAGGCAGGAGAATCACAAGTTCAGTGTCAGCCACAGCAAAAGCGAGGCACTAAGCAACTCAGTGAGACCCTGTCTCTAAATAAAATACAAAAATAGGGCTGGGAATGTGGCTTAGTAGCCAAGTGCCCCTGAGTTCAATTTCTGGTACCTCTCCCCCCATCCCCAAAAAAGAGAAATTATAAGAATATCATTAAGTAAAAGAAAAATTGAAATTCTTAGTTAGTCACTTTGAGAATACCGAGTTCCTCTATAAACAATTGTAAAACAGTTTCTAAGAACATACCACATTTATTCCTCTCTCATATTTGGGCCATTTACCTTTATTTTGTCATCAAAGTTAATGATACAAAGTCAATAAAGGACCATCTTTTGGGCCAATGAGACAAGCCGAGATTGCCATCTAACCCTGTCTTACAGACCAAGCAATGCTTCTAAGATTGAGAACATGGGATCATGTTCATTTAATTCTAATTTTGTGCCTCTAAAGGAATAGGTCCAGTGTTCTGGTTAATATCTCTTCTGCCCTATGGTAGACAAAGCAGTATTATGAAGGTTAATCTTGAGGGTTTGATGCAATAATCATAATCACCTAGGGGCTCCAAATGTCCAAATCCTATCTTTCTAATTACTGCACAGTTCTTCACAAAGAAAATTAATAGCCAAATCAGAGGAAAATGGCACTTTTTTAAGAGTCCAGCAAGTCCCTGATAATTGCTAATGTGGAAGTACTGATAATGATGATTGGGGAAGCCAAAGTAAAACCTGTTTCCTCTTCCTTAAATCTAAGATAAGAAGTTACCTCCCAATAAGCCCACAAGTGGCAGTTACAGAGGGACAGAACAAAAAGAGATTAATAAAAATGTGCATCATTTGCAGTGGCCACATCATTTAATGAATATGATTCAATTAAAATCCTGAGCTCTTTCCAATAAGTTAAGCAGCCATTCCTCCCTCTCATTGGGAAATGCTGAAGAGGAAAAAGGTGGGTCAAAACAACAGAAAAAAGCCCTGCTGTAGCACAGGAGGTACACTGACATGCCAAATATATAGACTACAGATACCCTTCGTATCATTTCTTAGTGGTTGTTGTAGGGATTATAATATGCACCCTTAACATCTCTCCAGTCTATTTAGTGCTAATATTGTACTTCTTCAAGTGAAACAATAATCTTGCAAACATTTCCATATTTTACCCATGCACATCCTTCTATAATTGTTTAATCTGCACACATTACTAATCATATAAGAAAAATTTATATTTTTACTTAAAGGTTCTCTGTATTTTAAAAAAATTAGGAGGAGAAATTTGATTTTTATATTTTTCAGATTTTGTCATGTCTGATGCTCTTCAGGCAGCCAACATAAAAAAAAATTTTAAAAACTGTTAATTCTGCATATCTACAGGGAAAGTCTACTGGCCATGAATTTGCTTAATTTCCTTTCTCCTACTGATCTATTATCAAATTTAACTGTTTTCTCTATCATCTCTATTCTAACATTAAGTCCAGCCACTTGTTATTTCATTTATTGTGTTTTCTATTATTAAATTTTTGTGTGGTTCTTTTTATAGTTTTTTTCTTTTGTTATGGTTTGGATGTGAGGTGTCCCCCCCCCAAAAAAAAAAGCTCATGTGTAGAAAATGCAAGAAGGTTTAGAGGAGAAATGATTGGGCTATGAGAAACTTAATTCAGCAGTGAAGTAATTCCCTGATATGATTAACTGAGTGTTAACTGAACAGATAGGATGTGGCTGGAGGAGGTGGGCATTGGGGACATGCCTGTGGAAGTATACATTTTATGTCTGGCGAGTGAAGTTTCTCTTTCTCTGCTTCCTGATCATCATGTGAGCCCCTTCCTTCCACCACCCTCTTCCACCATGATGTTATGCCTCACCTGGAGCTCAGGGAAATGGATCCAAGTTTCTATAGACCTCTAAAATTGTGATTCCCCAAATAAACTTTTTCTCTTCCACATTTTTTCTGGTCAGTCTTCTAGTCACAGCAACAAAAATGCTGACTGAAACATCTTCTGTGTTTTCCTATCTTTTATTTCATTTTGAATACCTTTTTGGACATCATTCACTTTGAAATCCTTCTCCACTAATAGGAACATCTGGGTCACTTCAGGGTTGTTTCCATTGACTGCCTATTTTGTTGTAGAATAATTTCAAATAATTTTCATTTAAAATCCTAGACATTGTGAATATTAGGTTGCTGAGAGCTATCCCTACTTTCTCCTTACTACTAGCTAACTCTCAATGATTCAGCCATGCTGATCCCATTAGTTTTCTGGGGGAAGGAGACAGAAGTAGGCTTCTTGGCTGCATCCCCACTGAGTTGTGATATCGTCTTAGGGAAGTGGCTCAGGTCACATGAAATTGTTCTTCTTACCTTCTTCAATAAATCCAGTATCTTTATTCCACCCAAGTGCTGGAACCTCTTCTCTGGATCTGGAGTTCCCTTAAGAGTATTCTTGTCTGAAGGTGGTTGCCAAAGTTAATATTTTTGTGGAGAGATAAGACTTAGAATATCCTATTCCACTGTGTTAATGATGTCACTTCTAATTGATCTTCAAGTGTGTTAAACCAACCTTGCGTTTCTAGAATGTATTGTACTTTAAATACATGGATTGACTCAATTTGTGAAGATTGTTAAGAAAATTTGCATCTATGCTCAGAAAGAGCATTGGTTTGTCACTTCCTTCTTTTTTTTAATTTTTTATTGTTGGCTGTTCAAAACATTACATAGTTCTTGATATATCATATTTCACACTTTGATTCAAGTGGGTTATGAGCTCCCATTTTTACCCCATATACAGATTGCAGAATTACATCAGTTACACATCCATTGATTTACATATTGCCATACTAGTGTCTGTTGTGTTCTGCTGCCTTTCCTATCCTCTACTATCCCCCCTCCCCTCCCCTCCCTTCTTCTCTCTCTGCCCCCTCTACTGACATTCATTTGTCCCCCTTGTATTATGTTTCCCTTTCCCCTCACTTCCTCTTGTATGTACTTTTGTATAACTCTGAGGGTCTCCTTCCATTTCCATGCAATTTCCCTTCTCTCTCCCTTTCCCTCCCACCTCTCATCCCTGTTTAATGTTAATCTTCTTCTCATGCTCTTCGACCCTACTCTGTTCTTAGTTACTCTCCTTATATCAAAGAAGACATTTGGCATTTGTTTTTTAGGGATTGGCTAGCTTCACTTAGCATAATCTGCTCTAATGCCATCCATTTCCCTGCAAATTCTATGATTTTGTCATTTTTTAATGCAGAGTAATACTCCATTGTGTATAAATGCCACATATTTTTATCCATTCATCTATTGAAGGGCATCTAGGTTGGTTACACAGTCTTGCTATTGTGAATTGTGCTGCTATGAACATCGATGTAGCAGTGTCCCTGTAGCATGCTCTTTTTAGGTCTTCAGGGAATAGACCGAGAAGGGGAATAGCTGGGTCAAATGGTGGCTCCATTCCCAGCTTTCCAAGAAATCTCCATACTGCTTTCCAAATTGGCTGCACCAATTTGCAGTCCCACCAGCAATGTACAAGTGTACCCTTTTCCCCACATCCTCGCCAGCACTTGTTGTTGTTTGACTTCATAATGGCTGCCAATCTAACTGGAGTGAGATGGTATCTTAGGGTGGTTTTGATTTGCATTTCTCTGACTGCTAGAGATGGTGAGCATTTTTTCATGTACTTGTTGATTGATTGTATGTCCTCCTCTGAGAAGTGTTTGTTCAGGTCCTTGGCCCATTTGTTGATTGGGTTGTTTGTTATCTTATTGTCTAATTTTTTGAGTTCTTTGTATACTCTGGATATTAGGGCTCTATCTGAAGTGTGAGGAGTAAAGATTTGTTCCCAGGATGGAGGCTCTCTATTTACCTCTCTTATTGTTTCTTTTGCTGAGAAAAAACTTTTTAGTTTGAGTAAGTCCCATTTGTTGATTCTAGTTATTAACTTTTGTGCTATGGGTGTCCTATTGAGGAATTTGGAGCCCGACCCCACAGTATGTAGATCGTAGCCAACTTTTTCTTCTATCAGACGGCGTGTCTCTGATTTGATATCAAGCTCCTTGATCCATTTTGAATTAACTTTTGTGCATGGTGAGAGAAAGGGATTCAGTTTCATTTTGTTGCACATGGATTTCCAGTTTTCCCAGCACCATTTGTTGAAGATGCTATCCTTCCTCCATTGCATGCTTTTAGCTCCTTTATCAAATATAAGGTAGTTGTAGTTTTGTGGATTGGTTTCTGTGTCCTCTATTCTGTACCATTGGTCCACCCGCCTGTTTTGGTACCAGTACCATGCTGTTTTTGTTACTATTGCTCTGTAGTATAGTTTGAAGTCTGGTATCGCTATACCGCCTGATTCACACTTCCTGCTTAGAGTTGTTTTTGCTATTCTGGGTCGTTTATTTTTCCATATGAATTTCATGATTGCTTTCTCTATTTGTACAAGAAATGCCATTGGGATTTTGATTGGCATTGCATTAAACCTATAGAGAACTTTTGGTAATATCGCCATTTTGATGATGTTAGTTCTGCCTATCCATGAACAGGGTATATTTTTCCATCTTCTAAGATCTTCTTCTATTTCTCTCTTTAGGGTTCTGTAGTTTTCATTGTATAAGTCTTTCAACTCTTTTGTTAGGTTGATTCCCAAGTATTTTATTTTTTTTGAGGATATTGTGAATGGAGTGGTTGTCCTCATTTCCATTTCAGAGGATTTGTCGCTGATATACAGGAATGCCTTTGATTTATGCGTGTTGATTTTATATCCTGCCACTTTGCTGAATTCATTTATTAGCTCTAATAGTTTCTTTGTAGACCCTTTTGGGTCTGCTAGGTATAGAATCATGTCACCTGCAAATAGTGATAATTTAAGTTCTTCTTTTCCTATTTTTGTGCCTTTAATTTCTTTCGTCTGTCTAATTGCTCTGGCCAGTGTTTCGAGAACTATGTTGAACAGAAGTGGTGAGAGAGGGCATCCCTGTCTTGTTCCAGATTTTAGAGGGAATGCCTTCAATTTTTCTCCATTCAGAATGATGCTAGCCTGAGGCTTAGCATAGATTGCTTTTACAATATTGAGGTATGTTCCTGTTATCCCTAGTTTTTCTAGAGTTTTGAACATAAAGGGATGCTGTACTTTGTCGAATGCTTTTTCCGCATCTATCGAGATGATCATATGGTTCTTATTTTTAAGTCTATTGATGTGGTGAATAACATTTATTGATTTCCGTATATTGAATCAGCCTTGCATCCCAGGGATGAATCCTACTTGATCATGGTGCACAATTTTTTTGATATGTTTTTGTATCCGAGTGGCCAGAATTTTATTGAGGATTTTTGCATCTAGGTTCATTAGAGATATTGGTCTGTAGTTTTCTTTCTTTGAAGTGTCTTTGCCTGGTTTAGGAATCAGGGTGATGTTGGCCTCGTAGAATGAATTTGGAAGTTCTCCCTCTTTTTCTATTTCCTGAAGTAGCTTGAAAACTATTGGTATTAGTTCCTCTTTAAAGGTTTTGTAAAACTCTGCTGTATACCCATCCGGTCCTGGGCTTTTCTTAGTTGGTAGTCTTTTGATGGTTTCTTCTATTTCCTCAATTGATATTGGTCTGTTTAGGTTGTCTATATCCTCCTGACTCAATCTGGGCAGATCATATGACTTAAGAAATTTATCGATGCCTTCACTATCTTCTAATTTATTGGAGTATAAGGATTCAAAATAATTTTTGATTATCTTCTGTATATCTGAAGTGTCTGTTGTGATATTGCCTTTTTCATCCCATATGCTAGTAATTTGAGTTCTCTCTCTTCTTCTCTTCACTAGTATGGCTAAGGGTCTGTCGATTTTGTTTATTTTTTCAAAGAACCAACTTTTAGTTTTGTCAATTTTTTCAATTGTTTCTTTTGTTTCGATTTCATTAATTTCAGCTCTGATTTTAATTATTTCTTGCCTTCTACTTCTTTTGCTGTTGTTTTGCTCTTCTTTTTCTAGGATTTTGAGATGAAATATGAGATCATTTATTTGTTGGGTTTTTTCTTTTTTTAAGGAATGAACTCCAAGCAATGAATTTTCCTCTTAGAACTGCTTTCAATGTGTCCCATAGATTCCGATATGTTGTGTCTGTGTTTTCATTAATCTCTAAGAATTTTTTAATTTCCTCCTTGATGTCTTCTATAACCCATTGATCATTCAGTAACCTATTGTTCATTCTCCAAGTGATGTATTTTTTTTCCTTCCTTCTTTTATCGTTGATTTTCAGTTCCATTCCATTATGATCAGATAGGATGCATGGTATTATCTCTACTCCTTTGTATTGTCTAAGAGTTTCCCTGTGACATAATATATGATCTATTTTTGAGAAGGATCCATGTGCTGCTGAGAAAAAAGTGTAACTGCTTGATGTTGGGTGGTATATTCTATATATGTCAATTAAGTCTAGGTTATTAATTGTGTTATTGAGTTCTATAGTTTCCTTATTCAACTTTTGTTTGGAAGATCTGTCCAGTGGCAAGAGAGGTGTGTTGAAGTCTCCCATGATTATTGTATGGTGGTCTATTAGACTCTTGAACTTGAGAAGAGTTTGTTTGATGAACATAGCTGCACCATTGTTTGGGGCATATATATTTATGATTGTTACGTCTTGTTGGTGTATGGTTCCATTAAGCAGTATGTAGTGTCCCTCTTTATCCCTTTTGATTAACTTTGGCTTGAAATCTATTTTATTTGATATGAGTATGGACACGCCTGCTTGTTTCCGAAGTCCATATGAGTGATATGATTTTTCCCAACCTTTCACCTTCAGCCTATGTATGTCTTTTCCTATCAAATGCATCTCCTGTAGGCAGCATATTGTTGGGTCTTGTTTTGTGATCCATTCTACTAGCCTGTGTCTCTTGATTGGTGAGTTTAAGCCATTAACATTTAGGGTTATTATTGAGATATGGGTTGTTCTTCCAGCCATATTTGTTTATTTATGTTACTAAACATGGTTTGTTTTCCTCTTTGATTATTTTCCCCCCCTTTACTGTCCTACCTCCCACTTTTGGTTTTCATTGTTATTTTCCATTTCCTCTTCCTGTAATGTTTTGCCAAGGATGTTTAGAAGAGATGGTTTTCTAGCTGCAAATTCTTTTAACTTTTGTTTATCGTGGAAGGTTTTAATTTCATCTTCCATCCTGAAGCTCAATTTCGCTGGATACACAATTCTTGGTTGGAACCCATTTTCTTTCAGTGTTTGAAATATGTTATTCCAGGATCTTCTAGCTTTCAGAGTCTGTGTTGAAAGATCAGCTGTTATCCTGATTGGCTTACCCCTAAATGTGATCTGCTTCCTTTCTCTTGTAGCTTTTAAAATTCTCTCCTTATTCTGTATGTTGGGCATCTTCATTATAATGTGTCTAGGTGTGGGTCTCTTATGATTTTGCACATTCGGTGTCCTGTAGGCTTCTAGGATTTGGGATTCTGTCTCATTCTTCAAGTCTGGGAAGTTTTCTCGTATTATTTCATTGAATAGATTGCTCATTCCTTTGGTTTGAAACTCTGTTCCTTCCTGTATCCCAGTGACTCTTAAATTTGGTCTCTTGATGTTATCCCATATTTCTTGGATGTTCTGCTCATGGTTTCTTAACAGTCTTGCTGAGCTGTCTATGTTCTTTTCAAGTTGAAATACTTTATCTTCATTGTCTGATGTTCTATCTTCTAAGTGTTCTACTCTGCTGGTAGTATTCTCAATTGAGTTTTTAAGTTGGTTTATTGCTTCCTGCATTTCTAGGATTTCTGTTTGTTTGTTTTTTATAACCTCTATCTCCTTGTATAGTTGACCTTTTGATTCTTGGATTTGTTTATGTAATTCATTGTTGAAGTGATCTTTCATTGTCTGATTTTGCTGTCTGATGTCTTCCTTGAGACTCCAGATCATCTGAAGCATGTATATCCTGAATTCTTTATCTGACATTCCATCTGCTGCAGCTATTACCTCTTCTAACGTTGAGTTGACCTGCATTGCTTGTGGTCCTTTCTTTCCTTGTCTCTTCATACTGTTCGCGTTCCTTTCTACTTGGTGAAACTGTTGTGCTATTGAATTTTCCCCCTATATATTTATATTGGTCTTGTATAGTTGCAAAGTCTCCCTCGCAGGCGCGGGCGGCGGTTCTGCCCCTCCTCCAATTGGGGCAATGTGCCTACCACGCCGGCAGGCCACTGGGCCTGCTCTGCCAGTCGGTAGCAAGTCCGCCTACCTTGCAGGCGCGGGCGGCGGCTCTGTCCCTCTGCGGGCCGCTAGGCTTGTTCTGTCGGTGGTCGCAATTCTGCCTACTTTGCAGGCGCAGGCAGCGGCACTGCCCCTCTGCAGGCCTCTGGGGCTGTTCTGCCAGTGGGTCACAGGTCCGCCTACCTTGCAGGCGCGGGGGGGGGGGGCAGCTCTACCCTTCCTCAGGCCACTGGGCCTGTTCTGTCTGTCGGTTGCAGGTCTGGCCTGTTCTGATGGTGGTCACAGTTCTGTCTACCTTGCTGGCACAGGGGGAGGGGGCGACACTGCCTCTCAGCAGGCCGCTGCTCCTCTTCTGCCGGTGGGTCGCAGGCCCGCCTACCTTGCAGGAGTGATTGGAAGCTCTGTCCCGCCGCGGGCCACTGGGCCTTTTCTGTCAGTGGTCACAGTTCCGCGTACCTGGCAGGCGCGGGGGGTGGGGGGCAGCTCTGCCCCTCAGCATGCCGCTGGGCCTGCTCTGTGGGTGGTCACAGTTCCCTCTACCTTGCCGGCGCAGGGGGAGGGGGCAGCTCTGCCTCTCAGCAGGCCGCTGCTCCTCTTCTGCTGGTGGGTCGCAGGCCCGCCTACCTTGCAGGAGTGATTGGAAGCTCTGTCCCGCCGCGGGCCACTGGGCCTTTTCTGTTGGTGGTCACAGTTCCGCCTACCTGGCAGGCGCGGGGGGTGGGGGGCGGCTCTGCCCCTCAGCAGGCCGCTGGGCCTGCTCTGTGCGTGGTCACAGTTCCCTCTACCTTGCCAGCGCAGGGGGAGGGGGCGGCTCTGCCTCTCAGCAGGCTGCTGCTCCTCTTCTCTCACTTCCTTCTTAGCAATATTTTTGTTTGATTTTTGCATAAGCCTAGAGCTGGCCTTAATCACTGAGTTGTGAAAAGTATGCCCTACTCTCCATTATCTGGAAAAAAATTGCATAATATTCTTTCTTTTTCAAGTGTTTGTTAGAACATATTAATATAGTCATCTGTGTCTTTAGGTTTTTGAGGAAGAAAGTCATAAATCATTATGTATTTTCTTTTAATTGATGAGAATTATTCCAAATATTTATGTTTTTCTTGAGAGAAGTTTGGTTGTGTTTCAAAATGAATTTGATCAATTTTATTGATCCTCTCAAAGAATCACCTTTTTATGTTTCATTGATTTCTATCTATTGCTATTCATATTTTATTTTATTTATTTTTGCTGTGATATTTATTATTTCTGCTTACTTTGATTTTAATCTGATCATTTTGTTCTATTGCCAAAAATTGATATTAAGGTTACTAATTTGAGACCTCACATACTTTTTTTCTGATATAGTTGATTAAAGCTATAACTTTACCCTTTACAGACTGCTTAGCAGTATCCCACACAAACCTTGATGTATTGTATTTTTATGTTCATTTCAAAATATTCTATTTTTTAATTTTTCTTCAATCTATGTAGTATTTAGAAGCATATTACTTAGTCTTAAAACGTTTAGGATTTTTCCTGAGATTTTTCTTTTCTAAATTTCTAATTAAATTTTAATATGGTCAGATAACTTACTTTGTAGGATTTGAATCTTTTCAAATTTATTGATGTTTGTGTTATAGCCGAGAATATGGTCTATATTGATAGTGTTCTCCATGTATTTGAAATGCGTGGGTAATCTTAAAGTGTTGCTTGAAGTGTTCTACAAATGTCAATTATGACAATTGACTGACACCTTTTTTTTTACATTATCTATCATCTATTTTCTTACCGTTTTCCTGTCTACCTATTCTGTGAATTACTGAAAAAAGGATGCCATAATATCTAAGTATGTCTGTTTTTAATAGCTGTATTGAGTTTTGTTTCTATGTTTTGAAAGTCTATTATTATATGTCAAAACACTGTTTTGTTATCATGATGGATTTGTTCATTAATCATCAAGAAATTTATGTTTTTAAATACCTGGAAATAGTTTTTTCCTGAATTCTACTTTGTCTGATATCAATATAGCCATTCATATTAACCAACTATTATTTCCATGATATATGTTGTTCTATCCTTTAAATTTGATCATAACTTTATGTTTCAGTGTTTCTTGAGGAAGACATAGTTGGTCTTGCTTTGGGATCCATGTGACAAATTTTGCTCTGCAATCTGGGTGCTCAGACCATTTCTTTAAATGTGACTGTTTGTATAATTAGGTTTGAATCAAGAATCTTGACACTTGTTTTCTTTTGTTCTATCTATTTGTTTTCATCCCCCCTTGTCCATATTAATTATATTTTATCATTCTATTTTATCTTCTTCATGTTGTTTCAGTGCTCACTTTAGAGTTTATAGTATGTATCTTTATCACAATCTACCTTCAAGAACATTATATCTCTGTATAACATATGAGAACTAAAAACTATAAACTTCCATTTTACTCTTGTCTTTTGTGGTTTTATTGTTATATATTTTACTTCAAAATACGTTATAAACTGTACTTTAAGGATTGTGGATATAGTTCAGTGGTAGAGTTCTTGCCTAACAAGTGTGAAGCCTTGGGTTCCATCACCAATACTGTAACAACAACAAAACATTATAGACTACATTTTAAATTATAATTTTTATATAAGTATTCACATCTCTTTAAAAATAAGTAATAAAAAACAATTTTTTGTATATGTTTGCATGTAAAAACCTCCTGGTTTTTATTTCTTAATGTAGATACATTTTTATCTGGTGTCAATTTTTCTTCTAACCAAAGGGCTTCTTTTTACAAATTTTTGTAGAGAAGGTTTGCTGGTGATGAATTCTTCCAGTTTTTGTTTGTCTGAGAAAGCTTTGGTTTTACCTGACATTTTGAAAGGTATTTTAAATATGTATGTTTATAATCCTAGTATTTAGAGGTGTCTTTTCTTTTTTTTTGCAAGCAATGTTTCTAATAAGCACCATGGTTTTCCTTTTCTTTTTAATTACATTTCCTTGTGACTGCTTTTATTGTTTTCTCTATTTGTATTTATAATTATGAATGCCTTGCTTTAGTTTTGCTGATATTTCTTTTTTTTTTCTTATGTATAAATTTTTTATTTGGTCTTCTTAGTTAAGCATGATGGCAGAATGTATTTTGACATCATACATACATGGAATATAACTTCCCATATTTTGTGGTTGTACATACTGTGGAGTTACTCTGGTCATATATTCATATATGAACATACGAAAGTATGTCCTATTCATTCTACTATCTTTCCTAGTCTCATCCCCTCTCCCTTCCCTTCATTCCCCTTTATCTAATCTAGTGACCTTCTATTTTTCCTTTACCCCCACTTTGCTGATGTTTCTTGACCATGGAGTATGTTTACATTTTTGGCTCTATGGATTTATACTTTTTATTAGATTTAGAAAAAAATATTCAGCAACTCCATAAAAACAGAAATATAGGCCAATAAAACAGAGAACCCAGAAATAAACCCACACATCTACAGACATCTGATTCTTAATAAAGGCAACAAAAATATGTTGGAGAAAAGAGCATCTTCAACAAAGATGCAGGGAAACCTGGATATACTCATATAAAACATTGAAACTAGATCCCTCTCTCTCACCCTGGAGAAGACTCAATTGAAAATGGATCAAAGACCTTATTATAAGGCCTGAAACTTTGAAATTGCTAGAAGAGGAGAAACATTTCAAGATACTGGCACAGAAAATGATTCCCTGATTAGAACTCCAATTGCTCATACAACAACAACAAAAAAAGGTAGAATTGAAAAATGGGATTACACCAAATCAAAAAGCTTTTTTACAGGAAAAAAAAAATCAACAATGAAAAGCCAACCTACAGAACAGAGAAAAATCTTTGCCAGCTACCCATCTGTCAAAGAACTAATATTCACAGTATATAAAAAATTCAAATAATTTAACAACAAAATAACAAGTAACCCATTCAATAAATGGACAACTAATCTGAACAGACACTTATCAAAAGAAAAAATATAAATGGGCAAAAAATATATGAAAAAATGTTAATCATCTTTAACCATTTAGAGAAATGCAAATCAAAACTGCCTTAAGATTCCACCTTATCCCTGTCAGGATGGCTGTTATAAAACAAGAAAATGCTGATGAAGATTCAAGGGAAAAGAAGTCCTTATACACTATTGGTGGTATGGAAATTCAGTACATCCACTGTAGAAAACACTATGAAGTTTCCTTAAAACACTAAAAATAGAACTCCCAAATGATCTACTCCCGTATGATCTATGATTTCTGGGTATATGACCGCAAAAGGAAACAAACTTAATATACAAAAGAGATACCTGCAAACCCATGTGTATTGCACCCTTCCTTGTGATAGCCAAGATATAGAATCAACCTAGGTGTCCATAAGCAGATGAATGGATAAGAAAAATAAGGTATATTTAAACCATGGAGTATTATTCATTATAAAGAAGAACAAAATTATGTTTTTGTAAGAAAATGGATAGACCTGGGGACATTATATTAATCAAAATAAGCTAGACACAGAGAGACAAGTATCACATGTTTCCATATATGAGTGGAAAGTAGGATAAAAATAAACAATGACCTGAAAATAGGAGAGAGATTATAAGGAAATGGGCTGGTAGACAGACTTAGGGGCAGGCAAGAGAGGGTAATAGAGAAAGTAGACATCATCAAAGCATGGTAGAAGCATGTACGGAAATATCAAAATGGAACCCACCAATTTTACAATTGATATTCCTTAGTAAGTATAATAGTAATAATAATAATTCAGCCATTAGTACTTCAGTTGTTTTTCTGTCATGCCCCTTCCCTTTTGTAGAGACTCCAATTACATCTCTGACTTCCTAAAGTTGAGCAGAAGTTCAATGTTCATTGATACTGTATTTACTTCTTGTTTGTGTGTGTGTGTGTGTGTGTGTGTGTTTTCTTCTATGTGTTTCATTTGGTGTGGTTTTAAATGATATATCTTTGAGTTAATTAGTCTATTCCTTGATAATGACTAATCTGCCTTTCATCTCCAAATTTCAATTAGTGTATTATTTTTATATAAACTCTATGTTTCTACTTAACATGTTAAAATATTTCCTCTAGATTTTTTAAACATATGAAAGAGACTCAATTAGACTTAAAAATGCATAAAGGCTAGAATGGAAGGAATGAATAAAAAAACACTATGCAAATGGTAACCAAAAGAGAAGAGGGGTGGCTTTTCTCTCTTACAAAATAGATTTTAGGTTAAAAACAGTCACAAGAGACAAAGAAGGCCATTATATAATAATAAAAGGACCATTTAATTAAGAAGACATAATAATTGTGAATATATATATATATATATATATATATACACCCATAAAAGATACAAAATTTCAACTATGCAAGACAAGTTCTAGAGATCTGCTATATAAAATAGTACATCTAATTGACAATACTGTATTTAAATTTTACATTTAAATTTTTGTAGAGGTGAGATTTTACATTAATTGTTCTTTACACACACTCACAGTAATAGTAATAATAAAAGGGGTGGGAGGAAACTTTGGGGGGTGTTTGATATATTTGACCTTAATTATGGTGATGGATTCAAGAATAAATACTTACCCAAACTCATTATAATATACATATTAATTATGTACTGATTTGTTTGTGTCTATCACACCTCAATAAAGCAGATTTTAGAAAAAGAACATTATCCAATATTATTTGCTATATTAAAATTAATAAAAATAATATGGATGAAAGATGATAGATAATGAATACAGAAAATTCTTATGATAACATCCAAATTACAGTAATAATGGACATGTTTGGAAAATCTACAATTTATATCATACTTTATGATAAAAAATCAAATGTTATCATCCTAACATAAGAAAAAATGCAAATAGGTATAGCTACTCTGGAAAAGAGTTTGGTAATTTTTCCGTGTATTTTAAACATATGCTTACCATAAGACTAGGCAATCATCTTTCCAGATATTTTCCATAGATAAATGAAAATTTATATTCCCACAAAATCAATGTACATGAAAGCATTCATAATCACCAGAAGCTGAAAACAACTTAAATATCTTTCAACAGGTAATGGGTAAACAAACTGTGGTATGTCTATACAATAAATTCTATTCATCAATAAAAAGGAGCAAACTATCGATAGGCAACATTTTAAGTCAATCTCAAAAAATGAGTGAGAGAAGCCAGTCTTAAAATGTCACATGCTATATAGTTCAGTTTACAGGAATTGCATGAAAAGACAAAACTAAAGTGATAGAGAACTAGTTGGGATGGGACAGAATATGACTACAAAGGGGATAGGGAGGTTTGGGGGTTTATGGAGCTGTTTTGTGTCTTGATTGTGCAGGAAGTTACATAAAATTATACATGTAATAGCATTCATAGAATGGTACACCAAAAAGTCAATCCCAATGGATGTTAATCTTTAATTAATTCACTAAATTAATTTGTAAAAAGAGAATGTTTAAAGTAAAAAAATAAACTTCAATATTAAGAAAACAAACAACTCAATACAAAATGGCTAAGTGATTTGAACAGATTCATGGTTGGCAAATAAGCAAATGAAAAAATGTTTAACATCATTAGTTACTGGAAAAATATAAATTAAAATTTTGCACACAACAAGATGGATGAGATTCAAAGTAATTTTGTTGAGTGGAATAATCCACATAAGGGTTGGGGTTGTTGTAGCTCAGTGGTAGAGTGCTTGCCCTAGCATGTGTGAGGCACTGAGTTTGATCCTCAGCACCACATAAAAAATAAATAAATGAAAATAAAGGCATTGTGTCCATCTACATCCAAAAAAAATTTAAAAAGATAATCCACATAAAAGAGTATATTCTGTGTCATTTCATTTCTATCAAATTCTAGAACATGTAAATCAATATGTGGAGACAGAAAGCAAAGCATAGGTTGTCAGGGGATGGGGTGGTGATGGTAGGATGAAGCAGAAAGGCAGGGACAAGTGGAAGACAGTGTGAAAAATTTTTGGATGTAATTTTTTTTTTTTAATTTGGATGGCTTTATGGGTCCATATATACGTCAGCATATGTCAGAACTTATCAAATTATTCTTTAAAAATGCACAATTTAATACATATGAATTTTACCTAAGTGAAGATGTTTAGACATATAAAATAAAATAAATTTTGAAATTTGGAGTGTGAGACTGAAAGAGAAACAATATTACGGAGGGCACTTAAATTATTTTCACTTATTAAAAAAAAAAACACGAGATAAGTAAAGGTAAACAACTGCCACTTACAAATATGAGCCAAATTTTCTCCCCACCTTTCATTCCTCACTCACATGCACATCTAATTCTTCTGTTCTTTTCTTAAAATAATGTTATTTTATTTTTATACCTTTATTTTTTAAAATTTATTTTGATATAGTGCTGAGGATTAAACCCAGTGCCTTCCACATATTAGGCAAGTGCTGCACTACTGAGCCACAACCACAGCCCCATAATTCTTCAGTTCCTAATATGATACAGATACAGCCTACCAGGAGAAGGAGGACATAGTTCAGTAAGGTTTGCCTTCCTCCTCCTAATCTCCTTGGATGCACCAAGCCCCAGACTATGGGAAAGACAGAGCTCATTGCTTTTCTTCAAATCTCCTTGACAAGAAGTGGCCTTGGTTCATTTGGGAGCAAGTTTAGTGTAGATAATTCATCAAACCCATTGTCAGGATTGTCAACAACATGGAAAGCTGTTTCTGAAGATCCTGTGAAGTGCAGCTTCATCAAGTGAGAGTTGAAAAACATCTCTGTTTTTCTAAGAAAAACCCCAAAGTCCTGACAGATTTAGTGTCATCTGAATATTCCACATGCAATTTTACTTCTTTGCTCATGTCTATTTAGGTGATTTTTGAAAGGTGTAATTACATAAACAGAGAGCCTCCCAAACTCTACTGAGTGGAAAAAAATACATATTAACTCCAGACAAAATGTGGGTGGTGGTATCTTTTCTCTCTCTCTCTCTCTCTCTCTCTCTCTCTCTCTCTCTCTCTCTCTCTTACTGTCAGCAACTATGAAACACTACTGCAAACAACAGTAAGTTACTAAAGGTCTCTCATATAGAGACTGTCATGCAGTGTCCCAGGATATTATTTCTTATTTCTCATGGATAATATGAAAGATGAAACAATACAGCTTTTAAATCTAATGTTTCATTTTCTGTCACATGGTATCAATCCATCACTTTCCAAATGCTTCAGTTTACAGAAATTGATCAATTAAGGACATGATTTTTGTTTTCACTTATGAGAGGTATTGATATGAGTTCCTCCTCACAGAGATTTATCATCATTTGATTGATACATGTTGGTGGGGAGGACAGAAACAAAGAAGAAAGATATGATATATAGTGACCTTTGATTTACAAGGGAGGCAAAACTAATGCTGTATTGCATGTTCATATCAATTTGCAAAACAAGACTACAACCCTATCAAACACAGGAATAACATCATCTTAACTACCCACCTTGCAATAATGCTACTTTTTAACATTCTTTCATAGAGTCATTCATCAAAAAGTTTTTCTGAGCATTTGTCATTAGAAATTGGCATAAAGAAATTAAGGTCACCATGGAAAAATCAAGAGGAATGAGTAGAACTAGGATTGGAACCCACCTTTCAACCTTTATGCTATGCTATGCCGCAAAATATTGACTAGTAGTCATTGATAGCACACCAATGGCCAGGCATTCTGCAAAGCCCTCTGCATTAGTTTCCTCCCTCAGGTCTCACACAGCCCCATTATCTAGGGATTCTTATTTTCCCAATTTTTCAGATGTTGAAATTGAGACACAGAAAGATGAGCTTGCCCAAGGCTTGTCACAACAGACAGCGTAAGGATTATGGATGACGACTGACCTCAGAGTCTGTGCCCATCACCAGACATCAAGGAGACTGCACTAAGCACATGCTCTGTGTAAACCACCATCTAGCAGAGTGTCATGATGTAGTCTGTTGGAAAGCAGCTCAGACTGTGGCGAATTGTTCCTGCAAGGAAGTCACACTTTTTCCCATTGCTTTTCTTCCCTTCCCTTCCTCTCTTAATAACATTGTGTCCCATCATCCTATATTGAGATCACTTATAAAAAAACCCATAAAATCATATAGGATGCCTATAAAATGATTCAATTTAAGTTTCTATAGGTGTCCTGCATATAGAAGCAGAACATAATGGGTTAAAGTCTTATGCTTTTGTCAGTCAAGATGTCATTTTGGGGATAGAAATATAATAGAATGTGTGATAATCGATCAATCTTTCACTTTAAAATGTTGGAACAAGTAGGAAAAGGAAGTTGGAGAGTGTAATTTTTATGTCCATCTTTAGAGAGATTGGGTTTAAAAATGTTAAGACCTGTTAGAGATTTACAGCTGCTGCTTCATCCAATCCTCTGTCAAATCTCTATCCACATTTCAAAGGCCTCCAAGGGCCATTGGGTGACAAGAACCCCATCTTTTAGTATATAATTTAGATAGAAGAAAAATACAGATAATCTAGGGCTGGGAAAATGTTGTCTATGCAATCCAAAGATACCTGGACAAGAAATATTTTAATTCTATGGGACATTATCAGTCTTATGATAAAAAGGTGGAACTTCTGGTCACTAGGATAAAATTAACATTTAAGTCACTGAAAATTTGGAGATTTTGTGACAACAACAAACATTAGAAATTCTTACCAGAAATAAGGATTCTGCTCTAACAATAAACATGAAATGTATGGAACTGACTTTGAAGTTAGATGTGGAGTCAACACAGCAGGTTGAGCAGCTAGAATTCCACATTATAAGATGGAGTATGCTTAGTAAAACTGTGACAATCTGAGACAGACTATGTGCCTCCCAGATTATAGCTTTTATGGAAGTTACAAACAGAATGTTACAGGCTATTCTGTTTTGAACAGGTTATCACAAGAAAGAGATGAGTTCATGAAAAACAGCTGGGTTTTTGTTGTTGGTGCTTTTTTGTTTGTTTGTTTTTAGGTAGAGATGAAAGAAAATAGAGTTAAGAGTGTTACCTAGTTAAAAATGATGTTTATTTTCTGGATTTCTCAAGAGTAAGACAAAAAGCTTTGGCTATTAAGTTCTTATTAGACCTTTTAGCTTGATAAAACGTCTATCAACCTTGCAACAAAGGTTAGCCATATAATTTCCTAACCCAAGCTATTTAGGTTTAGGTGCAAGGTTGAGGACATAGGTATGATGAAGCAAAGAAATAAAAGGGAAAAAAAGAGAAAGAAGGAGCTTTGTGTGCAGTTACTTGCATGTAGAACTAAATGAAACAAAACAGGTAAAAAAATCTTAGTGAAAGTTCATGGGACTTATGTCACAAAAGAAGAACCTTAAAAACAACAAAATCAACTCTTTTGAGTCATAAAAATGTCCAGACACAAAGGAGCAAGCTACAGAGCTTACCTCCTGACAGCAAATTGTCCTTTTAAGATAGTAAAATGTCTAACATGTTCTTTACTTGTGGTCATAAAAAAAAATGTGAAGAAGCTCCCAGAAATTAAGGGATAAGGGAACAAGCAGAATAATGAACCAGCGGACAGAAGGCCATTGGCCCCATGAACTGTGCAAGAAAGAAACTTTTATTTATTAAATTACTATTATTTTTTTCAGATTTGTTTATTAACAAGAAAAAATATTATACTGACCAGTACCATACAGAAAGGCTTTAGGATTCTAATTCAATCAACATTGTTTTATCCCTTCTTAGAATTTTGTGTAGCACTTAGTTTGTTGTAGCCACTTTCTTTTTATTTATTTATTTATTTATTTATTTATTTATTTATTTTTTACAAGGAACTTGCCTTAACATTTTATTTTTTTTAATTTTTTTTTAATTTTTATTGTTGGTTGTTCAAAACATTACATAGTTCTTGATATATCATATTTCACACTTTGATTCAAGTGGGTTATGAACTCCCATTTTTACCCCATATACAGATTGCAGAATCACATCAGTTACACATCCATTGATTTACATATTGCCATACTAGTGTCTGTTGTATTCTGCTGCCTTTCCTATCCTCTACTATCCCCCCTCCCCTCCCCTCCCCTCTTCTCTCTCTACCCCCTCTACTGTCATTCATTTCTCCCCCTTGTATTGTTTTTCCCTTTCCCCTCACTTCCTCTTGTATGTAATTTTGTATAACTCTGAGGGTCTCCTTCCATTTCCATGCAATTTCCCTTCTCTCTCCCTTTCCCTCCCACCTCTCATCCCTGTTTAATGTTAATCATCTTCTCATGCTCTTCGTCCCTACTCTGTTCTTAGTTACTCTCCTTATATCAAAGAAGACATTTGGCATTTGTTTTTTAGGGATTGGCTAGCTTCACTTAGCATAATCTGCTCTAATGCCATCCATTTCCCTGCAAATTCTATGATTTTGTCATTTTTTAATGCAGAGTAATACTCCATTGTGTATAAATGCCACATTTTTTTTTTTATCCATTCGGCTATTGAAGGGCATCTAGGTTGGTTACACAGTCTTGCTATTGTGAATTGTGCTGCTATGAACATCGATGTAGCAGTGTCCCTGTAGTATGCTCTTTTTAGGTCTTTAGGGAATAGACCGAGAAGGGGAATAGCTGGGTCAAATGGTGGCTCCATTCCCAGCTTTCCAAGAAATCTCCATACTGCTTTCCAAATTGGCTGCACCAATTTGCAGTCCCACCAGCAATGTACAAGTGTACCCTTTTCCCCACATCCTCGCCAGCACTTGTTGTTGTTTGACTTCATAATGGCTGCCAATCTAACTGGAGTGAGATGGTATCTTAGGGTGGTTTTGATTTGCATTTCTCTGACTGCTAGAGATGGTGAGCATTTTTTCATGTACTTGTTGATTGATTGTATGTCCTCCTCTGAGAAGTGTCTGTTCAGGTCCTTGGCCCATTTGTTGATTGGGTTGTTTGTTATCTTATTGTCTAATTTTTTGAGTTCTTTGTATACTCTGGATATTAGGGCTCTATCTGAAGTGTGAGGAGTAAAGATTTGTTCCCAGGATGTAGGCTCTCTATTTACCTCTCTTATTGTTTCTTTTGCTGAGAAAAAACTTTTTAGTTTGAGTAAGTCCCATTTGTTGATTCTAGTTATTAACTTTTGTGCTATGGGTGTCCTATTGAGGAATTTGGAGCCCGACCCCACAGTATGTAGATCGTAGCCAACTTTTTCTTCTATCAGACGGCGTGTCTCTGATTTGATATCAAGCTCCTTGATCCATTTTGAATTAACTTTTGTGCATGGTGAGAGAAAGGGATTCAGTTTCATTTTGTTGCATATGGATTTCCAGTTTTCCCAGCACCATTTATTGAAGATTGCTATCCTTCCTCCATTGCATGCTTTTAGCCCCTTTATCAAATATAAGATAGTTGTAATTTTGAGCATTGGTTTCTGTGTCCTCTATTCTGTACCATTGGTCCACCTGCCTGTTTTGGTACCAGTACCATGCTGTTTTTGTTACTATTGCTCTGTAGTATAGTTTGAAGTCTGGTATCGCTATACTGCCTGATTCACACTTCCTGCTTAGCATTGTTTTTGCTATTCTGGGTTGTTTATTTTTCCATATGAATTTCATGATTGCTTTCTCTATTTGTACAAGAAATGCCATTGGGATTTTGATTGGCATTGCATTAAACCTATAGAGAACTTTTGGTAATATCGCCATTTTGATGATGTTAGTTTTGCCTATCCATGAACAGGGTATATTTTTCCATCTTCTAAGATCTTCTTCTATTTCTCTCTTTAGGGTTCTGTAGTTTTCATTGTATAAGTCTTTCACCTCTTTTGTTAGGTTGATTCCCAAGTATTTTATTTTTTTTGAGGATATTGTGAATGGAGTGGTTGTCCTCATTTCCATTTCAGAGGATTTGTCGCTGATATACAGGAATGCCTTTGATTTATGTGTGTTGATTTTATATCCTGCCACTTTGCTGAATTCATTTATTAGCTCTAATAGTTTCTTTGTTCTCTAATAGTTTCCCCTTTTGGGTCTGCTAGGTATAGAATCATGTCACCTGCAAATAGTGATAATTTAAGTTCTTCTTTTCCTATTTTTGTGCCTTTAATTTCTTTCGTCTGTCTAATTGCTCTGGCCAGTGTTTCGAGAACTATGTTGAACAGAAGTGGTGAGAGAGGGCACCCCTGTCTTGTTCCAGATTTTAGAGGGAATGCCTTCAGTTTTTCTCCATTCAGAATGATGCTAGCCTAAGGCTTAGCATAGATTGCTTTTACAATATTGAGGTATGTTCCTGTTATCCCTAGTTTTTCTAGAGTTTTGAACATAAAGGGATGCTGTACTTTGTCGAATGCTTTTTCCGCATCTATCGAGATGATCATATGGTTCTTATTTTTAAGTCTATTGATGTGGTGAATAACATTTATTGATTTCCGTATATTGAATCAGCCTTGCATCCCAGGGATGAATCCTACTTGATCATGGTGCACAATTTTTTTGATATGTTTTTGTATCCGAGTGGCCAGAATTTTATTGAGGATTTTTGCATCTAGGTTCATTAGAGATATTGGTCTGTAGTTTTCTTTCTTTGAAGTGTCTTTGCCTGGTTTAGGAATCAGGGTGATGTTGGCCTCGTAGAATGAATTTGGAAGTTCTCCCTCTTTTTCTATTTCCTGAAGTAGCTTGAAAACTATTGGTATTAGTTCCTCTTTAAAGGTTTTGTAAAACTCTGCTGTATACCCATCCGGTCCTGGGCTTTTCTTAGTTGGTAGTCTTTTGATGGTTTCTTCTATTTCCTCAATTGATATTGGTCTGTTTAGGTTGTCTATATCCTCCTGACTCAATCTGGGCAGATCATATGACTTAAGAAATTTATCGATGCCTTCACTATCTTCTATTTTATTGGAGTATAAGGATTCAAAATAATTTCTGATTATCTTCTGTATTTCTGAAGTGTCTGTTGTGATATTGCCTTTTTCATCCGTATGCTAGTAATTTGAGTTCTCTCTCTTCTTCTCTTCGTTAGCATGGCTAAGGGTCTGTCGATTTTATTTATTTTTTCAAAGAACCAACTTTTAGTTTTGTCAATTTTTTCAATTGTTTCTTTTGTTTCGATTTCATTAATTTCAGCTCTGATTTTAATTATTTCTTGCCTTCTACTTCTTTTGCTGTTGTTTTGCTCTTCTTTTTCTAGGATTTTGAGATGAAGTATGAGATCATTTATTTGTTGGTTTTTTCTTTTTTTAAGGAATGAACTCCAAGCAATGAATTTTCCTCTTAGAACTGCTTTCAATGTGTCCCATAGATTCCAATATGTTGTGTCTGTGTTTTCATTTATCTCTAAGAATTTTTTAATTTCCTCCTTGATGTCTTCTATAACCCATTGATCATTCAGTAACCTATTGTTCATTCTCCAAGTGATGCATGATTTTTCCTTCCTTCTTTTATCGTTGATTTTCAGTTTCATTCCATTATGATCAGATAAGATGCATGGCATTATCTCTACTCCTTTATATTGTCTAAGAGTTTCCCTGTGACATAATATATGATCTATTTTTGAGAAGGATCCATGTGTTTTGTAGCCACTTTCTAAATATCTTATGTGTACAGTTAGCCTTCCATGTGTGGATTCCATAGTGGATTCAACCAACTGTGGATCAAACACATACAGAAGAAAAAATGCATCTGTTCAATATATGCATAGACTTTTCTATTTTATCATTCTCTAAATCATACTATATTTTGAAGCACATATATATATATATATATATATATATATATATATACACTTGTATAGCATTTACAGTTTATTATACATTATAATCAGTCTATAAGTGATTTAAATATGTAAGAAAGACACATCTGGGGTTTCATGCAAATACTACACTATTTTGTATAAGGGACTTGAGCATCATGGATTTTGGTATACAAGGGCATGAATATCTGACCAATCCTTCATGGATACACACAGATGACTTTATTATCAAATATTATGCATGCACATATATTAAGTGCATTAATTGCTATAGAAAACAAGGGAGTATCTCAGAGTTTTAAAACTTAATTGTACCCTAAGAGACAGAAATATTAGTCCTTTAACTATCTGAAAATCTGGCTAAACAAAAAATAGATCATTAGGAGACTTCTGTTAACTCTGGTAAAATTGGCTAGAGAAGTATCCACAATTTCATCTCTATTACAGCATCACCTTAATCATCTGTTTATGGGTCATTCCATTTTGAAGATACAATTTTTAACCACAGGAAGAAAAATTTCATTTAAAATTTGAGGGCAAAGATAATGACAGCACAACATCCTTTCATGAGAAACTTAGAGCTAAGCAAACATGCAGGCCAGTTATCAACTATTACTATACAACCTGAGGACTGCTACCAGAGCACTATATCTAGAATATGACATGAACATTGGAGGTTGAATTGTAGTTCTGCAAAGCAGCATTCCTTAGGCAAAAGAGATTTTGAAGCATAAGTGTGAAACACACATACACATGATACTTTATATGAAAGAAAATGCTAATGGCCCCTTAAGTAACTTATTCACAATTATTCATCATAGTAATGGTCTAATTTGGTCACTGAAGAGCATCAGCCATGCTAAAGCAATGCATCAAGAGTCCAACTACTGTAGCATTTGTCGCTATTTGGATTTCTGTCATTCATTAATAGTTTCCGATCCCATATCATAGTGATTGCCCCTATTAGTACACCTGCCTCAAAGTTTCTTTAGTACACCTGCCTCAAAGTTTCTCCCTCTTGCAAGACTCCCCTCATGCAACTTTAATTTTTTTTCTCTTATTTCCTCCAATTGAAATCTTGGATGCAAGTCTTTAGTCCTATTTTTTTTAATCACTCTCACATTCAAACCTAGTTTTCCCCTCTTTGCACACTTGCTCCTTCCAGGGCTCTGAGATTGCCTGTCAGGTAGCCTTTACCTTTCTCTCATCCTCATCTCAGCATTCTGAAAATCTCTGTCAGATGAATGTTCCAAAAGCCCTATTTTTCATGGTCACACCATTTTTTTTCCAAATCTTTACATAGCATCAAATTACTAATATTCTGACTTTCCTACATATCAACCAGATAATTCACCGTATTGAGATTTGGTTGTGTGATCTATAAATGAGGACAATAATCATAGTTAACTCACATATTTAGATTGAGGTCCAAAGGCTTTAGAAAATATAGAGTATTTTAAAACATTTCTCAGGATACATTAAGCACTCAATAGATTTTGTTTATTGAAATTGTTTACAATAATCCAACATGTAGGGTAGTCTGAAATCTGACCCAAGTATATACTTGTATTTCATATTAATACCTGTTCATGATAAACAGGAGTTTTCAGTCTGGGCTCAGCGGTAGCGCACTTGCCTTGCATGTGTGAGGCACTGGGTTTGATTTTCAGCACCACATATAAATAAATAAAATAAAGATCTATCAACAACTAAGGGAAAAATATATTTAAAAAACAGGAGTTTTCTACCTGCTTTATGAACACATCTTGTGAATTTCTTCCTTCGAATGTGTGATTTGATTAGGTTCTGCCCCAAACATTTCTTCTTTCAATTTAGTCAAATCTTATTCATTCAGCATGGACCAATTTGAATCCACTCATCATAAGTCTCTTCTTGACATAACTAGAAGCGGTAGATACCGAAGCTGGTAGATAGTGGTTCTCATTCTGAATAGATATTCATTTGGAGATAATTGAGTATCATTGGATATGATGATAAGGTCCTAGATCACAGTGGAAAGAAAAAAAGTTCTCACCTTCACTCTGCTGGTGTACCTAGGCTACTGCCCCAGAGTAGGAAGTGAGACAAAAATGTTTGGAGATTGACTTCTCATAGTGTCACTGAGGATACTCCTAGAAAGCCTAGGTTTAAAAGCTGTAAGGAGAAAAAAAAAATGATGGTAGCATGTTGAAATTCTTCCTGGAGTTTGAGAATGAGGAGGAAAAAAGTCATCTAAGAAGAAATTATAATAAATAGAATCATAATTATAATGTAATATTATATTATAATATAATCTTATTATAGGATTACCATATCCCCAAATGATATCACATAGGGAAAGCTAAATATTCTAAATTCACTATCTCCTTGTCTTCTGAATGTGTCCTTTTTTTTTCTATTTTTGTATTTAGGGAATGGACCTCATTTCTGTACACCAAATCAATACACACTAATGTTGATTAAATCCACCAAAAATATCAGAACCATACAAATTTATATACAAATGTATGCAGAATATCAATTCAAAATCATTCAATATTTTATCAGGTTCATCATTTGGGGCTCTTCCTAAGGCCTCTGTGATCATCTATGCATATTGCACCCCTTGGCTCAAGGGCACTGCTCACATAGACTTCGCATGTGTGGATGCCCTCTCTCTCCACCCTGAAGTTGCTCAGTGCAGCAGCCTCTGTCTATCCAGCTGTGAAGGACAGGAACATGCCCATAATTTTTCAGAGTATAGTAATATATTCCCAAAGAGGGGAAAGCAGCCCAGGGAGAAATAAACAGCATAGCCTGTGAAGCTAGTCAGACCCAGGTACAAATCATTGCATTATTTCTCCCATAGGCAAGTTACATGACCTTTCTGAGCCTTTGTTTCCTCATCAGTAAAAGGAAAATAATATATAGTTTTTAAAAGGATTAAATGAAATAAAGTCTAGCAAAGTGCTCAGCTCATAGTGTGAGCTCAATGTTTACTTGCTCATATTTCCATCCCAGTATTATGATTGTGCAAGGGAAAGAGGTTCCTCTTTTCCATAATGAATTCTAGAGAATAACACCTCAGCCTGGAAAACTGTGCTAACCTCCATTCTGGAAAACCATGCTGGCCATACTCCATACAATGACTTTCAAACATTTTCTTTAGCAGCAGGAAAACTTCTGGTTTCCAGTTAAAATTTTAAGTAGACCCTAATACAAAAGACAGCTTTTCTAGGAATGTCTGGGTTTTACAATTTTATTTATTTATTTAGTTAGTTGTGACAGGAGAATGTATTTTGACATGTCATACATACATGGGTTATAACTTCCCATTATTGTGGTTATACATGATATGGAGTTACACTGGTCATATAGTCACATATGAACATAGGAAAGTTATGTTCATTTCATCCTACTGTCTTTTCCATTCCATCCCTCCTTCCTTACCCCGACTCTTCCCTGTCCAATCTGGTGAACCTCCCCCTCCCCCATTGTGAGTCAGCATCCACATATCAGAGAGCATATTCCACCTTTAGATTTGGGGGAATTGGCTCATTTCACTTATCAATTAGTCTCCAGTTTCAAGGAATGACTTTGAAGTTGGAAGATCTGGTCCCACCGAGCCTTGAAGCCTCTGAACTTGGAGACGTCAACCCCTTTGGGTCACTTTTTTTTTTTAATGTGATACTGAGGGTTGAACCAGGGCCTCTCAACAACTGTGCCACATCCCCAGCCCTTTCTAAAAATATTTTATTTAGAGACAGGGTCTGGCTGAGTTGCTTAGGGCCTTGTTGGCAACAGGTCCACCTTGGCCCCTGGAGCCCTACCTCCACTAGTTTGTTCTGCATGCCAGTGTGGCCAGCTCACAAGGCCATGGCGAACTTGCGGTTTTTCTGTTCCTGCTTATCCGTCTGAGACATATGTATCCCACGGGAATGCCTTGACCTTTTCTGGTCTGATGGACTTATTGTTAAGGGAGGTTTCGGTACCTGACAATAATAGATGTTGAAACTAAATTTCTCCCCCATCCCTCCTGCTTTTGGGTAGTTTTCCACTTCTGCTGCTTGGGGTATAAAAAAAGGTGTGTTAGCAATAAAGATTATTATTGACTCCTGGATGAAGAACCTTGGTGTCCTGTGTGTCTTTTAACCTCGCCGTCCCTCGCCGGACTCGGCTCCCTTGGCCGGACGCGGCAATTGGAGGTCCCACCGAGATCCGGAAAGCAGGGGTAAGCGGACGGGGCTCACCTTCTAAGAAAGAAGGGGGAGGATTGGTTTAAAGATATTTTAAAGAGACAGGGTACGTACCATGGGTAACTCAACAGCGAAGGTTCGTCTGGCCAACGAACTGAAAGAGCTGTTAAATACACAAGGAACAGGAATAAAAACTAAGACTGCAACCGAATTCGTTGAAATTATTGCCCAGGCTTGTCCTTGGTTTCTGACAGGAGGATTTCTTAATAATAGTGACTGGGACCTGGTGAGGCATGACCTTCAGAAATTATTGAGGGACCGGGGCTCGGACAGTGTCCCAGTTGCCACCTTTTCCTTATGGAGGTTGGTAAAGGATGCTTTATTAACAGATAAAGTAAAGATCAAGGATCAGCTTGCTGAATGTGAACAGGCCCTTAATCAGGTGCAGGAAGAACAAATGGCAGAATCCTTAAAGGATGAGGGTCCTCTTGAGGACTCGGGCTCGGAGGGTAGGAAACGCCTCCAGATTTCTAAGCCCAAAAATGATCCTGAGGACCTCAGTTCTCTCTCTGAGGAAGAGGAGGGATTAGAAAGGGAGATAGAGAAACTAAAACATCGCCTTAAAAGGGCAAATGTGAGGGTGCCTAGGGCCCCCTCAGTTGCCGCACCTCCTCCCTATAATCCTGATTGGAATGAGGACGCCCCTACTAGACGGGCGGGGGTCCACTGGGGTTCTAGAGCGGCTCAGGTTTTTCCAATGATTGAAAACGCCGATGCTGATGGACAGCCGGCCAGAGCCCATGTCCCCCTAGCCTTCAAGGACATAAAACAGCTTAAGGAGGCGGTCATTAATTATGGACCTCATGCCCCTTTCACATTGACCCTCTTCGAGTCTTTCTCAGCCAGTCAACTGATACCTAATGATTGGCAGCAACTTTGCAGGGCTGTGTTATCTGGAGGGGATTTCTTATTGTGGAAAAGTAAATATCATGAAAGGTGCCGCGAGCTGGCTCAGATTAACCTAAATGCGGGCCATCAACGGCAAAATGCTGAAATGTTGACAGGAACTGGGCAGTATGCCACCATAGGCCAACAAATTAATTACGACCCAGGTGTTTATGCTCAAATAGCCTCAGCTGCAGTTCATGCCTGGAAAGCCCTGCCCATTTCTAAGACTGAAGCAAAAATTTCCAAGATCTCTCAAGGACCCTCTGAACCTTATTCAGACTTTATAGCCCGCCTAATGCAGGCTGCAGGAAAAATATTCCCTAATCTGGAACAGGCTATGCCACTTATTAGACAACTGGCATATGAAAACGCTAACACTTACTGCCAAAATGCTATTAAGTCCTCCCGGGCCAAAAGTACAGATGACATGATTCGAGCATGCAAAGATATAGATGGGCCTCATATTACTGGTCAGGTTTTGGCTGCTGCCCTTAAGACTGGAATGCAAAAAGCTGATAACAGGGGAACCCGCTCTAAGGGGTGTTTTAAGTGTGGGAAAGAGGGACATATAAAGAGAAACTGCCCGGAAAGGAGCGAGGGTGCTGGCAGAGGGATGCCTAGAATTTGTCCTAGATGTCATAAAGGAAATCATTGGAGCAGTGAGTGCAGGTCAAAATTTGACATCCAGGGTAACCCAATACCGTCGGGAAACGGGAGCAGGGGCCCGCCCCGGGCCCCGGAAGCCAAAGTGTACGGGGCAGTGCAGGGACAGAACAGTGCCCCAGGGAGTGGGCGTCTCCGCCGCCTCCCACTGACCAACCCCTTTCTATCTGGGAACTCCCCAGGGGAACACCAGGAAGCGCAGGACTGGACCTCAGTTCCACCTCCCAAGCGGTATTAACTCCCCAAATGGGACCTCAGACGCTGCCTACTGGGGTTTTTGGACCCCTGCCAGAGAGGACGGTGGGACTAGTGTTGGGACGAGGTAGCGCAACTCAGTGGGGCTTGAAGATTCTTACGGGGGTTGTTGATGCTGATTATCAGGGAGAGATAAAGATAGTAGTAGAAGCTACCCAAGAAATTGTTATTCTTCCCCCCGGGGAGCGTATAGCTCAATTGCTGCTGCTACCCTTAGCTTCCATTCCTGGGCACGCCCTCCGTGGGTCCCGGGGCGACGGCAGCTTTGGCTTCACTGGAACTCCCCAGGCCTTTTGGGTAGCTCATTTGGATTCGCGTCCCAACCTGACCATTGAGATACAGGACAAGGCTTTCAAGAGAATACTAGATACGGGGGCGGATGTCTCTGTCATTTCTGAAAAACAATGGCCACCTGCCTGGCCCCTCCAGAGTCCCTCGGCCATATTACAGGGGATAGGACAGACCCGACCAAAAAGAAGTGCCTCCTTTTTAAAATGGAGAGATGGCGAAGGACATAGTGGCCATTTCCAGCCCTATGTGGTGACTGGACTCCCCACGAACCTTTGGGGGAGGGACTTGCTTCATCAAATGGGGGCTATTCTCACTACCCAGACTTTGAAAGGAAATAATGACTTTGTTAATGATGCAATGCTAGACATGGGATGGATCCCTGGAAGGGGACTAGGAAAGAGACATGAGGGCAGAATATCACCCGTGGATCCAGCAGAACAGGTTACCCGGCGGGGAAGAGACCGGAGAGGACTGAGAAATTTATCCTAGGGGCCACTGAAGTGCGGCCACCTCCACTGTCCATTACTTGGTTATCAGATGACCCTGTGTGGGTAGAACAGTGGCCCCTAACTAAGGACAAATTACAGGCCGCTTCCCTATTAGTTCAAGACCAGCTTAAGTTAGGACATGTGGTGCCCTCTACCTCCCCTTGGAATACCCCTATTTTTGTTATACAAAAGGGGTCTGGGAAGTGGAGACTTCTTCAGGACCTACGAGCTATTAATAAAACTATGCAACCCATGGGACCCTTACAACCAGGGCTACCCTTTCCTACTGCGATCCCAAAGGATTGGCATCTTATTGTCATAGATTTAAAAGATTGTTTCTTCTCTATCCCCTTAGACCCACGAGACCGAAAGCGTTTTGCTTTTTCCTTGCCTTCCACAAACTTTAGGGAACCTTACCAACGGTATGAATGGACTGTCCTACCTCAAGGGATGACTAATAGTCCTACAATGTGCCAATATTTTGTAGCTGAGGTTTTGCGACCCTTTCGACAGCAGTTCCCACAGCTCTACCTCATTCATTATATGGATGACATCTTACTGGCAGGGCCCAAGAAAGAAAGACTTCTTCAATCTTATGAAGTCCTCCAATCCCTTCTAAAAGGGGCAGGGCTGGTCATAGCACCCAAAAAGGTGCAGTTTCAACACCCTTGCAATTATTTGGGATACATCATTAATAACATAGGAGTCTTTCCCCAGAGACCCCAGTTCCAGATAAATCAGCTCAAAACTTTACATCAGTGACAGAGACATTCCTCGGAGAAATACAGTGGCTGCGCCCATCCTTTCATATTCCAACTGGAGAGCTCAAACCCCTGTATGACCTCTTGCGAGGAGATCCTTCTCCTACGTCGTGTAGAGTACCTACACCAGAAGCCTTACGAGCACTGAGGCTAATAGAAGAGGCTCTGCAGGACATGCAGATTACGCAGATAGATTATTCTCTGCCCTTGTCATTTATAGTTCTACCTTCTAAAATTACTCCCACAGGAGTGTTCTGGCAAACGGGTCCCATTTATTGGGTCCACTTGCCGGCTTCTAACCCCCGGGTATTGACTCCCTTTTATGAGCTAGTTATTAACTTAATTTGGAAGGCTAAATATTTGGGTGATGCATTGTTTGGAAAAACCTTTGACATACTTATTCAACCTTACACTCAAGATATGATACACAAGTTACAACAAGAACATGACCTTTGGTGTCTTTTCCTGTGCAGCTTCAAGGGTCAGATTGATAATCACTTCCCTAAACATAGACTTTTGGAGAGCTTTAAAAGGTGTCCCATTATCTTCCCAAAGATTATGAAAAGGGAACCTATTCCAAAGGCCCAAACTGTATATACAGATGGGGCCAAAAATGGATTTGCCATCGTTTTTGATGGATCTCAAATTCTCCGACAACCTGTGTCAGGTCAGTCGGCCCAAAAGACAGAAGTTGAAGCTTTAATCATAGCTCTCAAAGTCTATAGCTCTATTCCTCTTAATGTATATACTGACAGCTTGTATGTAGCCAATCTGGCTCTAGTCATAGAAACAGCATCATATATTGGAAAACAATCCACCATCACAGAACAACTACAGGTAGTCCAGCTTCTCATTTGGGCTAGACGAGATCCTTTATACATTGGCCACATCCGAAGCCATTCAGGGCTCCCTGGACCTTTGTCAGAGGGCAACGCAAAAGCAGACGCTGCTACTCATGCTGTTGGCCTTTCCTGTGTGACGACCAAATATGATAAGGCCTTACAATTCCATAACAAATTTCATTTAAATGCACAGTCTTTACGCTTCCACACAGGATGTTCACGAGACCAAGCTTTACAGATTGTCTCATTATGTCCAACCTGTGCACCATTTATTCATTCTCCTTCCCTTGGGGTTAATCCAAGAGGACTACAACCTAATGATGTCTGGCAAACTGATGTTACACACTTCCCTAGCTTTGGTAAGCTCTCCTTTATACATGTTTCCACTGACACATATTCTGGCTTCATTTTTGCCACCTTACATACTGGAGAGAAGGCTAAGGATGTAATCAGTCATCTTCTAAAAGCCTTTTCCTCCATGGGCACCCCACGATGCCTCAAAACCGATAATGGTCCCACATATGTAAGTCAGGCGGTTCAACGGTTTTGCACCCAATGGGAAATTAATCATAAGACTGAAATCCCTTATAATCCACAGGGACAAGCTATCGTGGAACGAGCCCATCAACATTTAAAAACTTATTTACAAAAAACAAAAGAGGGGGAGATATACCGGAATTGTCAGGGACCACAAGCACTTCTAAGCATAACCTTATTTACTTTAAATTTTTTACTCACTGACACTGGAGGGCGCACGGCTGCACAACGCCACTTTTCCCCTCCCACTGTACAAGATGCTCAAATAAGGTGGAAAGATTTATCCACCGGAAAGTGGCAACCCCCGGCTCCACTCTTAGCTAGAGTGAGAGGAGCTGTATGTGTTTTTCCCCCAGGAACTGAGAAGCCCATTTGGATCCCGGAGCGCTGCACCAGACCGGTGAATGAAAATTCAAGACAAAATGAAGTTCCCAAGATGGCTGATCCTGCCACTGTTGTTCTCACCCCTTCAAGTGAGTGCCGAGACACATCTCATGAGCTGGACCCCGCTTGTGGCATTCCTTCTGGACAGGTTTGTTGAAGGAGGGCTTGACCCCCCACCTGGGAATATTCATGAATATCTTTTTGGAGCCCCTTGTGAGTGTAAGGGAGGGCCCCGGCACTCGGCCCCCTCTGGTTATATCCAGAGCATTGATTGTGGGACTAAAGTAGCCTATATGGCGGCTGAACTCAATGAAAACATCGGAGGATTTAAGCAACCAAAATGGGTATGTGTTAATAAGCCCGGACTTGTTGTCCCTAATCCGACTGAGACTCTTGGAAGCTGTCCCGCCACTTGTCATTACACCCCGGCAATGCACATCTCCTGTTATACATCGGCCTCAATTTGTGTTAATAATCAAGGAAAACAGTATTTTGAGGCTATCCTAACTAACACCCGTGGAGAATGGGGGACCACTTATAATTATATTCCTTTTCTTGGTGACCGGGGAGGGGAAGGCATCACGACTCGGTTAACTGAGGCGGGATGTGAGGGCGTCGTGGGTAAACCTTCCTGCTGGCCCATGCAGGCCCCTATCGGAATCTCTGATGGAGGGGGACCCACTGATGCTATTAAACACCTTCAGGTGATTAAGCTTTTAAAGCCGGAGATCCCTAAGCCTACATACCACCCCTTGATATTGCCCAAATCCCAGTTTCCTGATTTAGATGCCAATACATTAGATATCCTAGAAACTACCTTTTCTTTACTTAACAGTTCCAATCCTACATCATCCTAGATGATGTGCAAACCCTGTCGGGAACCATTAAAGACTTACAAGACCAGATAGACTCCCTAGCAGAAGTAGTTCTTCAGAACAGGCGGGGTTTAGACTTGCTTACTGCCAATCAAGGGGCAATTTGTTTAGCCCTTGGGGAGAGGTGCTGTTTTTATGCTAACAAGTCTGGCATAGTTCGCACAAAAATTAAACAACTCCAAGAAGACCTAAAAAAAAGGAGGAGGAAATTATTTGAGAACCCTCTCTGGACTGGACTTAATGGATTTTTGCCTTATCTTCTTCCCTTATTGGGACCATTGTTAGGCCTCCTTCTAGTAGTGGCAATAGGACCCTGCATTGTAAATAAGATAGTACAATTCATTAAGGATCAAATTAATATCTTAGCCTCTAAGCCGATACAGGTTCACTATCAACGTTTGAAGATGGATGATCGCCTCTCTGAGATATACTTCAGACCTATCCAAAGATGAGTGTCCTCCTTAAAAGAAGAACTCCTGCCATATCTTTTCTCTATGCATACCTCTCCCTCTTGCCTTCCTGTACTAGGATCTTTGCTGTCTAATCTCTCGGTCCAATCACATCTGCCATTCGGCGGTGACGGTCATGGGTCCCGTAGGTGGAGACGGTTAAGCGTTTACCGCAATAGTGTCTTGATAGGTCATAACACCTTGAGCTGATCTTGTAGTACCCAGTGACGGGCAACTTTCACGCTTGCTGTGCGACCTAAGCCAGGGAATCGGGGCCTTCCCAGAGACGGGTAAACATCGCAAGGGCTGTGAACGACCTAAGACAGGGGCTACTTGATTCCCACTGGCATGCAAAAAACAAAAGAGGGGGACTTGTTGGCAACAGGTCCACCTTGGCCCCTGGAGCCCTACCTCCACTAGTTTGTTCTGCATGCCAGTGTGGCCAGCTCACAAGGCCATGGCGAACTTGCGGTTTTTCTGTTCCTGCTTATCCGTCTGAGACATATGTATCCCACGGGAATGCCTTGACCTTTTCTGGTCTGATGGACTTATTGTTAAGGGAGGTTTCGGTACCTGACAATAATAGATGTTGAAACTAAATTTCTCCCCCATCCCTCCTGCTTTTGGGTAGTTTTCCACTTCTGCTGCTTGGGGTATAAAAAAAGGTGTGTTAGCAATAAAGATTATTATTGACTCCTGGATGAAGAACCTTGGTGTCCTGTGTGTCTTTTAACCTCGCCGTCCCTCGCCGGACTCGGCTCCCTTGGCCGGACGCGGCAGGGCCTCACTAAACTACTGAGGCTGGCTTTGAACTCGAGATCCTCTTGCCTCAGCCTCCCAAGTAGCTGGGATTACAGGCATGCACCACTGCACTTGGACAGTCACTTCTTTTTCCTGAAAATTTTAGAAAATAAAAAAAATGCTGCCCAGCTTGATTTTCAAAGTTGTTATGACACTCAGATGAGTGCATGTGTATGAACGCACATTGAAATAGTAAAGCAATATACACACATACACTAGCTTCTTATCGCAATGCAGTCTCCTGCATTTGGCTCACCTATTTGATTTTTTTCCCAACAGATTTACCTTCCTAATTATAGGCAGTTCCTTGCTAACAAGCAGGTTGCATTCCAAAATTTAATTTGCTAATCAGTTGTTAGGAACTCAGCACACATTTCCCCTTAGAAATGATGTTATAAATGGAATAGTTCATTTGTAAAGCAATCAATGAATGACTCTGCAGCCTAAAATATAGCTCAAATATTATATATTTGCTGTAAAAACAATTGGGAATGTTATTTCAATATCAGTAATCCAAAAGATAGAATAACAAAAAAATAAATGAATTGTCTTTCATGCTGGCATGTAATGACCAGTTAGTCTACTTAGAAAATAGTAGACACTAAAAGTAGTGGAGAGCCTAAAGAAAAGTTGTGAGTGACATGAGTTTTAGAAATTGATATGACTTGCCTGCTATTGTGACTGACAAATTTCAAAATTAAGTCTTTCCATTTTGGGGGTAACTTTTATACTTGACAATTATTACTGGTTTAAATTAGTCGGGATGGGGCAAGGGAACTAAGAAGGAGATGAAGGAGCATGGAAAGAGAAGAGAGATAGGGGGAAACACAAAATGAGCCAGGGATTTAGTGTTACCAAGAAAAATCTCTAAAAAGAAAAGGTAAGGTCAAATGACAGATATTTAGTTGAGAGAAAAAAAAAGAAGAGGAAAGAAGGATCTCCCAGGAGGAAAGAATTCATACATGTTCAAGCAGTTGGAAAAACAAAACCAAAACAGCAATATTACTTCTTCTGGAGGGTTAATACAGTTGAGTCCAGTCAGTCAGACAGACAAGAAGACCACAATCCTGACATCAAGCAGTTGGGTGGGGTATGTGGAGTCAGTGCAGGGTAGGTGAGGACAGGAAGTAGGGGAACCCATACATCTGGCCTCTGTATGAAGTAGACATTTATAACTGAGTGCTAGTGACTTTGGAAGCCAATCATTTAACTAGTACCAAAATTGTTCAAGGTAGGAATTTGGTATCTGACTAAAAAAACTTGGGAGAAATTAGCTAAAGATGATAAGATGTAAAGGGATATTCTACATAGTGGATTGATATACAGTCCTTTGAGAGATGTTTTAAATTTATTATATAACTGGAAATTGTTTTCCACTCAAGCATTAAATATTTATTGTAACACCTGATGCATGTATAGACCTCTAGGGCAGTAGATAAAAAACTGATTGCTGAAGTAAGGGCAGACTCTCTCTCTCAGACAAACCCCTCCTTGTCTTTAAAGGTCATCAAGGACTTACTCATTGTCTCATGCAATTAGCTGTGTTTCCTGATAACATTGCTGCCTGATGCTCTTGGTTCTCATGGCCATCTGTCTCTGAGTCTTCCCTCTTCTCCATCTATCTCCTTCATCATCTAGGGCTAGTCTCCCATATCTTCCTTCCTCCCTTCAAACAGTACTCTTTCTCAGGGGTCTAAATTTGGTTTCCTTCTGATTTTACAAATGCTCTGTAAACAATTTTAACCACACTGTTGGTTCCAGCCACCATCTACAGACTACATTCTACACGCTAACACCCAAATCTCTGTCTCTTGCCCAGACTTCTCCACTCAACTGCAACAGAAGCCAGAAAGTCTAAGTGGGATTCACTTTTCCCTTTCTTTTGCAATGCCATAATCTTGATCATTTCAAAAATCAAAGTGCATTTAAAAACAGAGATCATTTTTTAAAATTTCTTTTTGATATTTGTTTCAGAAATTAAAGTGAAATAATTTATTATATACTTATTTATAAAACTCCTTCATTCATAGTATTGCAAGTTGATATGCTAAAGAATTCCCATTATATTTTATTGTTTTTTTGACAGGACAAGATTTTAATTGAATTTGAAAATTCAAGATCTTCAAAGACTCAGAATAAGTTATGACTGCATTTTTCCTGCCCATGAAATTCATCTAGGAATTTTTAAAAAGGGAAGCTTAATAAGACACCACAATTATATTTTATTTTTAAGTATTAACTTCAGATGTGCCTAATTGTGCTTACTTGAAATGTGTAACTCTCTAATATTAGTAATGTAAACTCCAGGACAATTCAGATTGGAACATATATGTAAGATAAAATCTTTCATAATTCATTAATTGTATTGGATGTAACTTGGGTTCCCCAAGTGCTGGTCCTACTTAAATTTTGTGGAAAGGCAACCTAAGGATGCTTTATTGGCTCCAGAGAAGTTAAAGAAACACATATTTAGAAATCAGACTAGAAGTGTTTGAAACTTAGGAATTTTGTTTTGTTTCTTACTACCTGCCAGAACTTGGATAAAGAGTCTGACTTCCCGAAGCCTCAGTTTCCACAAATATGAATGGAGTTTATGTGTACTATACAGAGTCCTTGTGAAAAACAGTCTTGGGTGTGTTGAAAAATCCAGGGTTTTGATACATTGCTTGAGTCTTAATAGATGCGACAATTTTTAAGTTTTTTATTCTATCAATATAAGAGCAGATATTATGCCATTCTTTATAGAATTCTGATCTAAGAAGACTTTTCCTCCCCCAAATCCTCACTACCTATTTCTTTAAATTCTTTCCCTGCTTCTTTCACTCACTCACTCCACCATCCCAGCCCACCCCTACTCTCCAGAAGTGTTATGCACTTACTCAAAGAGCACCTGCCTAGAAGTTACCTAGTTAATGTGCTTTCTCCTTAAAGATTGGATCAAGGTCGGAAATTCTGTAAGGTCATTTATGTTCACTTAGGGTAATTTAGATACCTGTTCTCAGGCTTCCATCCCATATCACGCATCCTTCTATCACAGTCCTGTCTGATATCTAGACTGAACTGAACAGCAGGGACTAATTTATTTTTAGCTGTATAAATGTTTCAATAAGTGTATCTTAAATAAACTAATAAATAAATATGCAAAATAGGACCATACCTAAAATACAAAATGTGTTCATGATTAAGCAGGGTTTTCTTTTGTGCCTGTATGTTTCAGAGAGGAGGATGCGTTATTATCTAACATATTATTCAAAATTAGCTGTTTGTTGGTGCAAGATAGGCTTCCCATAGGAGAGTGGGGCTTTTGGGTTAGCAAGAGGTAGATTTGGTAGGGAGAAACTCAGTAGAAATCATGTGAAAATGTGATGCTTCACAGTTCTGCCAGAGATCTGCCTTCGTAGCAACAATTGAAATACTGGATGGATGATCATATTTCTCCCCCCACCCCCCACCCTCTCATAGGGCTCCCTTGCCAGATAACAATGTAAGAGCATAGAATAAAGCTTCCAAGTGGGATTGGCATGTTGGGTATATGTCCACATGCATAAAAATTAATCAAGTCATAGACAAAAGTCAACTTTAATCTAAAAATCTAAGGTACTTGCAGTAGTGCTGTATGTACATATACACATGGGCTTTGTGCAAGTTTAAACCTCCAAAACCTATAACAACTTTCCCAAGGAGACAGATAATTCAGTTATAAGGACAAATATCACACACACTGTTAAGAGGGACTGCTTGTCTCCTATAGACCTGGGGTCATTCAAAATCACATTCTTTAACAGTGGTCTCAAATAATATTACCAGGCCAGGGAGGGCTTTATTGTTTTTAGTACACTGACCCTGCAGTGTAGCAAATTACCTTCAGGTCCTGGGAGACAACACAATGACTTTCAGGAGCAGTTTCCACATGTTCAACATTTAGTAAGTAATATGGACCCCACAGGACATAATTCCAAGGAAAGAAATGAAGCAAGACTTGAACTTCCCAAAATTCCCCATAATTTTTGAACGACTGGGTGTTAATTACCCTGTGGTCTCTGGATATAGCTTAGACAGTTTCTTCTTCACTCTCTTCTCGTGTACT